>NW_026557987.1:586458-950695 GCF_026930045.1 Uloborus diversus | reverse complement strand
GTCATTTATTTCTTGAACTCGACGAGGATTTCAGGAATATGAAAGACAGAAGAGGAAAGGACTTATTATTCATTAAAAAAAAGTAACATTAAATATTCAAACTAGACACTTAACGTTATTTTTCAATCGGATTTACTTAATATTCAACTCGTTTGGTTCAGTTTTAAAGTCGAAACCTCTATAGTTCTCGGAAACCATCTTAAAACCATTATCTTAGAAAAACTTCGAACGTCTGCGTCAATGTTAATACGTCCTTGACATATGCAAAACGTTTGTCCTTGCAGCATTTTCTTTCTTTTTGTGATATAATAGCATAACTTAAATCAGAAGAATGTTTATTTTAGGAACAGAAACCAAAAGTTCCCCAAAGAAAGACTTTCATTAATTACAATTGTCATCCATATACTCATCTCATAAAAAGTCATTCACACATCCACTCACACATTTTTTGAACCATTCCGATGCATAACCACCAAACACCCGTTTATCAATTGCACAAACATTCATCCACTTTGTCAACCATTCCGCTAACATCCATGATGATAATACCTTAACATCATCGAATGTCTGACACTCCGCTCCGCTAACATCCATGATGATAATACCTTAACATCATCGAATGTCTGACACTCCGCTTCAGGAGCTAGACAGTTGAAAAGTTTTGCAGCTAATGCGGGGAAAACCGATAAAATACATCGTGCCCCCCAAAGCTGTTTTGCGAAAATAAGCAACGAGACCAGGGAGCTGCTCTCTGGATAGGTGACTCGGGTGCTTGCAAGAGAGAATGCAGGTTACGAAAGGGCTCCCGAGGACAGACGTGCAGCCCTCGAACTGCCAGACGAGGAGTGTGTTTGGTTGGAAAATGGCAAGCCCTTAACACCCCTTTTCGTTTTCCCGCGAAAGAGCATCTTGAGTAAAGACCTTTCTGATGAATCATTTCATGTTATTTGATGGAAACTGCTCGAAAAGTCAGACGAATCATTCCATCATGGAATACCACAATGTAGTTGACTCTCTCCATCCAGATTCCTTCTTCCGTAGGGGGCTGTCCATAAATTACAAATTCTTTCAACAAATTATACTCGACTCTTTTCGTCATAAATGTCAACATTAAACTTTCTCCCTTCCCTGCCTTCTTTGTCACGTGTCACGGTATATTTCATAAAAATACTAATATATAAATACGTGACATCACACTTGTCCTCCCCCCCCCCCCCATCTTCGTCACTAACTATCTTACCTTCAAAAACCCTCTTACCCCTTAAAGCTTGATGTTTATAGACGGCCCCCGGAAAGAAACGAGTACATATTTTTCTGAAACCAGATTAATAATTCTACTAAACTGAAGTTATACAATGTATACAGACAACTTTGACTTCAAGTCAAATGTTATTTTCGTATCTTCTTTTCGTTTAAGCCTTTGTCTTTTTTTTTTTTTTTTGTTAAGACTTTTTTGCCTGCACATATGGATACGTAACCAAGAAATACTGAATCGGAATTTCGGTTGACACTTAATATGGTGGCACTAAATACATCATAATACTTCTGAGTGGAGCGGTGTGTGCGCGTATGCTATTTTGAGTTCAGTACGATTGTAAGCTGTTGAAACTTTTCAAAAAGGCGACACATTTTAATTGAATTTGGAAGAATAGGAACTCAGATTAAAAACAAGATGTTCTCATTGTGGAGGACATGTTACTTACCGGTTAAATAACGAAAAACAGACTCACTTCTAGTCTTTAGCTACGTAAGGGTTAATTGTGCATCCCGTTACATAAACCTCGCTTATCGTATAGAGAAAAGGTTCACCTTAAAAAATATAAATATTATCTAATCTCTGTTGAGCAAATGTTTGTTATTGCACTTTAGAGCCACACAGACTACAACAAAAAAGTTTAATTTAAAAATTTGAAAATCAAGTGATGATCGATTTGGTGTAAGAACTGTCCATCAGCATCAATTTTTGAATTTTGATCAAGATAACATTAATTTATGATTCTTAGTCTGTACTATACTATGCAGAAACAGCAACAACTTTAATACATAAGATTATTTTATACTAGTGATACCCACACAGCTTTGCTCGTAACAGAAAATTAAAAGGTCTTTTGGTACGCCTGTATATTTACAAAAATTGTATGGTGAGTTTTCTCGCCAATTTTCTTGTGCTCATGTTACGGTTCCACGTTATGACAATTTCGTAATTTACTCGCCCATCTCATGATAATTTTGTTCTAAAAATTGGAATAGAAAAAGAACCACATCGACTTTTCGAAAAATCTCTTCGAGGTGCAGATCCCCATGCTACAAACTAACTTTGTGTCAAATTTCATGAAAATCGGCGGAACGCTCTAGGCGCTATGCGCGTCACAGAGATCCTGACAGACAGAGACTTTCAGCTTTATTATTAGTAAAGATTACAAATGTACATTATTATCGGAATGACTCAAAAGTGCAAAATTTGTATTCTATCATTGTAGGACCTAGGTATGTACTACTAACGTCATATAAAAAGCATGTAAAAACTATTTTCGAAGTGAACTCCTTACAAAAAGAAATCTAAATGTAAGTAATAAGTCTCTACCGAGAAGTTAAAGTTGACCTAATCCCAAAACATTGACGAGTATTGCAATCATGTAAGACAATTTGGTGGAGCAATCGAGAAAGAGCTTGCGCATAGTCAAAGGATGTTCCTCCCCTTTTCAAGAATTAAACTTTCATCGTTATCCATATCCCACAATTTAAGTAGAAACAAAATCTCGCAGCACTCTATTCTAGAGCCCCTATAACTGGAGAGGCCGACGCATCCGCCATTTTGGAGCAAGCGTACAACAGGGAAAGCTACCTTTATTGGCAATCATTCGCCAAACAGGGAACGAGAGAGTCGGAGAGCAAAGGTTTTTGGCGAAATTTTGGAAATAGTTGGCGTCGTTTCCAGGCTGCCCGTCACTTCGTGGGCTATTAATTATCGATTTCTTTTTTCTTTCTGCATCTGCTGGAAATCTGACGAGATGAAATCCTTTTTTGGAGCTGTTTGCACAATTAACTGCCGAACAACCACCCATTTGACTCAATTTAACACATGATAAAAGAAATGTAAACATCAGCAGCAATGCTATCGCGACAAAGCATTGGATCAAGTTTGCTCCAAAATGGTGGATGCGTCGGCTCCTCTACTACAGGGGCCTTACTCTATTCCTGAGAAAAACTACTGAAGAGGTATAACCTATATTTCATTCTGTGCTGACATGATTGAAGCATATATATTGCTAACTATAGCCAATTCGGATATTTGTTCACTAATGAGGCAGGGGCACGTTCACTTACAAAGGAATGTAAATTTCAAGTTTTGAGTAAAACGCGTTTAAAGATAACATCCTAGGTAGGCTTTCATTGAAATGCTTTTTCTAAATCATGCCGTATAGCAGCAACTACCAGGGCTACTAGTACAGTCTCTTGCCCCAAGAGGTTCACCTACCATGTGTACGAGCTATCGCCAAATTTTTAATTTTGCCACTTACATCCCTTTGCTCCTCACTGCCTCAAAGGATGGCAAACTCGTTCAAATGTTTCTCTTATTGCCGGATTGTTGGCGTATGTCACTTTAAAAACCCCAGAATCCAGAGTAAATCCAAAAAAAAAAAAAAAAAAATTCATTCCGATAAAAGTAATTGATGTTCCACCTTTTATATTACGAAGAGACAAATTCTACACTTCAACTGGGGAGGGTGTGGTGGGGAGAGCTAAACCGTTTAGAAAAACAACGGTCACATATTTTTAATATTCGATTGGAAGATACAACACATTACCTCAATTAAATCAATACCCAATTTATTATTTGTCTCTCAGAAAAATATTTCTTATCTCAGCATTTATCGTAGATAGAAAAACTGTCGTGTCGAACGGATGAATTGGAACAGCGGTGCCTAACCTACGGCCCGCGAAGTTGACTACTGCGGCCCGGTGGTTTTTGTTAAACTTTACTAAACAAAAATCACTGCGACAAAATAACAAATTTGGAAATAAATAATCAATTATTGTCAAAAAGTAATCAGCAATTTTTGCTTTTTGAAGTTATTTTCTATTTTACTTTTCAGCACTAAAGTATTTATTTAACTTAATCAAATATTGGTTTTTGAAACACAGATTCAAACTTAGCTTTGATAAAATAAGCATCTACTAATGACAACAACTTTTTGTTTAATTTTATTTTAGATTCCACGTTTTTTAATGTTATCTTGAACGATTTTCAAAATTTATATGTATTCTGGCACGTGAAAACCATTTTAAAGTGGGGTGCGGCCCTTGAGTAATAGAAGGTTTGGCACCACTGAATTGGACGGAACCGTAAGAAACCTCTACAAAGGACAATCCGGGGTTTTAAGGAAAATTTCTAGGAAGAGACGAAAGCTTGAGTGGCATAACAATGTATATAGTTTTATAAGAGTAATATTTTTGCAACACGGCAAATGTTACTGCATTTTTTACTTCAATTCTCAAGCACTAAATCGTATTTCCTCAGTTTTTCAACTCTCCAGTACTCGGACCAACATGAGGGACCGTAGAACTAGCAGCGTGAGAATATATCACACTCTCCTTCAAAATGTTGTGTTCTGTTTTTGTGTAAAGGGTATTGTGTAAAGCCGAGAGGTACAGGCATAAATGAAGTCTATTCCGAGGAACATGGACGAAGAACCGGAGGAGTTCGCGATCGCGGAGGAACGCGCGCGGGGGCCAGTGCACATCAAAAAAGGTTAAGATACCAACGATGGTTAAGCGAAAACGTTCAACTTTAGTTGAAATCTTTCATAAAACGTACACCACAACAAGTAAAGCTTTAACAGTAATGGATAATAAGAACATTTCAAATACATTCGTCCTCGCGTTTACTTTGCCTCAGCTGTTCAATTTTTCGAAATCTTTCATTTCTCATCAACTGCTTTTGAATTTTTTCCGACTATTCTCAAAAAGCCATCATTTGGAAGCTGAATGGAGATCAAAAGCAATTCCACCATTTAAATACACACTGGAATCTAGTAAATACCCATTAAAACATAATTAAAAGGAACGCAATGTTGGAAATATTTCAGCTCGTGAACAAATTTAGGGAAACAGACGGGTAGAAATATATAAGCTCATCTAAAAATAGATTATCATTCGCTTGAATTATTTAGTTGTATGAGAAGAATGGAATGTTTACTTAATTGCTTGCTTGAAGTGTTACACAAAACTTCTAACACTCGAAAGACTGCATGAATTCCTTGACTGTATCATTTTTGGGACGAGCGGAGGATTATACAGAATTTACAGAGGTTTTTCAAAATTTCAATTTAGCCTTTTTTTTTTTTACTTAGCTAACCTTAATACCTTCCTTTCCAAGCATCAGCAGGAGCAACACGATGAGGGGTCACACTGTGACGACCCGAAAATTTCCTTAGTCGACAAAGTTTGACGACTCGGCAAAGTTATCAATCAGCAAATGTATCGTCATAAGGCTAGTTTTGATTAACGATTTAGGAAAATTTTAAGCTCCTTTCGGCAAATCAGGAGTTTTCGTCCTCCCAGAAATTTTACTTCAAGACTCCTCAGAAACTAAACCATCAATGTAAAAATTCATAAATACTCGTTATACAGAGGCATCAAAATCGTAATTATTTTTTTTTTAAACCACTTTAATTTTTTACAAAAGTCGATTCAAACCTTGTTTGTCGATTTATAGCACTAAAACATCATCTCTGTGCTTATTCAAAGGACGCAGTTAATTGAATTACATATTTACATTGCTAAAATTCAATCTAGATGCTCAATCAAAGTACGCAGTTAAATTAATTACTTAATTACATTGCTCAACTGGAATCTGTGCTCAATCAAAGGAGGCAATTAAGTAGATTACCTAATTACAATAGTAAAATGCAATTTTTTTGCTCATTTAAAGGAGGCAGCGAAATGAATTACCTAATTGTTGCCAATATTTTAGAATTTGAGACTACGCTTGAAGATCAAAATTTAGAGTTTAAGGGAGAGTTTTAGTTTAGTTAGAGTTTAATCAATTACGTTATTAAGACCTTCCATATAATATCTACTAATTTCTTTACGCAAAGTGGTATGATCGTAGCTAAACTCATCTTGTTAGCATAATCAGAACTTGCTTTTCATCAGTTTAAGATGCAATCGCATTTTATTCACCATCACGTTAAGCGACAGCTCAGTGTGCTAGCAGACTCATGTTCACACAGAAATTCGAAAATGATTGCTTCTCCCCTTTTCAGATGAATCAAAACCGTTACAGCTATTGGCATTGAATAAAATTTCCAAACCACGTGCAATTAATGCATTGAAAAAAAAAATCTATGATAAGCACTTAGGCTTGCTCTTTGTTCTCCTATATCCACAGAAAGGGATATTTTTCCTAAAATTATTTTTTTTTTATTGTTAAATGAGAAAAATGACGAGTAGTATGTTTTAAAAAACTGTAAGAGAACGGAAATGTGAAACTAACTTTCAAAAAACGCAGTAAAAACCAAAAGTATAAAAGCAAAAAAAAAAAGTAGGATGAAATATAAACCGCAGTTTTACACTAAAAACAGGGTCAAAGAATTTTCAGCGCTATCGAAGTAGGAATCAAGATTGCTCTAAGTTGAACTCTGTTTTAACTTCCTTGATCAAAGTAAAGAAAGTATTCTAATGAAAGAAAAAATTCCACAAATTTCGACTTCATTTTCCTTTACTCAAACCCGAATAAATGTCAACTTTTTTTTGGCACGTCCGTACTTGTTTGGCCTTACGTTGAACGTATGTATCTCGCATAACTCAAAAATTGTTTTTTAAAAGGTGGAAATTTTGGGAGTAGATTCTGCATAGAGTATAGTTTAAGTGTTGCCCCTCTCTTTCAGGTTGCAGTTGGTTGTTCCAAAAGTGCTTTTTACTATCTTTTTTCTTTTGCGAAAAGTGGAAGTTGAAGTAAATGCAGCTTAAAATAACTTCATAATTTGGTGGCTACTTGGCAAGCTTGTTGTTTTCACATCTTTTCCACCCACTTGGCGATAAGCAGGTAAGTTGGTGAAAAAAATGAGGATCCAAATCTAGCGACAGTTTGGCGGTTGCCCTAACAATATTCTTTTAGAACCAAACATAAAACTTTGTCTTATGAATCTATGTGAAACAGTACTTTCTGCAAATGGTTTCAACTAATGGCGCAAGCAACTAAAATTCCTTCCGACCCCTTCTGAACCATGCGATAGAGTAATAATGAAAAAAAAACTAAATTAGTAGCATTTTAAAGAGCATAGTAAAATACGTTGCTGGATACATTATTTACCCTCGTGTCCCCGTAATCAAAATAGGAGGTCCGAGAGTCCGCCAATAATTTAAGAGACGTCGACAAATTTAGCGAGTTTTGGTAAAGTGATGGGAGACATCTTTCACTCTTTGCAGATGGTGGTTCTACCACATGCAGACTGTGAAATTGTCAACGAGAAATTGGTATCTTCAAATTCTCGCCAAGTCGTTAAATTTGGCTCTCTTCCTAAAATTTTGGAAAACTTTAAGCCATTATTTCAGGTTAACGTGAACACGAGGGCAAATACTTTGTGTCCAAAAAAAGTCACAATATGCTCTTTTTATTGCCATTTATTTCAACTTTTTTTCATCACTCTTCGTGTGGTTCCTTGGTGAAGCATTAGTGCAAGGAATTTTCGTTGCTTTTGCCCCTCTCAGTTTCGTTGTTGCAGTTTTAGACATCAGACGCCACCAAAAGCATCGATTTTTTTAAACCACCAAAAGCATCGATTTTGCTATTTTTTGTGCTGACCATTTCCCCCCGCATAGTCCAAGGAAGAATGGGTAAACATGCATTTAAGAACCTTTTCCCCCACATTAATTGTATTCCTGTTAATAATCATAATCGATAAATTTTATGTTATAGAGAGGATGCTATGCCTGAAAAGCCAATTATCTACTGAACAATTGTCATGCGAATTGCAAATAGTTTTTAAAATGTGCGTTCAAAGTGGGTATTGCTAAATGCAAAATATTTTTAAACTTCCGAAATTTGAATAGCTGAAAAAATGTAGATTTTCAAGTGAGTTATACATCGACAACAGTTTAACTTTCACATTAAATACATTTCCAGATACTGTTGCAGTGTTTAAAAAAACTGCTTAGTATATAAGTAGTTAATATAAATTATAACAGGTTTTTTTTCGAAATTATATCAAAATAACCTTTTAAAAAAGATAAATTAAAAAGTTAAATAGAATAAAATGAAGAAAAAATTAAGGAAAAAAACTTCTAACTGTTAAAGATTGTGCATTGCTGTTTTGCAGTAATAATTAATCAATTTTAAGAAATACATAACATTATAGACTCAATATAAGTGCAATTATAAGCATGATTAAATATTTGCTGGTTGCATTGCACTAACAGCAACATTTCAGGACAAGTGCAATACAACAACCAGAATTTATTTTGAGCAATAAGCAAAATTATCAAAATAAAATCCATGAACAACTTATCAAAAGTCCTGAGTAGCATTTAACTCAGTACTGCAACATTGAACATGTTGGAGATTGACTGTTTTGTGCACCCTGGCCACAGCTGATTCCCGGCCAAAGTAATGCTGAGTCCTTATTAAAAAATTAGTATTGTTAGTTTCGACATAGAATGAAATGTATTGTTTTAACTCCTTTTATTACTGATAATTTAGCACAGTCTATGAATGCTTCAGAATGAGACTTCATGACAGGATGCTTCTTGAGGAGTGTTGCCTTTTCTGGAAACACAACAGTGTTTTTGGAAAAACACAAATCTCACTGGGTGAAACTGAAACACAATTGCAGTTGTTGAAGTTTTAGAGAAAGGAGAACTTCCTCAAATTTCGGTGATTTATCCAGCAATAAATTGTAGCTGCAGTGAGAGACAGGACCTCCATTCTTGTCCAGCCCAATCAGATTTTTCGAAAGAAAAGAGTAACTAGTAGGCAAATAAAAAGTAGACTCTGGTATTCAAAAGCGGGTCCGAGAATGGTAGCGTTCGTAGTGAAGAACATATTTTCTTCCCCATATGATACAGGAATCGAATGGTTTCGCGAGAGTCACTGATTTAAACACAAAATCTTCAGCTATAACAGTTTTTTCTGCAGGTAAATTAGGAGTTATTTTGGGGTTCAGTTTGTCTTAGGCTGTGAGTCAGGTAGCTGCATTGCTAGCAGGTTTGATGAACCTGCTAGCAATGTGATGAAGCAACTTCTAGGACACTCCCTGCTCCGATTCAATCTACGTAGTGAAAAAAAATCTTTCCATCTCCAGATTCAAGAGAGTCACTCATGTCAACATGAAATCTTTAGCTGTAGCACTTTTTTCTTTCCCTGCCTTTTTTTTTTTTTTTGCAGGTAATTTGGGAGTGATTTTCCGGTTCAATTTGTCCTAGACTCTGAATCAGTCAGTAGCTGAATTAATATTCAGTTTAAAGGAGCAACTTGGAAGACAGTCCTGCTCTTATTGCTAGTCAATCTATGTAGTGAAACGTTTCAATCTAAACATTTTTGCACTACACATCAAACAGAACTAGTCGTGTTCCTAGATCCAGTTATTTTGCTCAACCATCATTGATAGTTCTGAAATTAGTACAACGTACAGGATCTAATAGTTGCCACATAAAATGATTTGGCAATAAAACTGGAAGATTTTATAAAACAGTCCTGCTGCATTAATCATACTTGCGGAATAACGATTTCAGTGACTGTATAGTGCATTTGTGTTTCATGAAGTAATTTCACTGACGCAACTCTGTATTTACAGCATGCGCAGTTGATCTAGCGCAGTCCAGCACACAAGCAAACTTTTTCTTTTTTGCTTTAACTGTTCTCCTTTCAATCTTCGAATTAATGTTTTTTCATTATTTTTTTTAATTTTAAATCTCATTCAGGTTTCTTTTTTTTATTTAATGTTTTTAAAGCACATGATTACATGCAAGCTTGCAGATTATTTTCCTTGGTAAGCGAAAGTGTATGCATTGAACATATTTCAGTAACGATGACACATTACGTAAAAAATAAGACCTGGTGCGCCTTTTTTTTTTTTTTTTTTTTTGTCGTCTGGTGGTCCCTGACCAGATGCAACTGGCCTCTTCTCTCCAGATGGTCGACAATTTAGCGCACAAGTCTGTAGCTACTTAAATAGACCTTAAACTGATCTCATTTTAAAAATATAAGGTGTTTCGTCAAGTTTGTTTTGGTCAGCTTTAAAGACTTATTTCCTTATTTTAGATTTTTTTATAGCTTCAGTAGTTTCATAGTTTTTAATAATATGAGAAATACTTCTTTTTCTACTTATCGGAAACTAAAACTTTTTCGAGTTGACAACTTTGTTTTACACGTTATCTTTAAGTGCAGTGAAAGAAGCCATACTTCTTTGTTAAAAGATTTCATTTCAATACTTTAAAATCAAGCATTAGATGTGGCGTTATAAACTTAAAAAAAATCTTTTAAGTCTGCTCCTTAAGTAATATAAAACAATTTTTTTTTCATTTTTGAGGTCACATTCGTATATAAAAAATACATCCGAACTGTAAAGACCTTTTCCGCTAAGTTCTTTCTTAGAAAAAACTTCTTTCCTTCAGACAGCATTTTTTGCATAAAATTATACATTTAAGAAGATTATTAAAAAAACAAAAGAAAAAAAGAAGCTGAATATAAACGGTTCATATCCTGTTCGCCGACTTTGAAATCCCCCCCCCCCATCTTAATAACTCAAATGTAATATCAAAAAGGTAAAACGGGGGGAGGGAGGCATTTCTTGTCGGCGAGGCACCATTAAAATGGTGCACAAAATTCCGTTTTCATTAGCTGAACCGCGTTTTTAAAACCGGTACATTTTTAAAATTTTGAATTTTGGAATAGCCGCTATCCTCCAGAAAGTACACGCATTTTGGTCATTTTTTTTCTTCTCTTCAATTTTCTTTTAATAAAATCTGTGTCATGATATTGTTCATGACTTGAGTTACTATTTAGTCTACTATTTAACTTTTGTTTACTGTATGCAAATGTAAAAGTATCCAAATAAGTAAAGTACTAATTTTCATCTTTTAAGTTGAAAATATTTATTTAAATCTTAGTATTTAAATTAAAGAATTCTTTCTCTGTCAGACAGTCTAAATTTAAAAAAAGCGCTTGAAATTGAATGGAAAGAGATTTAAAGAAAGGTTGATTAAAGCTTTTGAAAAAGAATTGCAAGCAATCCAATTTCAACAGCCCAGTCTATTACACAGATGTGAACATTTGATCATTAAAAATTTTGAATGTTTAGGAATTTTGAAAAACGTCTTCCAGAGAAAGAAACAAATTGAAAATGAGTCTTTAAATAAATGACATTTAATTCATTTAAAATCAAAAACAATCTGCATTTGTGATTGCGTATTCACTACTATTACTTCGTTGATGGCAATAAATTTAATATGAGTAAATCGGCTCACAGTTCACATACATCATTAGTGAAAATTTACAAGGGAAATCTGTACTTGTGTATTTTTAAGTCGTCAGGGGTTCCCTGACCAGATGCAACTGATCTCTTCCCCCCTGATGGTCGACATTAACACACAAGTCAGTGAATGTTTTGATAAGTCTTAAACTTATATAACTCATTGAAATGCATGGTATTTAGTTAAAGCCCAAAATATTACTCCACATAATTATACAATTTCAATTTATACATATAAAACGAAAGGAACAGCATAAAATTTTACATTGCACATAGTAAATATCAGAAGTATTTATGACACATTTCCAAAACTAATTAGTTTAGCCATAGTTAGACTGCTTTAAAAGTAATTTAATGGGTGTTCTTGAGGGAAGCTATAAGACAAAAATGTAGCTTCAAGAATAAGAGTTCTTTTTTTCTTTTTTAAACATTGTTAATGTTTTTTTTCCTGTCTCTTTAAGCAATTATTTATGCCTTGACTCGAGAACAGCTAGATCATCCCTAACAATTTGGAATACAAAGCAAGTTCCACCGTGTCATTTGTAATTTCTTTTCATTTATTTAATTTTGCTTTTAAATGAAACATAACGAAGTTGGTAAGTGAAAGTGTATTGATCAAACATGCTTCAGTAAAGATGACACATTACGTAAGAAATCAGACCACGTGCGCCTTTTTTTTTTTTTTTGTTTTTGCTTTTTGTCGTCTGGAGGTCCCTGACCAGATGCAACTGGCCTCTTCGCTCCAGATAGTCGACAGTTTGGCGCACAAGTCTGTTGTTACTTAAATAAACCTTAAACTGATTTAATTTTTAAAATATCTGGTGTTAGTTTGGTTATAAAACAATATTCTTTACATTATATAGTATAGATTATTTAAACATAATGCCATTTAAAAATCTACAAATATATGCAAAACAGCAAGCTAAGCATGGAAAACAGTATACAATAGAAATACACACGTTGTTCTTCTAAAACTATAAATCCTGAACTATTGGTTATCCTAAAATTGAAAGGGCGCTCCTTTGGCCAACTCTAGTGTATGGAAATGTACCTTTAAGAACGGATGGTAAATAAAAGAGTTGGGAAGACGTAATCCTTGTTAAAAAGGTTCTATTTGATCCTCTTTGAACAGCGTTTTCTACGTTCTCTAGAAAAAAGCATTAACATTCCGATCAATTTGGAATATAAAAGGAGTTACCATCACAGCACCGATTTTTTCCCCACATTTCTTTTTTAATAGGCGCAAAACCCGCAATAGAAAATTTCAAAAAATTAGTAAGATGCGCCTTTTAAGTAATTAGGTCACTAGAAAGATTTAGGCTTATAACGTTTTAAGCTCAGTAAAACTTCCAACATCAACAACAAAGTTATAAGTACAACAAAAGCTGCTGAGAGACTGGATACATAGAATTCAAAAAAAAAAAATGTAGTTTAGAAAAAAAATATATACAATTATTTAATTCATGAATTGAAAAGTTTGAAGCAACAAAGTGTTAACATTAACATTAAGCATTTTTTGGTCGTTTGGTTCCACAAGGAGTTAACTCCGGTTGATAGCTCTCAAGTTATTCGCTCGAATGAGCTAGCTGCTTCATTCGCTTGAGGCATTATGAAGTAACTCCGGAAGATATCCCAACAATCAAAAAATGGACTTAAATATTTTGTTGCTGCAAACCTTTCAATTACTTTTTTTCATTTCCCCCATTTTTTCCCCATTTATTTCTCCCTGTTGCATTCAAAGCATGGGAAGTTTTACTGATACTTGCTATGCATAATCATTAACATCAAAAAATCTTCATTTTGTTAATACCATAAAATTGAATTTTATTGAACTTTCCATTAGAAAATTAAGTTAGTAAATATCTAAAGAAATAAATTAAATAGATCTTTAAGAATTAGTAAATACTGAATTTTATAACTGCTGCAATGTTTCTGTTCAGCTTTAATGTGCATTTTTCAATCAAAACGTATAATCAAAAGCTATCAAAATTGTAATTTTTTTAAAACAAAGTTAGGAAAATTATAAATGTGAATGCCAATCTTCTTTTATATCAAACAAACACATACGCATCATTTTAGTTGTATTTCAACTTCAATTTTTAATAAATGACTTTTCAGGCATATCGTCGCTAGTAAATTACCTTGAAACATGAACAATTTAATTAAGCATAGAAAACCTTTCATTGACAACTAGAAAGCTGCTCGAGGGGAAAAAAATGATGTGGACATCACATGGTTTTTCTGAAGTACTTGTGAAACAGCATATACGTTTCAAAACCTTAAAACTTATCTCGGTTGAAATATTTAAAAATTACCACGCGGTTACAATTGTTTTTAAATAAAATTCAATTAAATAACGTATAATGGGCTGGAGCTATTGCCAACGAAACTTACCAAGTAGCACAATTAAAGGCCGCCTATTAAAGGCGGATAGAGTGATGCGCCGGACGAAACATTTAGAGCCAAATCGAGATTTCAAATCAACACTCATGTTTTGCAAAAACAGAATAAAATGTCCACCAAACAATCAACTGCAACCGAAAACGGAGGTACAACAGTGTAGCTGCGGCCAATCTAACCTGTCAGCGTCTTAATGCTGCGACTGTCCCAACCACAATGTACAGCATTCAAGTCCCATTAGGAATTAAATCCTTCTGCGACAGACAAGTCGTTTATAAGTTCCGCGAGTTATACATACTTTTGTATTGACGTCATGACATAACTCGTCAAAATGTACCCCTGGATAGTCAAAATGGGTATTTCAAATGAGCTTAAGCGGATTTTTTCGTACAGACGTCATTAAAAAGACTAATCTAAAGAGGTTCAGGAGGGATAGAAATAGAACATCAAGTTGGGGTGGGAAATTCATCATGATTACAATTCTTTCTTTACTTGATACAAGCGAAACATAGTAGCAAAATTTTAGAAGTTATATATGAAGCTATAGCAAATAACAGTCGTTTTCAGAAAATATGCAGCCAAAAAAGAAAAAAGCCATACGACCCTATGAAATTTTAAATTTGAAATGAACATTGTGATGAGGAGAAAAAAAGAAAAAGATATCATATGCAATGTTCCTAAGATAAAGTTGTTTAGAAGTAAATGAGAAGTAAAAAAAATAAATACTTTTACATACACACTGCTTGTGCCCCAAACAACTTTTGTTTAGACAAGGTGTTTTTGTTTTTATTCATGTTGCTATTGACTCCTTCTAAAAGTCGTGCTACTTAACCTCCGTAAGATAAACCATCAAAAAAGGGAGAAGCAATCAGTTATAACAATCTCTGGAGAACTTTACTTGGCATTTTCGCCTAGTTTTTTACTTGAAAATTAAGATTTTTTTTAAATTGCAATTCAGTTTAAAACTTTAATTTTCTTCTGGTGCTAAAATTTAGGACGTCTGTAACAGGTATCCTACTCTTCCTCTAATTAAAACACAACAACAGTAACTTCATACCTTGTATGGACTTAAACTTTCTCTTTTAACTGTTTAGTATGGTCGTTTTTTTATACATAAAAACGCAAGAACATTTTCAGTTACATCAAAGATTGTTGTCCGGGGGCGTGAAGATATAAAGGATGAAGTAAAAAATAAACTAAACAATGATTTGTTGAAACTTGTGGTCAACCTGTTAATATTAAATAACAGGGTTAGCTCTCTCATTATTGTTACAACCTCAACTGAGCCTTATTACCTCATTATTTTCATTAGTTTCTTTAATTATATATGCTCTAGTAATTATGCGTTTAAAATAACGTTTTGGCCGACAATGTTAAATTTTGTGCCTTAAACTATCTGAATTTTTTCTGATTTATTAGTTTCAGCTAGATCAAATATCCTCAGATTTCTATTGTATTAATCACGCATGGGGGCGTGCTTGTCGTATATGTATTAATCACATATGGTAGGGGGTGGCGTGACCTCATGTCTGTCTTTCAATAGCGCACAGGGTCTAAAAGGTAGAGAACCCCTGGTATTAGGGTTAACTCAGTTTATAATGAGATGACATATACCTCCAGCTCGTTTATTACTATTACAGAATGATTGCTAACTACTGTGAAACTTCAAAATTTTTGAATTACCATAGACGATCTTTTTAGTATTTTTCATGGATTTGTACAGAATTTTGGCACAACGTAATCCAAATTTGAAAACGTTTTCAACACATACCTTAGCACATTTTTGTCCCGCTGTTAACTCAATGCACGCATAGTAATAACTAAACCTAACCAAAAATAACTAATCTAAAAAAACTGCATGAAAATTAATGCAATAAATTCACCTGCATAAAATTGACATAAATCATAAAATCTATCTATAGTAGTTGCCACTTGCCGAACAAATGACCCCGTGCCTAGTGTTTAAACCCAGTTCGAGTCTTCTAGGAAACCTAAACGAATCATGAAAATGGTAGTACTTCTAAATGCAATAAAATATAATGAAAAAAGTGCAGAAGATTCTTAATTCCTTTCTGTGTAACTTTCCTGATAAAGTTATCTTTTCAAACAAAGAATAGGACCGCGTGGGTTATGAAAAGCATTGTTATATTATTGAACAAATGTCAATGCTTTGAATGCACACACTAAGAGCTGTAACAATGATCAAGATTAAAGCTATGCGCAGGTAACTGTTTTCAATATTTTTCATAACTGAATCATGAGATTATATCATGCGGACAATGTACGTGCGAATTTTGGAATGAGCACGCAAAAAGAGGTAGAGGGTTTAAAAATAAACACTTTGTTTTGCCACATATATATTTTTTAATTTCATAAAATACAATGTCCTTCATATACCGTCAACTAATTTTTCATTCAAAATAATGCCACGATTGTTTAGGATATTTAAAACCTAAATTTGACACCAAACAGTTGAATACATTTATAAAACCAATCTTATTTTTTTTTAAAAAAATGCCAATTTCACTTTCGAAAACAGCATTTTAATTAACTTTCATTCCGTTGATATATTTGAAACAAAAATGCTTGCTTATCAAAAATGAATAAAAGATACGAAATGATATTCTAATATGATGCAGTAGATAAAAACTAAAAGAGTGGTGTCTTTTGACGTTAAGTGACGATTGTACGCTAGTTCGTTATTGTTTACCGCTAGTTCGTTAAAAAACTAAAATTCCTTAACATTAAGCATGTAACGAATTCTGCTCAATAGATTTAACCTGAAAAAATGAAATAACCTACAAATCTAACAGTTTTAAAGCTATCCCCATCACTTTTTATCAAACTGTTTTGAGTTAACTTACGCTTGGTCAAGAGCAATAACGGCAGTTGCTCACTTCGGAAAAACATGTATTGCTTTCCTTTAACTATTTTTACTTTTTTTTTTTTTTTTTTCAGGGAAGAGGAAGAGGATTTTCAAAATTTACGCTTTGAAAAAAAGAAATCTAGCGCAGTTAAGCGATAAGTTACAAATGCAGGTCGTCTTAAACTTTTTATAATGTAGGATGATTAGAGGGGTTTCAACCGTGGAAATATTTCTTAAGAGTAAAAAGTTTAAAAAAATACTTTATCATACTTAATTCATACTTACGAGCTATATATCCTTCTATAGACGTCTGAACCTAGGTTGGCAGATGAATATAGAAAAACAGCCAAACAGTTTCATGAAATTAACCTAAAATAGCCAACTTGCAGGAGAACCGCTCTCCTTTCCACAGATATATTGGACGTCATGCTAAATTACTTGTAAGATATTTCAGTTGTTTTTATGCGTAGGATTTATCGATTCTTTACTGTACTTTTCCAAATCTGCTGTTTAAATTTTTTCTTTAATATTACCTCGAAATCTTCTGATTACTAAATTTTACATTTCGGGGCATTACTGTTATTTATGAAAAGTAGTAAGCGAAATGTAGATCAGTTTGGTGAATGCTTTTGATTTTTTCTTCCAAAGTGTGATTAAAAATACCCAAAATGGGTAATATTTAGCCAAACCTGATAACCCTGGTCTGAACTATATCATACCTGTGAACACACACTTCAGCCCTACATCCTGTAGCCTAAGCCGCGACAGAAGTGTTTTGCTGCAGTGATGCAATTTTTCAGTTCGTCAAGATAGGCAGGTAAGAGGGGCATAAACACAGTATCCTTCAGTTGTCCTCAAAGGATGGTCTTAGGTCTGGTGACGGGGGGGTTTGAATCAAAGTGCTAAATCACTTCTCCCTTGATCTCCATTTTGACTAATTGAATATAAAATAGGTGGGGTACATACGATAACACACAGAGACATCTAGTGACGATCAATTAGAGTTCTACCACTATATCTTTCATTCAAGCTCCACCAAACAGCTGTAGGTCCAATGTACCCAAACCCTGCCATTTTTTTAATCACTTTGAATAAAAGGATATTTAGCTTAACAATAGAGTAACTAATTTATCAATCCGTAATTGCAAACAATACTCATCTCACAAAGTTATTCAATAACTGAATTAATCAACAGTTCTGTTAAATATTCCCGTTGAAATGTGAATGACAATATGCACTGCAGCTGTCTAAATGAGAGCTCACTGCTGCTAAGGCAAATGAACTGCTTTATATGCAGTGCCGGATTTAGGGGAGGGCAGGCGGGGCTACTGTCCCGGGGCCTCCACAACAAAAGGGCCCCCACAGTAAAATTTTACAAAATGTTTTAACTTTCACGGGTCGAAAATATCGGATATATATCAAAATATCGGATATTTTCGAAAATATGATGATCTTTTCGAACCCTGATTAGGGGCCTCCACTCCTTCGTTGCCCCGGGGCCTCCACACTTCCAAATCCGGCCCTGTTTATATGTAACCCTTCCTTCTCCACCAAAACTTTCAATAAGGGCTGCAATCCATGCTTTAAAGCAGTGTCACCGACATTGTGGCAGGTCATGATGGAAATCATCCGAGTCTTTGGGATCATTCATAAACTATATGATGCACTAGACTGAGTTCACGCAAAATATAGAACAAATGTGCTCGAAGAAATGCGCCATTTGGCGATGTCAATTACGTGTTTGACTCGGGAAAAGAGCAAACTATTGTCAAGCTTATGACAAATTCAACTTTTTTTTCTAAAAAAAACCCATGAAATTGGCACTGCGATAAACCTTCTGGTAACCTGTTTTACTTCTACCTATCTTTCCCGTGAAAGTAGTATAGTTAGTAAGTTTCACTTATATTCAGTTGTATTCAGTAACTACCCACTGACTGTTTTCCAAGAAGTGCTATATGGTTGTAAGATAAATAACTACCTTTGTGCTGAACAGTAAAGTATGTCTGCTGTAAGTAGCAAATTTGTGCTTTTTTTAACGTTGTTTTTCTTACTTTATATGGTTGTATTTTAATACTATATATTGTATGTTCGGTTCTTCAAAAATATTTACCGAATTAAACACAATTCAGTTAATTAAAGGAATATTTTATTATATTTCAATTTGCTAGTACCGCTCGTTTTGTTTAAAAATGCTTTGCGATAAATATCGAAGAGGATGATAGCCTTTACCTATACTCTATTTTCATAACTTCATATGTAACAAACGAGCATTTCTTTTACACTAAGTTTGATTTCTACAATAAGCTCTTACCACTTTAATTAACCCGTCAATCAGTTCGCTCAAACCTTTGTTTTCTTAGACAAACAGCGTTATAGTAGGGGAGCCCATGTTAAATGTTGATTTACTCTATAGTCGTGGGGGCGCATTATATTTTGTAATTTAGATTATAAGGAGAAAATGGTGTATATAATGTTGTCCTTTAGTGGTAAGGTAAGTGTCTAGTGATATTCATAAATGTAAAAAAAAAAAAAAAAAAAAACAGGACATACTCGAGCGTGTCAGATCTTAGATATTGCTAGTTCTGATGCTCTAACTTGTCTGAGAACGGAAGGTATGTTAATGTTTCGAGGGGCGGGGAGGTAGGCTCTATCTGGTGGGGTATAAAATAGAAAAGAAAACTTGTTCCTTCGAGCGCGTCATACATTCGGAGGGGATGCTAATTGAACCTTGAATATGCCACCATTCAAAAACTGACGTTTTGGAAATGACGCAAGCTCGTAGCGAATTTTCAAAAATGGGGGCGGGGGGGGGGGGGGGAAAGACGGCTTATTGAAATACTCGATCATGTCAAATTTTGTTTACAGAAGGTTCAGCTTGGTGTTTCAGTCATTGTAGCCTAAAATATGACGATTATTTATATGACGCTCTGAACTTGAAAGACTATTTTTACATCTTCGGCTTGCAGAAATTGGCAGATCTTTTGTGATTCTTTTATTTTCTTTAAAAAAAAAATAAATAAAAACACTGCGATCGGGTATGTCAAGACAAGGGTTTTTTTTTTTTTTTTGGAAAATTTGTAAACCTTCCATACCGTTACCTTACGCTCAATTCGTCAGATTTTAAAAACGTTCGCTTTTTAGCTAGTAATTATTTCACCATATTTTAATTTCATGCGTTTAAATAAATCCGATGATCATTTTTTTTACTAATCTGTCGTGCTGCCCATAGAAGAATCCACCAACAAAATAGGCTATCGTATGGTGTAGGTATTTGACAGAATGTAAGGTATCTCCTTGACTTATCTGACACGCTCGAGTAAATCCCCAAAAACACTTTGGACTCCCCTACTATTATTCACCAGCCGAATCGAACCACCGCCAGATACCCAACCTACCGATTAAAGACTTTCAACCAATAAGGCTGCATTCGGTGGTTCACGCATCTGACGGAGGTTCGAGTCAGTCCGTGAATATGGCCCCGTTGTTCAGGCTTCTGAAGCCTCCCCTTTTCAGCATCATATAGTTTATGAATGATCAATTTCAATCAAATAACATGAAAAGATATCATTATATAAAAGGTATCCTCTCAAGACACTCCCCCCGTAGGACAACACTGCTGTTACTCTTGCCATTCTCCAACTCGACCAACGCCCCTCGAATGGCGGTTCGAGGGTTCCACGTCTGTCCCTTGGAACCCCATCGCGTAACCCGCAGTATCTCTCTCGCAAGCACCACGGGTTACCCACCCAAAGAGTAACTCCGCGCCCCGTTGCTGCAAAACAGCTTTGACGGGCACGAGAATCGATTTTGCCCGCAAGTAGAGCTCCCTTTCCAACTGCCTCGCTGCTGAAGCATACCTTGCAACCATTCTTGCAGCCAGACAGTAGGAGTCAAAGACATATGCAAGGTTTTCATGCGATAAAATGCCAAGTATGCAAATATGCATCGTGTACTTATGTAAATATATCAATATATAGTTAACTTAAATTCATAATGCAACAAAGTTTTCCTTGTATTTATACGATTGAGTCATTTAACAATGAGTCATTTTAATAAGTGTAAGGGAAAATCTATTTTGGGCATAATTGAGTGTAATCATGTGTCATGTCAATATGCGGCAGTATATATTTTATAATTTTTTTTCAATAAATATATTTAAATAAAAAAAACAACTCCCTAGTAATGTATATTTTATTTAAAATTGTATGTAAATTAAAATTAAACAAAAAATTTAAAATAAAAAGTTGTTGATTTATAAAAACACTTAATCATTTGAATAATCATATTTTTTCAATTTCTACTAGTTTCATACTTTTAATGTCCTCAAATTAACTAAGTAATTTGCAATAATCTATAAAAACAACCAAATAGGGGGCGAAAGAAGTGAGAATTATTTTTTAAGAGCAAAGTTTTAAAGTGTATGATAAATTGAATGAAGCTTTTTCCAAAATTTTCGTTTTTGAAAAAAGATCATGTATATTTCTACTGACTCTTATTAAAAAGTTAACAGCGATTGATTGATGGACTTCTTTTGCTTCAGTGTAAAAATGTGTAAAAGTAAGAGAATACCGACAATGTCGCCGCCTAATATGCTTTAATATGCTAGATCTTTCCATCATTTTGTTTCGTTTGTTCTAAATTGGGAAAAATATAGTTGGAAAGCTACAAACTTTTGATTTTTTGTCGCTGCTTTTGTAATTTAAATCACTAAATGGGTAAGTTCCTGAATTTTAATGTGTCAGTTTCGTTACTAATGCGTCAAATGTTTTACTTATTTATTAAATACGAATGTAACTTTGATGTCGCAAAGAAAATTGGTAACTCATTAGAAAATTACTCACAATATAATGTTAGAAATCGGCTTTTGATGCCAGAAGCCAATAGAGATTTCCTAATCTTATCTTTAGACAATTTTTTTTTTTAATTAAATGCACAGAAATTGCTTTTTACACATTTTATATCAATATAAAACAAGTTACCAAGTTCCAAACTACAATAAAATTGCATTAAATTTCACTATAGCATTTCACAAATTTCTGCTGCTATGAGTTAACATAAAATGTAAGGCATATTTACGAACAATAGTATATCAGAGTAACAATAATAATGCTTAAACTTGGAAGGAAAAATAAGCTAAAATAAAATTCACTTAACAATGCGACTACTACTATCTCTTAGCACTAGAAGTTATTTTATTAGTTTCAAGTTAAATATTGAGGTGTTTCTATCCGATTTTTCTATTTAAGTAAAAAAATCAGATTTAAATTAAAAATACCGATTTAAATTTTTAAAAAAAAGTAAATAAATAATTTCTAGAAAAAGGATTTTTCGAACCCTGGTTTAGAATGAAAATCTTTGAAATTGTAACCATCCTTATTACTCATTAATTAAAAAGAAACCTTAAGTTCATTTACTATGTATGCAAAAGTTTAATTTTAAAAATACAAAAGTAAATTCGGTTCTTTCACCAATTATATAAAGGTTTTAATTTCAGAAGTTAAAAAAAGGATTCGTGCATTAATAATAATAAATTCGGCTATTGGCTTACATAATTGAAATACTAACTTAAAATAACACATTTAACATTTCCATGTGTTTTTGAGTAATAGGAAGCAGTTATTTTGAACAAACCGAAACATTTCTATTCAAAAGTAAAATATTTCAAGTAAATTATCCAAGTTTAAAAAGGTGAAACTAGTGGCAGAAAGTTTTAAATAATAACTAACACAGGTATCAAAAAATTTCAATAGTCAATTCTAAACTGATAAGTAATCTGAATTGCACATTCATTTCCATGGCTGCGCAAATGCTCAAAATTTAAAATGTACTGCCCCTTATCCCCTAGAAATCTAACACTCGTATGAAATACTTGCATATACCTTTGACTGTAATGAAAGAAAGTGTGATTCCGAAACTTTTGGTTTCCCAGAAAGCAGTTCAAAGAGAAACTATCATAACGTAATGAAAAATAGCTCACAAAAGAAAAGTTTAGCATTGTCAATTTGTAATTATTCTGTGATGTTAGTGGCAGGGCGCCACCATTGAGAAGTTTTGGATGAAATCAGGTTTCTTTCATTAGTCTTGCACAAAAAGTGTCGCCCATTCGTCGTAGATGAATCACGTGACTTTGCGTCTTTGCCTTAGCTTTTCCTAAACCAAAAATTGGACTGCTCCCTCCAAGAACAAATTCCTGCTCTAAAACCGCAACCAGATGTGGGGTTTAACCTTCGAGCAGGAATAAATAAGTGAAGGAAGCAAGTCCAATACTTCGGTTTGGAAAAACTTAGGCAAAGATCCGAAAAATCACGTGGTTCAACTACGATGAACGGAAGACACGCTTTGCGTGAAACTAGCGAAAGAAATTGGCTTACGATTCTTTTTTTTAAATGCAATTGCATGACTAGGGATCCTGGTTTCAAGAACAGAAGCTTCCACTATTTCTACCTTTTATCACTTCTGAATGCTTTAAACTCCTTCCCACTTTGCCTCGAGACTTATGAAACTATATTGGTATAACTACGGGATGTTTGAGTTTTCTAGAAAGATATTTCCTGTTTTTCATCAAGACTCTAAAGTTTCAACTGAACACGCACCGTTAAAATTGCAGGTAGCATACAGCACCATTTAGGGTTAAGCATTTTAGCACCAGAGGCACCTATGAATGGCGCTATTTGGCACCGTAGGGAAGGGTATCATAGGGAGTCAAATAGCACCCTTATAAATGCCATAGGAAACCAATGGCACATTCAAGGGTTCTATAGGGATGTTATAAAAAGCCAACTGGTACCCTAGAAGGGGTGTCGCTTGCGCTAAAACGTTAACCCTAACAGGTTGACATGTGAAACCCACACTTTTAACAGTATCAAAACTTCCCAAACCGGGTGAAGACGCGAAGGATGCCGTGAACTGTCTCTAGTATCAATGTAATACAGATATGTATAATTTTCTCGCTACACCTTAGTCAAATTTTTCAAAGGGTGTTGCGAATCAGGAAAGTTTGAGAACCCCTGGAAGAGATAAATCTGACTCATGAAAGTAAGAGATAAATCTGACTCATGAAAGTAAGAGATAAATCTGACTCATGAAAGTAAGAGATAAATCTGACTCATGAAAGTAAGAGATAAATCTGACTCATGAAAGTAAGAGATAAATCTGACTCATGAAAGTAAGAGATAAATCTGACTCATGAAAGTAAGAGATAAATCTGACTCATGAAAGAAAGATAAATCTTACTCATGAAAGTAAAAGATAAGTCTTACTCATGAAAGACGATTGCTTGCTAACTTAAATACTACTGCTAATTTTCTATTCTAAATACCATTGAAATGAAACTGTCATTCCAAATTTTCAAATAACCACTTTTAACTACCTAGCTGCAAAATTCTTCTTTGTCTCAGATTTGTTTTTTTTAATTGTGAGCGGTATAGAGGGGTTGAACAATCAAACAAAAGTTCTGGCTGCGCCACTGCTAAAACATACTAATTTTAGTTTTCGCATCTACAAAACTAAAAGACTGTCCTTTAGCCGCGTGTACCTGGGACGCTAAAGACCGATTCGAGACATCTCGTTATAAAATTAATTACTCTTGGGAAGACAAGCTGGTAAGCAAGAAATAAAGTTAAACATAATGTAACTTGGCAAAATCTGTTTCAGGAAAATCAAAAAAGGGGTTTCACCAGGATCTATCAAAATATTTGAAAACAATGATTTACCTTGAGCAGAAGTGTTGATTCTCCACGGAACACACTTGATGACTTAAGTTCTGAAGTCAGTCTGGTAGTCAGTTCCAATCTCTTTTCGCTAGTATCACCTAGAAAAAAAATCTCATTAAAACTAATTGTAACTAAAAATTCATTACAAAACTTACGACTCAATTTTTCTTGTCTGGAAAGGACAATTTGTAATTTCTTTTCATTTGAAAGACCAATTGCAAACCAAAAATTCTTTTTATTCCCTTCTGTTGTTGCAATTAAAAAATATTGTGAACGTATAGTAAATCGTATTTTCAACCACAATTTGCAAAAAAATAAATAAATAAATCCACGCACCAAGAAGGAGTTTTCAGAATGAATCGAGATTTTACATACGTAGGACAGCAATATTATAAAAAGTGATTGCAATTTGATCAGCTTGTATCAAAAGCAAGATCATCATTTATTTTTAGAAAAAATTATATTAAATAAAACAAAGAATCTGTGTATATATGTGTGTATGTTCCCTATACAAATCCATAGTTTACGTCGGATCTGGACCAAATTTGGCAGGGAGGTACTTGGGCACCCGAGAAGAAACGTAGTGGTTTTTTGAAAAAACCGCTACGACCAAAAAAGTGCCGTTCCAATTTTAAGGTCCGAAAATGGCATTAAATGGCTCTTTCTACCCGAAATTATTATCCAACAAGTTCAAATTTAGCGCTATTCGAAAGCCCGCGAAAAATACCCATAAAATTCATTCACTTCCTTTGAATTTAAAAAAGGGCCCTATAAAATCATCGGAAAAAATTTAAAGGCACTTTTAAGTGTAATGGAACTTTATTTTCGTATCGGAAAACTCGTTTCCACGATCTCATTTTAAATTAGCGTTCAGAAGGTTGCAACTTTTTTTTTTCTCTGATTTTTTCTGACTGAATAAAATTTTGTTTTGAGGTAATAATTTCCCATTTTGACTAGTATTATTAGGCGATTAATCTTTTTTTTTGAGCAATCACGATTGCTTATTGTTCTCACTTGACTGTTTTGATGTGCTATCATTTTATTTTCCCGCCAGCACCCTCTGCAGCATCACCGTCGACCGGCTCCTCACGATGCTGCTCCTATAGCGAAAGCCGTCTGCAGGTTGCGTCCATGTCCTACACACACGCGCATACATACACAACTACACACACAAATACATACACATACATAAACACATACACCTACACACATTCAAACACATACATACACACGCATACAGACACCTACACATACACACACAACTACCCACACACTCATCACACTCATGCCTGCACAAAAACACATATGCCTACACACATACACATTTCTCACCACACACAAACACTCATATACACAACTACCCACACCCTCATACCTGCGCACAGACATGCCTACACGTACATACCCCCTACACACAAACAAACATACTCCCCCCACACACATACTTCCTGCACGCAAACACATACCCCAACACACATAACCCCCCACACACCCTACAACACACAAACACACATACCCCCCACACACACGCCTACATACACACACAACCCTGATTGCGAAAAACATAATTTGAATTCCAGATGTCAAAATCCAAATTAATTTTTAATTTCTTTTTTTAAGGATTTTAGTTTTATTTATAGAGGGTTGCGTTTAATCTTTTCAATAATTTTTAATTCGCCGTTTTCTTTCTATAAGAATTATTACTTCGATTTTAATTCCCTAATTCAAGCCCGATTGTTGAACATGCGTCACTTGACATAACTTTTGTTTTCGAGGTGGACCGTGCATAGCTGGGCGACGCAGCTAGTCCCAAATAAACGGAAGTTTTAGTGCCCTGTATAGCCACCTTTGGCGTGAATGTACGAGGCGATACTGGCCAGCAAAGCTAACAGACCATTAGCCTAACAAACTCTTGCGATGACATACGTGATCTCGCATCATAGTTACTGTAAAGACGCGAAGATTTCATTCCAACTCGTAAGCCGTTCAATTTACCATCCTATATGATCTAAGGGGCCATTCATTAATTACGTAAGAGTCCCGAAGGGGAGGGGGTTAGAAAAATCTCTACATACCCTTAATTTGGGGGAGGGGGTGTCAAAAACATTCTTACGTAACATTTTTCAAGTCGATATCTTTACCAAATAATAAAGCTGAAAGTCTCCCTGTCCGGAGGACGTCTGGATCTCTGTGACGCGCATAGCGCCTAGACCGTTCGGCCGATTTTCATGAAATTTGGCACAAAGTTTGTAGCATGGGGTTGTGCACCTCGAAGCGATTTTTCGAAAATTCGATGTGGCTCTTTTTCTATTCCAATTTTAAGAACAAAGTTCTCATAAGATGGACGAGTAAATTACGTAATTATCATAACGTGGAACCGTAACATGGATACAAGCCAATTGGCGAGAAAATACTCCATACATTTGTAAAAATACAGGCGATCCAAAAGACCTTTTAATTTTTCTATTACGGGCAAAGCCTTGCGGGTACCACTAGTTTTATATTATAAAATGCGCGCTCAAGTGGTTGGACGGGATCATATTTTATTTGCGTCTGGAAGGTACAAAACGTATTAGGATGAGCTGTTTTTTATTTGTTTTACGAAGAATAAATAGCGTAAAATATAATAAAAGAATCGCACTATGTATGGCATGGTTTACTTTTAATTAGTATTGCATCGTATACAAAAAAAAATATCGAAAAACATTCAGTCTAGATTCCAACATTTTAAATTTTACAGTGAATTTAATTACTATTCCAGTGATGTAAGATTCGTTATTTTTTATTTTGAAAAACGAAATGGAATCTTACGTAAGAATGGGGGGAGGGGTTTGAAGAATCTTGCGTAAACCTTACATAGGGGGGGAGAGGGGTCAAAATTGCCAAAATCATCCTTACGTAATTAATAAATGTTTCCTAACCCAGATTCCGACAAAAGAAAGTCGGATGTCTACACTTATTCTGCATTGAAAAAGGGGTTCCTTGTAATTCCAAGACACGTGTCTACAGTAATCTGCCATTTGTGCAATTTGACGTTGTTTAATTTTTATCCTAGCAGAGCTGTTCGTTTGGATCTTGTTTTAGATTCCAAGGGGTAACGAAGGAACATTTTTCCAGATATACCTTTAAGCAATGAATCGTGTTTCGCACAAAATGAAGGTCATTAAAGAGCTAAATGCTAAAGAGTTATTTAGTTAGATAGCTTGAACTTTTTAACCCTTAGTAGCCTGATTTACGAAAGTGATTTATTTTTAATATTACTGTGTTTGCTTGAGGGTCTAGATGAAGGGAAAAATAGCTAAAAAAAATCACAATATTTATTTTACAATATTTACAATACACAATATTTTGTATTCAACAAAACTTTTAGTAAAATGTGTTTACTTGTTCACTTTGCCGCGCGAGTAATATGTCATAGATAAAATAAAACAATAATGACATTTGATTTTTTTTAAAAATTTCGTTGGAAAGAGTATTATACAACAGTAAAATGCGTACAGCCAACCTATAAAAAAAAACTAATAGTAATGTGAACATTCGGTTTAAAAGATTGGTATCAAAAAAGATTGGTTATCAAAATTGAAACTCTAGGTTATTAAGGGTTAAACACTGAGAAAGAGTTTTTTTAATTTTAAAAGCCTGTTTGCGACATGGTTGCATCACTTTAATCGTTTACATTTCCTTCACAAAAGCAATCGTTTCATTTCTAAAAAGAATAATCTTTACTAATAATAAAGCAGAAAGTCTCTCTGTCTGGAGGATGTCTGTGACGCACATAGCGCCTAGTTCGGCCGATTTTCATGAAATTTGGCACAAAGTTAGTTTGTAGCATGGGGGTGTGCACCTCGAAGTGATTTTTCGAAAAATCGATGTGGTTCTTTTTCTATTCCAATTTTAAGAACAAAAATATCATAAGATGGACGAGTAAATTACGAAATTATCATAACGTGGAACCGTAACATGGGCACATGCCAATTGGCGAGATACGAAATTATCATAACGTGGAACCGTAACATGGGCACAAGCCCATTAGCGAGACAATTCACACACATTATTTGTAAATAGACAGGCAAACCGAAAGACCTTTTAATGTTTCTATTACGGGCAAAGTCGGCCGGGTACCACTAGCAATAAATAAAGTTAATGAACATTTAGCATCCATTTGAGTTTTGTCGTTTAAATTAAAATGATCTTTGCAGTCACAAATTGCGATTAGACCCTGCTCGTCGGGGTTTTTTCTACAAATAAAATGGAAATGGCCAAGAAATGCATCCTTCATATTATGACTCATGATTTTGTGGAAAGGTAGTACGGTAAAAGTATGATAGTACGGTAAAGGTAATACATCCATTAACAAAAAAATTGTGATTAGAATGTGGTAATAAAGAGACAAATGTTATGGCCGAAGCGTATATCGTTATGTATTTTTATCAATCTGAAATGTGTCGGCTGGAAATTTTGCATTTAAATGAAGTTTTGCTGTTTACGTTTATCTACGTTTATGTTTTCTCATGAAATGCTTAATTTTACACCCTTCCTCCTTTTTGAGTTTAATTCTTAAGTTAAGCAATGAAAAAGATTTTTAATCATAGAAACTAAAATTTTCCCTCTTAATTAATATTAAAGCAACTAACTTGCTTTTTCTCGTTGTCATGGCAATCTGTAAAATCAGAGCAGCATCTACTTTGGTTAAGTTAGGATAATAAGCAATTTGTAAGTGCTCAAAAATAAATAAAGAAATAAATTTAAAAAAATCAAATTTTAAATTAGGACAAACACCTATGTACCAACCATAAAGTAAGAGTCCTGTAGCACGTGCAACATCAGTTTAAGTCTCATCAAAAGTTAAAATGCAACGATTTGACCTCAAAATAAAAATTGAGAAAAAAAGGGGGGGAAACGAACGCGCTAGGAAGTATCCCTTGCTTATTCTCAGAGAAATTTTTCACTCACAGCATCGAAACTTTCCTAGAAACGATCATAACGAACGAAGCATTTCTGAAAGGGCAATAACTCTAAATTTAACATTGTCCGCAATCTCCTAGGACAGAAAAAACACCTCTTAGAAGCTTGGACGAATCCATTACACAAACACCGTTTTTACCCCAAACAGAGTTAAAACTTTCTAATTAACAAAATTTGCACGGCTTGGAGTTTGAAACACATTCCTTAATGTAGGTCTATATTTCATTCTGTTTCAAACGTCATCTTTAACAAGAGGGGAAAGTTTCAAGGAAAAAGAATAATTCAAATACTAAAGAATCTAGAGTACTGCACCCCTTCTTTTCTTAAAGAAACAAACTACTGCCGCGTACTTTCTAAGCAGTGGAATGCTAGACCGTGATATTACAACTGAATGTGATTAAGATAAAATGGGGATCTGCTATCCTCCCTTCACTTTCCTGTACACATACCTAAAAAGAAATTTTCCTTATTTAGATGAAATTATCAATACATTTTTATGTTTCGTTACTTCACGTCCGACTGTTAACAAAGGAGTTTTTAATCAAACGGTAAGCACTACTTCACCCTGGGCAGGTACAGGACTAACTGCAAACATTTCATTTCTTTTTGCATTTTGTCATTGTTAGTTTACTTTAGTGTACAAGCTTGCTACTTTGGTTTCCATTCGAAAAAATGTGTGAAAAAAAAACGCATAACTCCAACATTTCCCTGTTAGTATTCAATCCAAAACATGTTTCTTCAAACATTTCAAGATCTCGTTTCTGCAGATACTGCCGTTTACCTGCCCACGGCAGTATTATTCCCCATGCGACTAACCCCCCTTTTTTTGGCATGTGTGTGCAAATTCTTAATTTCCTTAGAAATCGCAATTTTTGATATCAGCCTCAAAAAAATGTACCTCAATGTCACAAGTAACTAAGTTTAGAGCCGTTCATTCAGAAAATTCCTACGTTTTCAATACAAAGGAACAAGTCCTCGTCAAAATCATACTAGTTCTGACTTGAAACGAACTGCGTTTCTCACAAACTAAACGTACTTTTCTATGCATTTAAGGTTTTTCTGAAAAAGATTGATTTTCGGCGAAGGGGGGAGGGGTGCCAATTACTAGTGTAAAATTTATTCACATTAAACTCGGGAAGAATTTACAAATCTTCCTATCAGCAGAAATTTTATTTTTTCAGAACTTCGGTGTAAAACGTTTAAGGGGCCGTCAGTGTGCTACTTGTTTTAATAAAAGTATATTTTTCAATTTAAGTGCAAATTTAAATATATCCAATGATTTATCAAAAAACATTTGAAATGCGTCGATATTTTCAGGTTTTAACTCGCCTCCGTAATAGAGACTTAATCTACCATTGTGCATCCAAATGCCCAAGATTAGGATGGAAAACTTGTAGCCTTCTTTCGTTCTTTTAAAATTTAGTCAACTTACTCATTACTTTGCGTTGAGGAAGTCTTTAACGCCCGGTTTCATTTAAAGCACTAAGACCTTTCAATAATTTGTGGTTCAATAGTCTTTTAAAGTAGTACTAGCTGCGTCGCCCGGACTTGCACGGTCCACCTCGAAAATAAAAGTTATGTCAAGTGACGCGTGTTCAACAATCCCGATTGCAGGAAAAGCCTTTAAAACAAAGCAATCATTTTACTTGTTCATATTCGGAAAAAAAAATGGCAACAGATCTTTCGTCTCACTGATTTTCTTAACGTTATAAGTTAATAAAAGCGTTGCTGCGGAAAGTTGAGATGAAGCACTGAATAATAATTTGAATGGAGGAAAGCCTTCGAAAAATAAGGATTTTATGTAGAAATCCAAGTTTCATATAATTAATAGTTTTTAATTGATATCCTCGCTAATTATCAGAGGATAATGTTAAATAGCCAAACATGAAGGGAAGAGGACGAATCCGTCGATACCTGTCTCGATGGTCAGTTCATTGGCGTTCGGGAGAAGTTACTTGGACCATGGCCCCACTGAATACTTAACGGCCGTGGCAATCGCTGAAACTCATGGCAACAAAGAGGGCGCCACTGGCTACCCTTGTTTTTGTTTCCACTTGGCGTGATTGTGAGCGTTGGCGCTTTGGCATCTGTGAATACGTGATTTCTCGACTTATTATCGGGCGTACGTCATTTGACGAAAATTTTAATTTCAAAAGAAGGAATGAAGAGAAAAAGTGCTGAATATACATTGTATTACAAAGGTGAAGAGCATTTCTTATTGTTATTTTAATATCATATCAAAAATTACGTGTAATAAAAAATTTTAACAAACACAGAAAAAAATATGATTTTTTTAAATATTAATGCGTAATTCTTAATATATTTTTTTCAAACTTTTTTTTTTTTTTTTGAAAGCTTTGCAAATAATTTTCAAATTTTTTATTGAAAATCCCCTGGGGTTTTCTTTTTGGATACAACAGTTCTAAGATTGATGATATATGGCAGGCAGCCCTCATTTCTAATTTTACATGCTCATTTACATGCGAATTTTTTCTGCTCAATAAATTACATCGAAAAAAAAAAAAAAAAAAAAACACGCTCCGCAATCTGTAAATACATTCATTTTTCAAAACTTGAGAGGGTCATTCATTGCCCCTTTTGACCCTGATGGGGATTAGAGGGGGGGGGGGGTATAGGAATTTACGTTAACAATTGCCATTCTTTTCACTCGTAATGTAGTGTATATTTTACAACGAATGGAATCTAATTAAATACGTACGAACAGGCCCGACATTTAAAAATTCGCGGGGGGGGGGGGGCAAAGGTTTTGTGTAGGGGGAAAAACAACAAAATGCGAGCAAAATGCCTAATTTTAGTATGTTTGTAAAATTTAGGGGTGTCATAATTGCCTCCTAAGCACCGTGATATCCTCACTTGACAGGTCTGGTTAGGAATATTCTTTTGCAAATGAAGAAGAACAATAGAAAAGTTAAAAATATGATGGCAATTTAAGAAAATGAACCATTAACATAATTTTAAAAACATTTAAAATCAGAGTATGACTAATACATGGTTCTACGACGGATCCGTGGTTCTCGAACCAATATTGTACGGACACCAAAATAATGTCATTTATCTATTTCCCCTTCCATTTTTAGCACATCTCATGTTATAATAACTTTAGTGTAGATTTTAGTAGTATATTAGTACACAATACGCATAGAGATGCACAAACGCTTAGTGCACAAGAGCTATTTCGAAAAAGTGCAGATTTTTTTTCTTACAAAAGGAAATTCATAGCATAATCAAAAAATAAATAAAAATAACATGGAGCTAGAAAAAACTTTCATTTTCCCGAAACTTAGTTTTTAATTAATTTTTTTAAGTGTCCGATTTTGAAACTAAGGCGTGGTCTTTATGACGTCACAAATGATGTACTTTGGCGCATCTGTCTACCGCGTTTCTACGTTATGATGATCAAGAAGCGAATTACATATTGCACTCTACGCTTACTATCAATCATATAGTTGCCAACACTTGTGAGTAAAGAAACTAATTGAATATTGTGCTCTGTGAGTGGCATCAGTGAATGGCATTTCATCATTTGTGATGTCATTGGCAGAAGCGTAAACAATGAAAGCGCACCGATTAATGCATTTTTTTTTTTAATATTAAACTTAGTCAAGTTATTTTAAAAAATGATCAGATCCTATGATTTTAAAAATGTTCTTTCAAAAAAAAAAAAAAAAAACCTTAAAATTTCGGAAACGACCCTGTTGCTTCACACGCTTTGAGCATTAAAAAAATGTATATGTATGCACCCAATCCTCTTTTTATGCGGTGAATAGGGACCGCATAAAAAAATCGTGTAAAAAAAAATGCTTGAAACTTCACCAGTAGCTTTAAAAAGTTTTCGCAACTGAGTTAAAAAATATTTTTTTATGCGGTGGATAGGGACTGCATAAAAAAAGTCTCACGTAGAAAATACCCAAAATATTATATTTAAACGAAATCAAAATAAACCAAGCGATGATAATTTTGCCGACTCCCGAAAAATTTCCCGAATTAAGAAATTTTTGGAAAGTCACAGTGACTTCCCATCGGATGCCCCTGTCGACCCTTGATGATACTACCAAGCACTCGTTTGATAAATAATTTTCGCTCGTTTTATAAATAATTTTTATAAACTACACAAAAATAAAGTCCGCACAAAAACAGGTTTGGGTGTACACACACACATCGGAAGGCGCACAGACCGGAGAGCGTTCACTTTAGCTCAGGTTCCCCACCCCCAGGCTCCCACCAGCATCCCAGGTGCTATTACTTCAATATATTTTTCAATTGTTATAAAGTGTTCACGCAGTAAATAATTATGATAAAGGTCAGATTCGGCCATGAAATATTTATCTTTCTTACGGCCTCGTATTACCTATTCTAAAAAATCAACAGTCATATTATGACGGGTGCAAATTTCTTGGTCATTTCCATTTCATTCCATTTGTAGAAACAAGAAACCCAACGAGTAGGATCCTATCGCAATTCATTATCGTGAATAACTTAATTCGAACTCATCAAGCAGCCAAAATTCAAATTATTATTATTTTTTTAAATTTATTTTTAACATTTAACAAATACATGCAATAGGGAAAGAAACTCCTCAAATATCTACACATGAATTTGTGAAACTAATTTAAAAAAAAAATGGGGAACAGATTATTTTACAAAATATCAACACTGTTGATATTTTGTAAAATCCTAGCAGGGGAGAGTTCCGTACAAAATATTTTGTCCTTGCAAAAGCAAAACAATGATATGGTTTTTTTTTACTTGCCATTTCTATGATATTTTTAAACATACATTCGATTTGCGATAGCTCGAATGTAAAAAGACCGACGGAAAACTTCGACTTATCGAAAGTTTGACTTAACGATAGTTTTGGTTTTTGATATTTTAATATTAAAAACCATCGAATACTTTAATTAATATGTACATATAACAGACACAATTACAGAACTTAAGTTTTTTAGCACAATATGCACAGTTAAATCAAATGTATTGATAGAAAAAAATCAAAAGCATGCTGGAACCGCTTGAATAGAGCTGATTCTACTTCAGGAAATGTGCACATCTTCATTCGTTTCAAATTCGGAATGCAAGTGATGGTAAAATAATTATTCTCCCATAGTCACTTTTTTTTTCTTTTTCTTTTTTTCGTTCTTTCGAAATAATTTCGAGTAATCTTGGAAAAAACTTCGAGTTGAAAGAAGTTTACTTCGAGTTATTCAGAATAATTAGAATGGAATTAAAGACTAAGTTGTCAAGACTTGATAAAAATTTCGAGTTATAGTAATATTCGATTTATCGGACTTCGAAGTAACGCAAATTTAATGTACTTTTAAGAAAATTTAAATATTTAGCGATGTAAAATCCTGTAAACATTGAATTCGTCATAAAAAACTATTTTCTACACTTTAAGCGTGAATGAGAAAGGCGCTTTGAACTAGAAACTTTGCAGGAAATTTGATCGCCAAGTTTGGCGAAAATTAGGATATGAATTTTCTGTTGGAAAAATAAAATACACACACACAGTAGACCGTCAAGTATCCGCAGGAATCTAAGATCTGCTTACAAATTTTTGTAATCTTGTTCTAATAGTATAGCATTAGGAGCAGCTCTAAATATCTAGCATTTCTTAAAATAAAAAAAAGTGTGGGGGGGGGGGGGGTAATTTTCCGTGGATAGGTACGTAGCGGAGCATTTTTTAATCTGGCGATTAGTTTTAATTTTATTTATTGTCGGGGACTATTTCAAGTTACATATGAAGTATTTATTTGGCGATACCATAAACTATTTTGTCTTTTTCAAAGACTTGTAAGCGCAGCGATAAGCCCTAGAAACAAGATCTAAAAGTCCATTAAAATAAAAAATAATCCTCTGAATAACTATGTTTCTCCATTAAGCGTAAAATAATCCATCAAATAATACACAAGCTATAAATGAACATGTAAAATTAAATTAAAAGAAATTGCCTAACCAACTTTAGATCCACCGTTTACGCATTAAATAATCAGCTAAATAACTTTACTAATTCGATTCGAATTGGTTTTTACGGTATATTTCTGAGCATCTTGCGAAATATTGATGTTTGTTACATATGCTCCATTTATTAATTAAAATAAACAAGCTTTGAAACTTGTCGTTGATTGGTGGATGCAACCGTGGCTTGTGGCGCCTCCTTGCGGTCAGAATGGGCAAATATGAAGTTTTGAAGTTTTTCCATCTAGTGTGGCCATGTTCAAGTGCAGAAATAGTTGCCCCGGTTTAACACAAGAAAGTCAAAAATTGTCAAGGCCTGGTAAGCGCCAGCGCATTCAGTGGGGCCATGCTTGGACATACATACATCGATAGATACGCCCGGTTTTTATTATATAACATAAAAAGTAGTACGTTCGCGAGAAGAGTACGTTCCCTGCTTTGCCGCAACCCTCCCCACCCCGCACACAGAATTTATCTTCTGTGTGTGGGAGAGGGGAGCACAACAGGGTATAAATATTACATTAGGATTGGCAATTTGCATCAAAACCAGGGATAATGACTCGTGTTTTGACCAAATTCCCCCTTGCTAAAGCTTTCGGGTGTTCATTGGAAAAGAACATTAAATACATGATAGAAGTATTTAAAGTTCCTTTTCAGCAAAGGAATTCCGTTACTTGTTCTCGTGAGGGTAAAATTTGCACAAATGTATAGGGTGAGTGCATCTGACGTCATTCACAGTGGCATACAATTGCCCTCGAATTAATCAGTAACTAAACCTTAATCGGTGGTAAAAGTTTCTTTTCGCAGCATAAGGAAAAAAGGGTGCATAAAACCCCTCCCTCGCACACTCCTCAAAATCTAGCAAACTAAAGCAAGAAATCTCCCAATGGTTGTGTTATTCATTTAAATAATTGCAACAGAAATAATATATGCAGTGCTGCTCGGGGCTCATTCAAATTTTACGGGGTTCCTTGAATCAGAAAGGAATTGGCCCCAACTGTTGATCCTTCTATTCTGCTTTTGAATTTATGATTTGTCTTATCTGTGTACGGTTATATAAAACTATTTCAACGGTGTAGTTATTCAGTAGTACTTAATAACATTTTAAAATACTGGGCTTATACATTTTTCTTTTTAGTTTTTTTTTACGCAGCAGGGTTTTTGTTTTTATTTAAAAATTATTAGAATAACTAGGGTTAGAGCACAAATGATGCGACGCTTTGAGAAAGCGAGGGTTCATGAAATTGTGACAATATGTGACAAGGGGGAGGAGAAAGGGTAACGGGAAGTATGACATTACACAACATTTCTGCTGAAATTAAATCCTTTTTTCGTGACAAAATGCTTATTTAATGTATGACATGTGACCAAGGGAGGAAAGGGGGTAAGATAAAATATGGCAATTTGTAACAATGATGTTAAATATTTCGTAAAAATATGACATCTACGGACAGTCCTTTGGAACAAACTTGTATACATATACAAGCGTGAAAAATGAAATTTCTACGAACACACTTGAGTTATGGTTGTGTACACTAAATTTAAAAGCCAGGTATATATATATTACTAACATTAAGAGTTATTCCAACTGCCCTACAGTTTCTGCGAACCAGATTACCTATTTCTACATTTTATGTTTTTGTGCAAGGATTTTATTTGGGCGTAATAGGAAAGAAAACACGAAAAATTTAATAAGTTAAAACTTATAATTTGAAGAAAAGTGTAGGTGCTGGAAGAAATCTGACTCGATGATTGAAGTTAGCGTCACAAATTACTTCAAAAACACCAAGAATGTGTTATGTGCCAATATCCATGTTTACCACTGTTTTTAAAGCAGGATATTACTTACGACAGAGTAACAAGTTTGCACTTAATAAGAAAATCACGAAATATTCTTTCTCAAGCAATATTCTCAAAGCAAAAAAAAAAAAAAAAAATGAAATGTACTTACACATACGTGTGTAGAGGGGCGTTCCGAACTTCAGATTTTGAGAGGGCGAAAATTCGCAATTTGCCGAATGGAACTCCAAATTTTTCGGAATGATGATAGTATTACATTGACAAAGTTTGCCGAAGGATAATAGTTTTACCGAATAAAACTCCAAATTTTGCCGAATTCAGCTCCAAATTTTACCAAACTAAGATAGTTTTACCAAATCGAGCTCCAAATTTTGCCGAATAGTTACAATTTTAACGAATGGTTACAATTTCGCCGAATGTTGATAATTTTGAAGAGTGGAACACCAAACTTTGCCTACTGATGATAATTTGCAGAATGGAATTCAGTTTGACAAATGATGAGTTTGCCAAATAGGCCGAACTCTAAATTTCGCAGAATTATGATAATTTTGCCAGACGGAACAAAGTTAGCCGAATGGAACTCTAAATAGGACCGAATGATGATGATAATTTTGCGCTAAAAGAACTACGAATTTCGCCGAAGAAGGAAATATTTGGGAAGTCACAGTGACCTCCCGTGAACCCCCATCGGGCGCTCCTGGTGAAAATAGTATTTGTAGTATCATCTTATGTGTATTTTCCGATTGTGTTAATAATCATAAAGAAATAGCATACAAAAATACAACATTTAATGCCATCAATACCAAAACATTACTAAATGCAATAAATATACCGTATACCTAAAGCGCCTCTCAAATTACTTTATCAAAATTGCAAAGGGGGGGGGGGAAGCTGGTTGACTAGCACGCTTAAATTTTTGCAATCCCATTACCAATCACTAATCTGAAATTAAATTCATGCACTAAATTGAAAGGCCGCAAAAATACAACTGATAATTCAGCTAATAAAAGCAGTAGTGTCAAAAATATAATACAATGGCATTCCAGCAGCAAAGGATTTTATCTAAACAATCACCGCAGAAACACAGCAAAGTACAGAAAAAGTTTTTGTAGAAACAACTGCCTACTAAATGTCTGAATTGTATTAGCTTTTCTAGAGTTCGCTAATGACCACGGATCATGAAAATATAAAACTCTAACACAAACTCTTACCTGAAATTTCTCCGATCACAACTTTGTTAGTACACTCAGTCGTCTTTAAAAAACAACCTTCTGTAGAATTCTAAAACTACACAGGCTACCCCCTCCACGAGCCTCGCATCGAGATCAAACGTGAACTGAAAGAAAAACTGCTATTTAGAAGCTAGGCGCATTAGAATGCAAGCATGCGCGAGTTTGGATCTCTGTGATTGGTCACAGTTAACTTCAATGACGTTGAATAAGTACCTTTTTGGCATGAAAAATAAACCAGCGTGTTTAATATTTTTTTACCAGCGGAATGGTAAAAATTTGAAAAACAAAAACCATGGACGGAATAGTTTATTTATTAGTTGCTAATTCTATTACTTTTATTTTTTTTAATTACGAGTCATAAGAACTGTTACGCAAAGATATGACTTTTTATTACCTAACAGTTATTTTGGGGTCTCCAAAAACGGGTGTTCGTCCTTGCTTGTGTGCGAAACACGGGGTGGCGGGTTCGGTTCCCACCGGTGCGCTTGGCGCGATAGATGTCAGGGGTAAAACGAACAAATTATTGAAAAAATCCATACTTGGTTATTTTTGAAGCTAAAGTATTCGCAAGTAAAGCTAAACTATTCTTACTAAGCAACATAAAGAACACATTGAAGCTTCCACGTGATTCCGAATAATTGTGTTGATCATTGTTCTAAGGAGGCTACTGAAAAAAGTTTCTTTTGAGCAATCCCGATTGCTTATTGTTCTCATTTGACTGTTTTGAATTCCTATCATTTTATTTTCCCACCAGCACCCTCTGCTAGCACCACCGTCGCGTCGACCGGCCTCCTCTTGCGAAAGCCGCCTCCAGGTTGCGTCCATACCCTACACACACGCCTGCACACATATACACACACTCATACCTGCGCACAGACACAAACTTGCAAATACACATACACAAAATCATGCCCGCACACAGACAAACACACACGAACGCCTACACACAGCATACACAACACACACACACACATGCGTACATACAAACGCACGCACACACACCCAGACATATGCGCCTACACAAACACACACGCGCATTCATACACACGCTCGTGATTGCGAAAAACATAATTTGAATTCAAGATGCCAAAAATTCAAATTAATATTTTTATTTATTTATTTATTTTTTTTTTTTTTTTTTTTTTTTTTTTTTTTTTTTTTTTTTTTTTGAGCAATCACGATTGCTTATTGTTCTCACTTGATCGTCCTTGGCGTCTGGTTCCTTTTTCCGCTTGGACCAGGGACACCAGCACCACCGGGCCTCTGCGGGCGCGGCTCCGAGCACTACCTCCTGGAATGCGCTTCTCCTGGTCGGGGCGTCCATGTCCTACACACACACACGCTCATACACACAAGCCTTTACACACATACAAACACACCTACGTGCATACACACAGTCTACGCACGCACACAATCCTACACATGCATGCACGCACGCGCGCGCACGCACACACACAGAACTATACAGACGTAACCGCCCAGGAGAAGGGGTAGGCTTGGGGGGACAGGAGCTGTTTCTAGGAACAATAGCCCCCAATGAGTAGGGTCCTGTCGCAACTCGTGATTACGAAAAACATAATTTAAATTCAAGAATTCAAGTTATTTTTTTTTTTTAATTTCAAAGATCTTACATTCTCCTCGGGAGTTTCCTCCAAAGATTTATTTCTCTCGTGGATAGTTACTGTAAAACGTTGACTTTATTTGGGTGATTTCAAGGTCAAAGAGATGCAATTCCTACAATTTTCCGTGGTCTATATTTTATCGGTAAACAGTTATTTACTTTACTAACGTTGTAGTACAGAGAAAGTATTAGTAGGTGGATATACCGACAGTGATCCTGAAGTGTTGACAAAAACATTCCAGATTATTAATAATTCAAAACAATTTTAAAAGATACGAGAGAGCAATTTTTTTTCAAAGAAAATATAAAAGAAATTTTGTTTATATGAAAATTAGAAAACTACGGAAGTCTTAAGTCCTGTATTATTTTGAGTCAGGTAAGTTGTACATGACTACTTTGCTTATATACAACTTTAGTCCGAATTCAAAAACTGAAGATAATTTTATTTATCGATTACATTTATTTCGAATGGTTAGACTTAAGGGTTTAAAGAAACGGATATTTTAGAATGTAATTAATTTCGCACAGTGGTGGTGCTAGGAAATTCCAGACAGGAGGCAAGCATGCCTGACAAGCGGCATAGACAAATTATACTTTACAGGGTTCCCAATCCCCTATTCCAAATGTCCATAATAAGAAAACAATTATTCTTGCGTTTAACAACGCGAATATCAATTTTTTTATTTGCAGCTTACCTCCCCAAAAAATTAAAAGTAAAAAATAGTAATTTAAACTAAATAACATGATAAAAATGCACCTATGGAAGATTTATTTCTAGTAAGAATATCAGAGCCACAGAAAGCTAAAACATGTTTAAAAAATCAAGTTTAAAATGAAAAACATGAAACTAGGCTTTTGCGAAGGAGACATCGCGAGTTCAAAAAATATGTTGGAATCAGTCTGAGAATTAGGATTTGACGAGAACACTGAATTCGACGGAAAATCTGGACAGATGTGCTGTACGGAACACATGCAAAGAAGAAAACTTGACAAAAACGTACTTGCGAGCGTTATGTACTGGTTTGGGGAGTACGGGGGTTCTCCCCATGGAATATAAAATTCGAAATTGCAGCTTCGAAAACGCAATTTTAGACGATCTTCGATATTTTTATGGAGAAAAGGGTTCACCCGAAGAAACTGAAGTCCTAAAAACGAGATTTTATTCTATTTGGAATTGGTATTTGGGGGAGGGGAGAGAGGTCAGGGCGCTCCCCTGCCCTAACTAATGAAAATTGCAGGACATTAATTTTCTTTAAACTTTCCATTAGAGATTTTTTGCCAAGTTTAACCATTTGAGGTATCAAGAAAATAAAACAAAAAAAAAAGGTCGCACATTTTTTATTTATTGCCATACAAGACTTTTCCAAGGGTCATTCGTAATGGACATCAATATAGATGAAATTAAACAGCCAAACTTCATCTAATTACAAAATTTCCAAATTGCTAATCTCCATCATTTAAGACTGATAAGAATTAAAAAACAGACATAACGTTATACGTTGTAATTATTCTTTGTGGATATCGGCCATAAAATTTTTATCACCGCATCCTAACCACCATTTTTTATGGATACGCCTGGTATTACCTATTCTACAAAATTACCTGTCGTAATAGGACGGGTGCACATTTCTAGGCCATTTCCATTCTATTTGCAGGAACAAGAAACCCAACAAATCGGAGCCTATCGCAATTCACGATTGCAAAAAACATAAGTTGAAACGTCAAAACTAAAATGAAATCTGGATGTCCGTTTTATATTTTTAGTTTCATTTCCCTTTTGAAATTCTTTACTAATCTTCCTTTGATTGTGCGCTTAACAAATCAACGTGTGCAACTGTTTATTTTATTTCAAGCAATAGTACTTTCTAAACAAAATCTGCATTTAACCCCATCATTTCGAAAAGGCATCTTTCCCCCTCCCCGTGAACCGTGTACTTCATCCTTTTATAAAAAGTCTAACCTTTATGTTTCCTAGTTTCTCTTCGCTATTGAATTGTAGCTACTAGTTTACATCGCGTTCCTGTAGTAGATAAAAATCTGTAATTTCTTACATTAGAAGGATTTCAACAATACTTAACAGCTATCAAAATCCAACGAGATTTCTTTATACAAGTATGCAGACCCACACAGTTTCAACCACAATCACGATCTGTTTTCATCACGCGTTATTTCAAGCCTTTTCAAATTCGTCTCCAAGACTCAAATTTTTTTATCGCCCTTTTGGCGACATTCGCATTCAATAAAACTGCACTAAAAGACTTACCGAGCAACACATGTCGAACACATTTCCAGCCAATTCAAGGATAAACTTAAATTTCGACTAGACCACCATGTAAATTTAAGTCTGTGTATCCACTATTAAAACTACTAGTTACAAATTTATACACTGCACTGCAGGATGTCGGCCAAATTCCGAAATCGGAATAGAAACGGGCGGCGCATCTGCCAGACCTTACACGAACCATTTCAAGCTACTTTCAACGCCCCCATTTCTCAAACTATTAGAGCAACTCGATGGAAGTTTTGTACGTCTAACTGAGCACCATAGAACATCTATACGAAATTTCATGAACTATGTTTCTTATAGTTGTAAAATTAAAAATATCAAAAACTATTTCATTATATATCGAAGCCGTCAATGAAAACTAGTTGTTCCAAATAAACTCTTGAACCGTTTATACTGATGTGTAAGACGTTTGAAAGGGATGTTAAGGTTTAATTTTTACTAATGTTTGGAAGATTCTACGCAGAATTTGTTTAATGTTGGTTAGGAGGTGGCAACTGCCTTTCCCTATGCTTAAGACACTTATGTGGGTATAATTTTTGTTGTTTTGTAATACAATATAAATTGAATACCTATCCTCTCCCCCTTCCCTCCTTGGAAAAAAAAATTATAGCTATCGTTCGCGAGTAGGCCGTTTTTCGTCAAATTTGTTGCTTGCAAATCATTGTTTTTCTGAATGACTTCTTTTCCAAATGAATTGTTTGAATCATCTCCGATTAAACGTAAAACATAATCAAATTGCTAAAACGAAAGAAATTGCTTTGATTATTTTATTATTTTTTGTTTACTTTGTCGCTCAAAGGTATTTTTTCGTTTCTTATCTCTATTTATTATTCAGCGTAGTCCCCATTTTGGGCTATTTTTTTTTCTCATGTTTTATCTGTCGCTTATTCTAGTTTGGTTACGTTTTTTAGAGCCCTGAAGCTTCCATTACTGACAGTTCATGTAAATCTCTGATATCACCATGGGGTAGTAAAATTGACAAGGAAATGGAACTACGGTTTTTTTTTTGTCGAAGTCCTCAGGTCCTGTTATGAACAGCGTATTGAGGGTCAATAGTACGTAACCCGGAAAGGTACGCTGTGATGTTGTTAATAAACCTAGTAGTTACAAAAGCGCCCCTAACTTTAATTTTTGGGAGGGCAGAAATTCAGTTTGCCGAATGGAGCTCCAAATTTTGCCGAATGATGATGATTTTGCCCAATCGTCTGACAAAACTTGAGGAATAAGGAACATATTGGGAAGTCACAGCGACCTCCCATCAGGGCACCATTTTGTAGCTACACGAACAGCCACAGGGAAGTTGCAGCCTATTAAATGTTCATATTTTGGCTATTGGATATTGTTAATTGACCCTCAAAACTAAAAAATTCACCATAGTCGAATTTTAAAACACCGTGGTTGATTTTTAATGAATATTTAAAAATCAACGCGCAAAATTGCGCGCTTCTGAAACGTGACGAGCCTACGTCACAGGGCGCGAATGGGCAGCCTTCCGACGAAGATCCCTTGTTTTCGCTAGGAACATTTTGAGCGCGCTGATATTTTTATTTTTTAGAAATTCAATAATCCTTTTGAACACACTATGGAGGCAAGATTCGTTAAAGCACAATCTAAATAATCTTCCTCGTGTAATATCAATGATGTTATTCGAATATTTTCGAGAGGATGAGAGGTTTAATGTTCCAGAAACGCGAGGAGTTAAATGCGAGGAGATAAGCCTTTAACGTTTCGTCTTCGAAGTCGAATGCGTGACCCTGGCGTGACCTTCGGCTTCTCCCCTATCGGAAGAGGGGATGACGTCAGTTCCTATGCCATTTGACGTCACAAGGGCTTGAACTTAAAAAATTAATTAAAAAAAAAACTACTTATCGTATCGCAAAATTTTTTTCACCTATGATGTTCATACATGTTACTCTATCATATAAAAATAAAATTGAAAAATCGAAAACTTTCCTATTGACGGATGAACAAGTCTTCATCTAAACAGTAGTCATCCCCAATAGTAGATTTTTTTTCAGCAGGTTGTGATGCTGATTTAAAGTACTAAATAAAGTCTGCAAGATGCATTGACGTTGAATTCATTGCTAAGTCAAAATCAGAGGCTAAAAACAAATGGAGGTGACTTTGGGGGGAGGGGGGCTCATGGAGAGAGTAGTATTTCGGGGATTTACGTCACTGCTGTTGACTGGATAGGCTCCCTTGCATAAAACTACGAAGTTTGACTCAAAAACTACAGTATAGGGTACCTGTGCATTTTGTCCCAGAAAAGGCGGGACAAATCTACTTTCGATGCTGTTTAAGACTGATACAGTTGAAAATTACATAAAAGGAGAGAAAAAACGCAACTTTTGACTATACAAAACATTGTTTTTTTCCTCCCCATGTAGAAATGGTCTGCGAATTTCTCAAAAATCACGTTGCTCTGTTTCTGCAACTTGAAACTTAAATAATAGTCGCTGGAAGATATGTCCAAGTTTTTCAGAACTAAACTTCGAACAGTAATATACTCTGCCGTGGAAAGGTAAAAGCGCAGTATCTGCAAAAAAGATACTTGAAGAAACGAGTTTTGGATTTCGTACTAACAACTGGGAAAGGTTGGAATTCAGATTTGTATTTATTTTTTTTCTAATTTGTTTTCAGCGGTAACAAAAGTGAGCAAACTTATACTATAAACCTCAAGTACCATAGATAACAAAAAATAAAGGAAAAACTTGCAGTCATTGTCCTTAACTTTCCCACGATAGCATTCATCTTTGCTAACACGAAATGTTTACAACTGCATTTCTATTACCTACTTTTATTGGGAAGAGATTTTAACAACATTTTATTCTACATCTGCTTAAATTTGTTAAGGGTAGGTTAGATAATTATTTATGACTTAAAAGCTCATTCAACTCGATTTCGTTCGCTTCGATCAAGTTCTACCTAGCTCTAGCAGTAGTGTATCGAGAAATTCTTAGTGGGGAGAAGAAAATTTCTACCTGCGTAAAATTGATTGTATTCAACTCAATCGAATTCTCCAAAAATGCGTTCAACAAAAATTCTCAATTTGGCAAATGGAACTCCAAATGTTTCTGAATGATAAAATACAGTATGCACCAGGGGAGGATGCAGGTCGACATTTTAGGAAGGGGGGGGGGGGGCATGCTAAAGAATGACATAACCCTCCCCACCCCTATTGATCGAACCTAAGGTTTTGGGTACGAAAAATTTCAAAACTTGTTTGGCTGTCAATATAAAGCAACAAACTGGCCAAGAATGAGGCACTTCAGTGGAACATAAACGTTACCAATTCAATTCATAAACAATTAAAAGAAAAATTTCAGATACTTTCTTATAAAAATAACTAATTGAAGAGATAGCTGAAATCGTTTACATTTTACTCATAGTTTTTGAACACAATGTGGACCTATACTACTGTCGGTCATTTGAGGCGGAGGTGAAGGGGGGGGGGGGTGATTCCTTTGACCCTCCCCTGGTATGCGCACATAAGTATGGATCGTATGGAAAGGGACAATAGGGCATTTCAAAGTTGAATTATGTCACAAAACTTGCCAAATAGGAAAGTTTATGGGAGGTCGCAGTGACCTCCTGTGACCGCTCATCAGGACACCCCTGAATGAAGATAATAAGGATTTGAACACGATTCTCATACGAACACTTTAAAATGTTCCATTTTGACACTCTTTCCTCTATTTCAGCGGAAACCAAACGAGAGTTTTTACAATAAAATTAAAAGAAAAATAAAAGATCAAACTGCCAAAAAAATAAAAAAAATAAAAAATAAAATAAAATAAATAAATAATTTGAATTTTGACATCTTGAATTCAAATTATGTTTTTCGCAATCACGAGTGTGTGTTGTGTGTGTATTTGTTTAGGCATGTGTGTGTCTGTGTGCAAGCATGAGTGTGTGTATGTGTGCGTGATGGTGTGTGTATGCATATATGTGTCGGTGTAGGTGTGTGTGTCTGTGTTTGTGTGTATGTGTAGATGTCTGTATCTATGCATGTGTGCGTAGGTTATGTGTAAAGGTAGGCAAGTAAGTGACGCAACCTGGAGACTTGTTTTCTCTGTAGGAGCAGCATCGTGAGGCGGCCGGCCGACGGTGGTGCTGCAGAGGGAGGCGGGGGGAAATAAAATCAAAGGACGCCAAAACAGTCAAATGAGAACAATAAGCAATCGTGATTCCTCAAAAAAAAAAAGAAACATGAAAAAATTGCAGATTTAGTTAAAACATCATTAATCTGGACTAATAGGGGATCCAGGTCGTTCAATTAATAAAGATACGTTTTAAACGAAAAGAAAAGCCATAAATTGAGCCAAAATACATGAACAACGTAAGCAGTAAAAATTGTTTTGATTCCAAGAGAATGAAACACGAAACTGCATAGGGAAAAACAAAGTAGGGGAATGTGGGGCAAAGTGAAACAGCGGGGCAAAGTGAAATGGTGAAATATTCACTCCGCTTTTAGCGACACTTACCGAGTCATATTTTAACTACGTAGTAACAAATGTAAGCTATTCCAGTCAAGCAAAAAAATTGCCTCTGAAAACCAAAGCATATTATAATAAGCAATTTTCAAAAATGGATGCTCGAATGTAATATTTTGTTTAAGTCAAATTATTTTGATATTATCGAATGATAAAGTTCGTCTTATTAACATTTTTAACATTAATCGGGAATTTCTAAGAGTCGGTGCAGCATTCACTTAGTTAATATTTAGCTTACTTGTATTTTAAATATTTTTCACAATGAGTCAAGTTCAAGCGTGGCAAAGTTAAAAAAGTTCATTTCGTTTACTTATTCAATCATTTACTAAACCGCCTACGTATTCATTTGATAACTAATTTATTTACATTCTTTTTTTAATAATTGACTTATAAATTCATTCTCATTCTCTTATTCATTTACTGTTTTATTCACTCATTCATTTTTCATCACACGTCAATTAACTTATTTATTTATTAGTTTATTGTATCATTATTATTTCATTGATTCAACTATCATTTTTTTCATTTTTTTGCTCGTCAACTTGTTCAGAAATATTTTTCACAAGTGAATAGAAAATATTCTATTCCAAAAATAAGTTTACTTTTAACTTTAGCCGATGAAAAAAAATAAAAATTTCCATTTCTTTTTGAAGAGCCAATTTCACTACCAAAGATAAAAAATATTGTTTCAAAGCAAGTTTATTATAAAATACGATGTTCTTTCTTTGTGCACTGTAATTTTCAAATATAAAAATCAATTTGCTAATTTTGATAAAGCTCGTTATCGTAACTATTTCCTTTTGCCCCACATTCCCCTACAATATGTACATACATTACATAAGACAGGCCTACAAAAATTAATTATTGTGCAACTCCTCTTTTATTTATACAGCATGTAAATCCTGTCCGGACTGCCCGGACAGCAAAGTCCTGACTGTCCGGATTAAGCAACGTCCGGTTTAATAGAATTCGGATTAAAGAGATTTTACTGTACTACTGTTTACCTTCACAAGGCTGTGTAGCATTAAAAAAACAAGGTATGCTGTTCATAGATTCATTTATGGATAAGAGGATATGCGCGGAAACTTTAGAAATAAGATAAAACTAGAGGATAAGGATTTTTCCAGAAAATACATCCCATATAGCAGGGAAAATCGCATATTCGCCTATAGTACACTATGGGGAACCTTTACTACAGAACGAAATATAAAATGTATCTTACTAGTAAAAATAGGAATTTATGTCGATCAGATATTGATGAACGGTATTTTTCATGTAACTACTTTTAAAAACCACTACTTTAAAATATCTAACTCGATAAAAGTCATAAGGTATGAGCCATTTTTCGAAAGAAATCAGACGGGATACACCGTACAATCCCGCATACCCTCCAATACAGCATTGAACTCAAGACCTCTCAGTTCAAATTTTTCCAGCGGGGGGGGGGGGAAACAGTTGAAAATTTAAAGCGAATTAATTTAAACAACTATAAAAACCGCTTCAACAAATTTGTTGATACACTTATATCTTAAAGCAATGAGGAGGGAGGGACACCGCGCCCCTTATCCCCCTAAATAATGGCACATACATATTTATAAAATACTAGGGAGCAACGTTAAATGATTTTTAAAAAGAAGAACCAAAACATAAATTCTAACCTTGAATTTTTCTTTGCTACCGACTTTCTTCCACAGCTTCGAGCTTCCAACTTTCTAACCATCAGATCAGCCGTCAACTGAAAGAGAACGCCTGTTTACAAGCTCACATCATTAGTATGCAAGCATGCGCAATCTTGGAGCTCTACGGTTGGTCAACTATTGCTTCATTTCGAAACATTTTAAAACAGCATTTCCTCACCTTCTGTTCACTAAAAATGTGGGAAAATACTGGATCAGTCAGATTTTTCAAATTATTTTAAATTTAATTATTATTTTTTTTAGTTTTCAAAACCACTACGCATAAAAAGACTGTTACACAAAATGATAATGATTATAATTTTATAATTTGAATGATATGGTATGATTCAGCAATGGTGCCGATTTACGGCCCGTGGCCTTTATATGGCCCGCTAAGTTTATCGGTGTAGCCCGTTGTTTTGTCCGACGTTGCAAATCGAAAACCACGAAGTCAAATCTATAGAAAAATGGATTCTGGAAAAAAGACGCATTCTTTGCAATAATAAAATCATCTCCAAGTTATGATAACAATAATTCTGGGTTTGTAACTTCTTTCATTTTCCATGTGTGTGTGTTTTTTTATTTATTTTTTCATACGGTCTGCGGGACAAATGGGCTGCGAAGCTGATCCATGTAGCCCGTTGTTATTGCTTGGAAACCGGTTCGATCGAGATTGCTCTTAGTTACCTGGTACCCAACTACGACAAGCGAGCCGTATGGGGGTTCTTACGTCCAACATGACGTGGATCGGTAAGGTGACGAACTCGGTACTGGAGGGTCCGGGGTTCGATGCCAGCCTGTCGATGTTCGCTAATCGTAACTGGAACACGTTGAATATGTTCATAGCAGCAAAGTCCCCTAAGTCCCCATTCCAAATCAATACCCCTGGGGCTGCTGTATCGGGAATTGCTCGGTTGCTGGTCTGGATCAAAAAAAAAAAAAAAATAATATTAATTTGAATTTTTGGCATCTTGAATTCAAATTATATTTTTCGCAATCACGAGCGTGTGTATGCACGTGTTTGTGTAGGCGCATGTGTGTGTGTTTGTATAGGCGCATGTGTGTGGGTGCGTGTGTGTGTGTGTGAGGGTATGTATGCATGTGTGTGTGTGAGTGAGTGAGTGTTGTGTACGCGCGTGTGTGTGTGTGTGTGTGTGTGTGCATGTAGGGATGTGTGTTTGTGTCTGTTAGCACTCATGAGTGTGTGTGTATGTGTGTGTAGGAGTGTGTGTAGGTGTGTGTATGTGTAGGTGTGTGTGTAGGTGTCTGTGCGTGTGTAGGTGTGTCTATGTATGCGTGTGTAGGAGTGTGTGTATGTGTAGGAGTGTGTGTATGTGTAGGTGTATGTGTGTAGGTGTGTGTGTAGGTGTGTGTGTAGGTGTGTGTGTAGGTGTGTGTATGTATGCGTGTGTGTGTAGGATATGGACGCAACCTGGACACCGTTTTCGCAAGAGGAGCAGCATCTTGAGGATTCGGTCGACGGTGATGCTGCAGAGGGTGCTGGCGGGAAAATAAAATCAGCGTAACATCAAAAACAGTCAAATGAGAACAATAAGCAATCGTGATTGCTCAAAAAAAAAAAAAAAAAAAAAAAAAAAAACAGCGCTCTTTAAGAAACCATTCAACCGGTTGAACTACATAAAGTGGTAGATACGGGGGGTTCCTAGAGTGTAGTGTAGTGTTATATTCAATGTTACGAATCGAAGAATGTTCTCTGGAACTACTTGAAACAGCGTTGAATTTTTTCTGGGCGAGAGAGTTGGGTGAAAGGAGACTGATTATTAAGAGTAATTAACTAGTCTTGCCAAACCTAAGACCTTGGAGACATATTTTGCGGTTGCTGATAATTGCGGTTTACTGCTATTGTTGTAAAGTGGTATGATTGAGAGTATTCTTAGCCACTGGTGGGCAACCGACGGCCAGCGGGTCATATCGGCTGGCGGGATTGATTAATGCAGCTCGTTAATTGAGAGAATTGCAAATTGATCGACTACTTGCGTGTTCTCAGTGGATAGAATTCAACTTTCGACCCGCGGGCCATATGGCATTTAAGAAATTCAGGACTATGGCAGGACACACTTCTGTTATTTACATGTGTTCCTTTTTTATGTTAAATTTTTTCCTAACTGTTTCAAAAAAAAAAAAACGCTCCGATTGATACCGAGAAACAGCATTAAGCACATTCGTCGATGAATTTTTTTTAAATTGTATTCTGAGCGGTAATAGAAATACAAAGGTGTACCTGCTACAAATTAGAATTTAAAGACACCAGCAAATACCTATGCAGTGACGTTTTTAGCACGGGAGTCTAACCCGTTTGCAACCACCCTCCCCTCTCCCCCGACCAAAAAAAAAAGAAAAAACTGTTATGTTTATGTAAATACGTAGTTCGTGCATTTTTCAGAAACATTTTATCTTAATTTTTGTGGTTCAGGGAAAGTGGGAATTAAAATATTAAAGTATAAATAATGAATACATTTGTTGTAAAATTTGGCCCAAACGTATATGTAACCACCTCTTTCCCGCAATATTGTGTGATCTATTTTAATTCCGCAACTCTATTGTTTATCGCCAAACTTGCCCAGCAACCACGCTATCGTAATCCATCCGTCTAAGAAAAAAAAAAAACCGTGGAATATTCAAAAATCATCGTCAAAAAAAAAAAAATGTCGTACATTTCACTCAGATAAAAACAAATCAAAAGTTTCTTTTCTTTGTTTTCTTTGAAAACAAATGGCCAAAACAATGAATTACATTTACGGTTGCTTTTAAACAATAATCCTAGACTGAACTGCTCAGCGCCAAACGCGCCAAGCAATCACGCTACAGGAACCCAGCCTTTTTGTGAGTGAAGCGGATGTTTTTTCTTTGGCAATAATAAATGTTTCGCCAAACAAAGAAAAATCTATAAAATCACATTAACAGCAGCTTCAAATCTTTATATGTTAAGAGCTGATGCGTTGCCCGGCTTTGCACGTATATTCATTAATCATGCTTAAATAAAAGAAAAAAAACACCATGCAAAATTACCCTTCCAAACAATGACGACAGAATAATAAAATACTTTTAAGAAATTAAAATGTGAAAGATGGATTTTAAAAGCATAACCATGGAAACGCGAAATAAAATAAGTTTAAGAAATTAAATCTTTTCTAATAATAAAGCTGAAAGTCTCTCTCTCTGTCAGGATCTCTGTGACGCGCATAGCGCCTTGACAGTTCAACCGATTTTAATGAACTTTGGCACAAAGCTAATTTGTAGCATGGGGGTGTGCACCTCGAAGCGATGTTTTCCAAAATTCGATGTGGTTCTTTTTCTATTCCAATTTTAAGAACTACATTATCATAAGATGGACGAGTAAATTACGAAAGAACCAAACGTGGAACCGTAACATGGGCAAAAGCCAATTGGCGAGAAAAGTCACCATACATTATTTATAAATATACAGGCAAACCGAAAGACCATTTAATTTTCTATTACGGGCAAAGCCGTGCGGGTGCCACTAGTGGAAAATAAGGAAAGAAACAATGGATTCAAAAGGAGTAGCCGTGGAGACGCGAAAATAAAATGGTTGACAACATGATTCAAAATAACATTTTCTTGATTTAAAAACGCTTGTAACTTTGTTTCCTTGGAAGATAGAAGCTAAGTTTTTCGATCAGAGGTTGAGAGAGATCTGGAGTAAAAAATTTCGCTTTTTCCAATGGAGTCAAAAAGAAAACTATGGGATAATTCCTTCACTTTTTATTGATAGATTTAATGAAGAAAGTAGTGCCTAAAATTCAGCTAAAAAAGACTTAAAAAGTTCGAGCTACAAAAGGAAATTACTCCCGACGTAATTAAGTAAGAGCATTGAAACAAATTGTTTAGAACGCGGAAAATTCTACTCTTTTTAGCGATATATAGTATTAATCTGTGCAAGTAATTTTTCACTCCCATATTCGGGAATTTACGTAAATTTGGGCCTAAAAGGAAAAAAAAAGAACTATTGATCGGACTTTTTCGAATTATAGCCCATGTCACTCAGTAAGAAATCACCTTTCATATAGTGAAGGAATTTTTCAAATAGGGGCAGTGGTTCCGGAGATTACCTCGAACATATAAACACACAAAGATCCTCCCTCTATCTTTATAATATTAGTATAGACTTGGTCCTAGGATCATGTATCCCTCAAAACGAAGGGATCAAGTATCCCTAATATGCGATTTTTTCAAACATACTTGTTCGATTATTAAAAATCAGAGGCAATTTACAAAATAAAAAATCTCAAATAAAAAAAATCTATACTTTAACATTACACTTAGGTATGTTTAAGGGAAGTCAGTACCCTAAATACTTTCAAAAATTTGATTTCTTGATTTTTATATATTTTGAAACTATTTCAATACCTTTTTAATGACACAAATTTCTTGATCGTGCTCATATCAGAAGTAAGTTAAAAAAAGCTTTAAAAAAAATTTAAACGCATGTTGATAAGGTATGATTTTTCCCTTTCAACTGCAATATCTCGAAATGGTATTTTTGAAACTAAATGTTCCTTTCTCTCAGAAACTAAATTGTGTTAGGTTTTGAAATTTTTGCCACCTATTCCATACATCTAATTGCATATATTGAAGTAAAATCTTTCTCATATTCCAAAAAAAAATTTTTTATAGAGCTGATTTCGTGTTACAAAATTGCATTTTTTGAAAAAAATACAGTGACTTACGCATTAGAATTTTTTTAAAAAAAAACTGAGCTTCCTTTCTGTAAAATGTTACTTCAGTATAGAGAAAACAGTCTACTTAAGGTACAGAAAAAATTTCATAAATGTATCTTAAATAGATTTTCAGAAAAAGGTACATGAACCTGTGCAAATTAAAATTGACGGTATAGGGGATACCGACTCCCCTTAAGTTGTGTATAATGGATTAGGCAAGCTTTAGAAGACTTTGCTAAAAAAAATCCCTTCACATATTCTGACAATCATTTCTTGAGCTAAAACAAAATGGCTGAAAACAAAAAAAAAACAAAAAAAGTTGCCAGTTTTTATGTTCAAGTATAACTTTAAATAATTGTCAGGTTTCTCTACTTAATGATTTTGGTACATTTTTGATTGTGGGATCATGTATCCCCAGGGGTCAAGTATCCCCATTCTCCCCTATGTGTTTTGTGGAAAGTCAAAAAAGTTTTTTAAAAAACTGGCCTATTTATTAGATCAAAATGCCGACGGCGAACAGTGATATTTTCATTAGGTTTGGAGTCTGTATAGTTTCATTAACAAAATACCGTTGGTAAAACAAAGGACCTTTAATTGTCAGTTTAATTGTTTTTCCCCAACACTAGTTGGTCTATTCCATACACTCAACAACCGATCTTTCTCCTCACATCAACAGCTATATCTCGAAACTTCAGGCCATTCCCTTCTATAACAAAAATACGCTAACTTTCTAACAAATTGTCCAAAATTTGCAAGAAATTCCTCTTCATCTTCGGAGCATAAACCATATCAGTATCGGCTAATAAATGGAGGCTGTAAACACCCTTTTTATCCTTCGGTGGGAGTACCCAGTTTTATCTTGTGTTGTTATTATGTCATTTCTAAATTAAAACCGTAATGGAAATCAAAAATACAAACCTGAAGGAGCAAAAACATCGGCAGAATACCATCCATGTCATAGCTGAATTCTAAGCTGTGTTCTACCATTAGTTTTACGTCCACACATCTCCGAGATCTCTTAACTTTGCAAGTGATCTGCGAGAACATGGCTTTGAATTCAGCTGTGTCTCGATATGGATGGTGTTCTTCCTATGTTAATGACTCTTCAGAGTTCAAGGTAATTGAATGACAAACAGTTAACCACCACTGATGTAATGTTAAAAATAAAAAGGGAATGCGCCCACTTGTAAACGAAACTAATGACGGGTTTGGGTTTCTGAAGAAAAACAGAGGACAAGTATAAAAGCTAAACTTTATTTTTCATTTCTTTCTAAAATTTTTGCATCTTAATCATTTATCGAATTTTCCAAAATTATTCAAACTTGATTGAAATAGCTTTGTTATAGTGTCCTATTTCCCCCCCCCCCCATGCGTTTATGTTATAATTAAATCCTTTATGCATTTGAAAAATTCTCAAACAGTGCGGTCGTATAATTTCTAAACAGATTATATTTAGCAAGAGAAATAAATTGGCACGTGAAAATTCAATGTTTTAAATTTAACAGAAAGTAGAAAAGCAATTTTTCTAAAAATGTAAAGCAGATGAAATGATATCCATTGTTGGATGGTGTTAAAGCCTCTAAGAATGTTTGCGTGTTGCAAAATATTGTTTCGAAACAGAATTTCTTTACCATTTACAACAATTAGGAACGTATATTGTTATCCTAATAGCGCATTGCCCTGTGTTGCGAAGTCATTTTGAGAAAAAAATCAAAGCTTGTTGCTGCGTTTTATCTCAGTGAGGATTTTATGATATATTTTTTGATATTTGAAAACTATTTCTATTAAGGTAAGTCAACATAGCTCTTTTGTATAGCTTCTTAATGATCAGCAGGAAAAGCAAAATATAATACAGTAGTATAAGTGTATCTGTGCATTTTCCCGTATGAAATTTTCCGCTTGCGCGATAATTTATATGTACTCTTGGTTGGTAATAACTTTTAAAATGAAAGGAAGCAAAACCTATTGCATAATATAAGTTTTGAATTCATGATAGCAATGGTTTATTACTCTCAGTCAGAATAATTGCTCTAAATTATAAGCAGTAAAATTTACAAAATATTTTTAATGAACATAAATGGAATCAGATGCATAGGATTGTAAATCCCACGGTAACTTTCTGATCATAACCAATAGCAAATGTTTAAAAGATCCTAATTCACTAATATGAAACACAACTGAATTGTTGATAAAATAATTACTATTAACTGACTAATATATGCACCCCTAGGCAATAGCTGCCTAGGGGCGAGCAAAAAACAAAAAATAAGAACTTAACAGTACCCCGAGTGTGCCGACTGATCTTTCTCATTTCTTAATACGGAAGTCCAATGATGCTTTTGAATTTATCAAATGAGGTTTCATATGGCAATCAACAACGTTTTGACGCACAACATTAGCAGATTACTGCAGACACGTGTTTCGGGGTTACAGGGAATCCCTTTTTCAATACAAATAGTCAGTTTTTGGATGTAAAGACTTCCGGCAGAAGCAACGAGAATGATCAGCAGGCAGATTAAATAGCAAAAGTGGCAAACTAACAAAACAAACATCACAAAATTCAACTCATAGCCGAATTGTACTGCACGATTCATTTCGAGAAAAAGCCGTTAAGTTATAAATTTCTCCAAAAGTCTCACAATTACCGGCTTCATCTTGTTAACAAAATTTATTTCAAGGGATTTTTCTAAAAAATATTGCTTAACGGCTTTTTTTCGAAATGAATCGTGTAATATATTTCGGCTCTGAGTTCCTTTTTGTCTTGTTTGTTTTGTTAATTTGCTATTTAATCTGCCTGTTGTTCATTCTCGTGGCTTTTACCGGATTTCTTTACATCCAAAAGATCATTATCTTGCATTATGAAGAGGGGGTTTCCTATAACCCCGAAACACGTGTCTACAGTAATCTGCTAATTTGCAGAAAATCTGCAAAACGTTTTTGATTGCCGTCTACTTCTCCGCACTAAAGTATATCTTTTTAGTAGTTTAATATATTTCAGATTGACGACAAAGAATTTCATTTTTTTTTCTTTCGCTAGTGCTTCCAACTAATGGAAAAACGAATGTCGTTGTGTTCATGCGCGCCCCAGTCTCTCTGAGATAAAAGGAAACATGCTTTCAATCTTAACAAAGAGGGTCATCAAATAAAATTTATCATTTCCAGTTACTCTCCGAAAATGAAGTGCTGTATGCAATTTCCAAAATTATCTCTCAATTCATCAAGAGAAAAGGAGAAAATCTGAATTCAAATTATCAAAATTCTGTTTTTCTTTCACTTCCAACGGACCGACCTTAGTTTTAACAAATCAAGTTCACCGTGAAGCTATGGCGTATGTTGGCCTCTCGGGTAACACGGCGGATGCGTGTGCAGTATTCCAGTGACACTCGAGTTTTACTTATTTGAGAGTTTTAATGAGTTAGGTTGACCTTATTTGGCGCACTTGACCCAGCGACAAACGAAGATGAAGTGAAAATAACTACATAATTTTTTTATAATGTACAAAAATCAAAATTCTTTTGTGGTTCTAAACTCGGTGTTTCCCACACTGTTATACATTTTCAGTAACACGCATTTTCTTTTCAGCAATCATGGACATCTCGGAAATTACTGAATGTATTTTCCGCTACTACAACGGGTTTACGGACGAAGAAATTGAATTGGAATTTGACATTTTTGCCGCAAACAGGCGCAAGAAACCCGTCAAAAAGACCAAATGGCCAAAAAAAGCTAAAAGCGTTTCTAAGCGCTTCCCACTCCAACCCTGGGTGGATCAAAACGGAGTGTGGGAACTTCCAGCCCCCAAAACCAAAAAGGGGATCCTCAAAAAGATCTTCGGATTTCTGAAGTGACCTATCTGGATGTCACTCGGTGGATGCGACCCACCTTAAAAAGCGTGCGAATCTTTATTGACTTAAGGTGAGCATTTTATTTATACTGAAAGTATTATTTATAAACATTATCGTAGTCCTCAACGCAATATTGAAACAGCAACGCAGTGACCAATGCAGGGACCATTGCTTTTTAAATATATCATTCAAGCCAAATGTCAAAACATTAATATACAAATACCACAGCTTATGAAATTCATATGGCATGATTCTACCCTTGAATTATCAGTAAAAGTTATGAGGTCTCTCTATTGACATGTGTTAAAAAAACAGATGTGTGTATACATCACATCACTTCCTTTTACACCAATTTTTTCCCCCATTATTGGCAATTTTAATGTTATTCAATAATTATTTCTTTAAATTTCACCAACAGTGGTCAAACTGTAACCAGATTTAAGAAAAAAGAAAAACCGCCAAATTTGTCGCCAAGTTGGCTACAATACTTGGCGACCAAAAGACTGGCGATACATCGCCAAGTGTCTGTCAAGTTATCATACCATTTGAGTTTGCATAGAAATTACCAATGATTTCCCCCGAAAAAGGTGCAAAAGACCCCTTTAGAAACACCCGAATGCAACCAAAATAGAGGTGCCCAACTAGATCCCACTAGGAGTCTAAACTCCCTTCCACGACTTGTTTTGGCTTGTAGATGGCATAGCAGGGTTTACTGTTTTTTAAAATTTGCCCTGTCTTATCTTTTGTTCTGAATATGTAACAATTTGCTATAGACCGCATACGTATTATAATTCGGGTCGATAGTTCGTTTTCCTTCTGGGTTTAAAAATTTGTTTGTAACAGAGTTTGTTTAAAGAAATATTTTTCTTCGTGTTCTTTTATTCTACAATTTAAGTAAAAAAAGTTTTTTTTTGTTTAAAATTATTACTCTGTGCAGTTGATTCGTTCAGTGTAATCAAATAATAGAGTGCATCAATTTACATGTATATCTAACAATCTTTTTTTTTTTTCCTTCTTAGAATTTGGAACCAGATTACCTTTTTCGTTTTCACTGCTGCAAGTAAATTTTCGGCCAAACTCTCTAAATCTTTTGCAGCATCTAAATTTGCTGGTTCCTAGTCTTAAAAAGAAATAGCGACGACTCTCAAAAGATAAAAAAAAGCACCTGTCTAGCTTCTGACAATGCATGATGAAAACCATAGCTGGTGAAAAAGAATCAATAGTGAGAAATGCTGTTGAAAAAAACTGCATTATTCTCGAATTCACAGGATTCAGGCTCCGGTTTACATGAATACCTTATGCAATTACTGATGCAGCTCGTCCTTGGCCAAAACCAGTATCCAAACTCGGTGCATTGGGAACTTCTTAAGTATCTCGAGTCTGATCATGATGGACCTGGAATGACTTCCATAGCACATTTGAACGCTTTCCAAGAAAACTATAAACGTTTTACTTTTAGATTTTGGAACTAGCTGAAAACTCTTTTGCTTCCAATGCTGCAAGTAAATTTTTGGCCATACAACTATCAAAATCTTTTGCAGTATCAAAATTTGCTAGTTCCTAGTCTTAAAGTCAGTTCCTCAAAAAAAAAAAAAAAAAAAAAAGCCTACTGGGAAGACAACTGCTTTGAAAGTTCATCCTGCGACGAAACTACACGTTTCAGGAAAAAATAAATCACAGCGTTCCAAGTAGTAATGACTTTTTTTACTCTGATAATGCAAAATTGAATGGATCAATGTATCTGAAGTTATAATACACTTAAAAACGAAAAGCAAGAGACAGCAATTAAAAAGCAAAGTCATCTAGCTCTGATACCTCTTAAAATTCTAGCAATGCAATATCTGCACAAAAATTGGTTATAAAAAATAACAATAGGGAAAACTAACGACAAGAGTGGATCATCCTCAAAACCACAGGCGCCAAGTTCAATCTCGGATTTGACTGAAAAACATTTTGCATTTGCTTCTGCAACTACGCCTTTCGCAACGCATAAGTTTCAAAATTTGTTGCAGAAGAATCATCAGAATGTTCCGAGTTTGAAGATGAAGATTGTGGAATGATTAAAATTTGTTGCAGTAGAAGATTCATCAAAATCTCGTGTTCCGAGTTTGAACATGAAGAAGAAGGGATGGTGTCTTTAGCAAAGTCGAAACTAACGCCAAGCAAACCAAGTGTTCAGAAGAACTGCAAAGCAAATGCTCTTCATAAAAAATGATAAGACTTCATCCTACAGTTTTATATACGTTTATCCAAAAAAGAGAAACCTATAATGTGAAGATAACTACTTCGAAAATCCATCCTATGACGAAATCAAATCCTCCACGAAAAAGAACTCATAGAGAGAACTGGTGATGATTTTTCGAACTCTGACAACGAAAAATATGTTAAAATTAAATACTCTATTGCTTTAGTTGAATAAAAACCTTTCAATAGCCCATCTAATTGCCTGCTTATTATTCTCTTGTTTAGAAAGAAAACAATTCACCCAAACACTGTGGAAAATAGAAAAGTCCGATCGGTGAATGAATATTCCATAACGGGGTGTTTCAATCAGTCAAAAGTACTACTTTTAGTCACTGATGTTTGTAGAATGAGCAAAAATTAATAATAACAACATGGAGTGAGGAAAATATTTTACTTTCAAAATGTTTAATTTTTTTAATGTTCTATTTTTTAAATGAGGCGTGGTTTCTATGACGTCACAAGTGATGAACTTTGGCGCTTTTCCACTGGTGCGCTGAACGCTTACGCTTGCTGTCTAACGCGTTTCCAGGTATGATAATTTGAAAGCGAATTACACATTGCACTCTTCGCTTGCTATCAACTGTATCGTTGCCAGTACATGTAAGTAAAGAAGCTAATTAAATACTGTGCTCTGCGCTATTGACATCGGTGAATGGCATTTCATCACTTGTGATCTCATGCGCAGAAGCGGGAAAAATAAAATTGAATCTGCGCACAGATAACAGGAATGGCTAAAAAATAATAAACTTTGACAAATTATTTAAAAAAAATGGTAAAAATTGTCTAGTTTTAAGCATGCTCTGTCAGAAAACAAAAACTTTTAAATTCTTTATTCTTCCAAATAGGGTCGTTTCCTGCCCTATTTGGAAGAACAAAAAAATCAGTTTTGAAGCCTGGGCAATCCGACCCCTTCTCACCAACGTTCATCAATCTACGCAAATTGTTTCGCAGATTTGTTTTTGGTATTAAATTGTCTGCGAGGAATACAATCAGATTAAAAAACGCGTTACGAATAGAACAAAATGAAAATCCTGCTCCTCATCGCGTTGATAATAGTATATAATTAAGGATTTAATATGCAGAAAAAAATGAGAGCACCTTTTATTGTGAAAAAGATGAGTTCCAAGAGTATTCCAAATTTAAGGAAAATCATCAATTTCAAACTTGCTTACCGAAAAAGTTTCACATTTTTTTCGGTTTTGCAGCATTTGAAAGCCCTTAAAAAGCTGCCTGTAGTAAATGTTATCCGAAGTATGGGAATGAGGGGGAAAATGAAATAGCGGGGCAAAGTGAAAAACTGAAATATATACTATGTTTTAGTGCCACCTAGCTATTAATATTTTAACAATGTAGTTGCACATGTACTGTCAGGAAAAAAATACCGCCGAATAAAGGCTCCAAATTACTGCCAAGAATAAAAAATAATGTTTCAATGAAAGTTTTATTATGAAAAAAAAATATTTCTCTTCGTACTGTAATTTTCGAAACAAATTTCCAATTTAACGAATCAATACCTTTGTGCTGACAATTCAAAAAATCAGTAATCCAACGTTATAAAGCATATGTGCATCAACGTATATGTGCTTTATAACGTTGGATTACTGATTTTTTGAAATTTCCAATTTGTTTATTGTAAAAAATCTAAGTCATCTTAGATTTCACTTTGCATTCTTTCACTTTGCCTCACTTTCCCCTACTAGGCATAATTAGAAAACCCTTCATTTCTTCATTTTAAGTTGTCTTCATGTTCTAAAACGACGCGTATCCTGAATAGCGACATGTTTTCGTCCAGGTAGGAGGTCATTTTGTTGCTAAAATGATATAAATTACCCATAAGCTTACTTTTGTTCATTAAAAAAGTCGTTCCTTGTAACGCCGAAACACTTGTCTGCAGAGTTCCTGCACATTTGTGCTTTTAACGTTTTTCTTTTATTTGCTCTCAAAAAATAGGTGGACCAAAAGTAATAGATTGATACAATGCGTTAATTCCAACTTAATTAATCATGCCTTTTACTTTCTGGTTCATTTTTAATTCCAATAAACAACATCTTTCACATAATGCATAATTAAATTTTAGCTGGGATTTCGCTTTAAGAAATACTATATGGAGGTCTATACTGCTATTCAATGAGTTCAAAATTCATCACGTTTATGACAGTGGTTCATTTTAAAACATAATCAGTACTCGGTACTCGGCCGAGTAGTAAAAGGCGAGTACCCGGTACTCGGCCCAAAGTGCTAATCGGTGCGTCTCTAATAAAAATGGCTTAAAGGGTTCCCAATCCCCCTATTCACGATCGGAAAATTTGCACTTTACACAAGGACAAATAAATATGATTTTAAAAAAAATTAACTTACCTTTATCTTATCATAGAATGACTAACATATCCCGAAGTCTTTGTGAAAATTGAAGATACCAGCCAAAAGAACTTGTCCACCTTTAAAAAAAATAACTCAGTGTTGACTGTGTAAAAGAGATACTGTTAATATCAAGGAGAGATACTATTCGCTATGAAATTTCTTCTTTAATTTTAGCGATGCATGTACTAACATTTGACTCTTAAAAACAAATTATCGTGTCTGTTAAAAAATGAGTCAAGAAAGGTTGCCGACCGATGTCCTAATGCTTGAGGAAATCAGCAGTATTTACCTTTCATGCTCAGAGTTGACAGAGTTCAGTTCCTCAATAAAAAAAACCTACTAGGAAGATAACACTTACAAAAACTTATCCCATGACGAAATCAAATTCTCCACAAAAACGAACTTGCAGCGTTTCAAGTTGTGATGATTTTTCGGAATCTGATATTGAAAAACATAATGTAATTTAAAATTCTTTTTGTTTCAATAGAATAAAAAATTTCAATAGCCCATTTTATTGCCTGATTATTCTCTTGTTTGGGCAGAAAAAATACACCGACACAATAGCGTACATAAACTTCTTTGCGCCCCCCCCCCCATCCCCATTAAAATTTTTGAACATTCTCTTAGAAATCAATCTATCCAGTTGGTACAAGAGACTGTTTGGTTCTAAAATAATTACTTCATCATCATACGTGCAATAGGAGGAACATGGTTCGAAGTGTTATTCAGCCGTGTGCAGGTAAATGGCAGTATCTGCATAAACGAGTTTTCGAGACAGACAAAACGCGTTTTGGATTAGGAAAATGCTGGAATTAGAAGGTTTTTTCGCTCTTTTTTTTTCAGCGAAAGCCAAATAAGCGAACTTGTACAATAAAGCTAACGAACAATAGATGACAAAAATTTAAAAAATGAAAAGTTTGCAGTTACTGCCCTTTACCTGCCCACGGCAATGTTACCGTCATATTAAAAACAATAAAATTGCCAAAAAAAAGTTGCAAAGCGTTTTTCTATTTCCAGATCAATAATTATTGACTAACTTCGTTAAAAGACGAAAACATGCCTGTCGTTTCAACATATTCAAGAAGGGAGATGACTCAGTTTAATTTAAACTTAAAAGAAACTGTACACATGTCTATCAATATCTTCTACTTCTGGCTCTTACCATAACCTATTAATCTAGTATAATTATCTAGTTAACCCTGAAGGTCACCAAACTTGCAGAAAGATTTCAATTACATGGACTCTTTGTTGGCAATGATTCCTAAAACAGTTAAATTTTTTGACGCCAAAAAGTATGTACTAGGGCTGGGCGACATCAGAATTTTAATACCACGATATATCGCTCTAAAAATATCGATATTTTCGCTATATCGACAAATTTAGGTCGTTAAATTCAACCCTTTTTTGGGACGGGGGAGGGACTGCAAAGCCTATTACATAAGTATCTGCACCAGAGAAAAGCCATAGGTCACAAGCACAGACCAAATTATTGAAATTTTACAAAGGGTACTTGAAAATTTTCAAGTCTTTGTGAAACAGACCTTATTATTTGGGGAATAACTTTTTTTTTGGGGGGGGGGAAGGCGCCATGTACACTAGGGTGTCCCAAGATATAAAGGCGAAAGAAAAAATTGTGAAATCGAATACGCATACCCTCCAAATTTTTTCCATTTCACCCCAGAAGCATGAGAAAAAAGTTTTCATTGCAATAAAATAACGGGAACCCGTGCCGACTAGAGATCAAAGTTGGACCGGAAATCCTGTACGGCGACTACAGTGGAAAGATTGCTAACTGCATAATTCCTTACTACACGCGACATCAATTTATTTAAAGCAGATATTTACAACAATATTAGACTAAAAGAAACATTACTGCACGTATTTTTAATTCAATGTTTGCTTTTTGCAGTCAGGATAGAGCTTCCGCTGCTCTTGAACGCAACGTAACACCTCTTTCAGCTGCATCGTTTACTGCTCTAAGCATTGAGACAGTCTTTTTCACATCAAGGAATGAAATATTATTGACCATACTATAAAAGCTGGATGACTTTTTGTAGAGCAGTTTTTGAGATAATTGGGTCCACATTTTCGTACACTTTTATCAAAAGGCACAAGTCTGTTGGGTGCTTTGACTGCCAAAATGCATTGAAGCCATGGTTTCACATATATTGTCACCACAAACAAGCAGACACAAACAATGCTTCATTTTCCTTCGTACCTAATTTTAGTTGTGAACTAAATAAAATAGTAATAGTTTTAGGGAGTAAATCGCTCGAGCCATCCATCGAGCTTTGTGCATGGCTCCCGGTGGTCTTATTTTAAATTCATTTTCTGTATCTCCACCTAAAAATATGATAGGCAATTTTATCAACTCTTGATAGTCATATTACTAAGTTTAGCACGGTAAAAGTCAAGTAAATTTTCCAAGTTAGGGTACAGTTCGAAACAACTCCGCAGCTCCTCCATAGCACTGTATTTTAGTGGGATAGATCAGTACATATATATGACGGCGGCAAGCAAAGGAACGCATTTCTGTATCAAATTTTTGCTCAAGAATAGCGCAAGAACCACTTAAAGGACCTGTTCTGGAAGCTGTAGTACACAACAGAGAGTTTTAACTTTGTCTTCGAGATTCCAATCTAAAACTGCCTTTCAAACAGCCTTTGTTTGTTCTTTTCCTGTGGAATTATCCAGTTTAGACTCAGCAATGAGTTGTTCCGTCACATCCATATAAAATAACTATAGATAAGCGATCTTCTTTTGATTTTTGAGCACTCAAAGCAGGCAACAGTTTCATATCCCAAGGTAAATTCACAACAGATGGTACCTCGTACTGAAAACCAATTTTTCTTCTTTCCTAGTGATCCTTCCGCTTTTCGGTTCGAATTCTTTGAATTGAAGATTTACCTATGGGATATTCATCAATGTTACACCCAAGTGCGTCAATAGTAGCTTCAAGAATAATCTCGTATACTTGGACACCTGTCCAATGCAGCAACTGACTTTGGAGTAATAAAATCGCTCCTCATTACATATTTACTTGTTCCAGGTTCTGATAATACTTGTTCCAGGTTCTGGAATACTTGTTCCAGGTTCTGATATATTTGTTCCAGGTTCTAATATACTTGTTCCAGGTTCTGATAAACTTGTTTCAGGTACTGATTTATATGTTTCAGGGAAATTTTCTGAATTAATATTTTCACTAGAGCTCGAAGATTAATCTTCTTGTACATGCTCATACAATTCCCAGGATGTTGAAGTGGAATCGTATTTAATGCGCCTGTTTTCTTCTTTGACAGCTCTAAATCGATCCCTTTCCTCTTTGTCGGCAAGTTTTTTTTATCTACTCCACCTAAAGTGACCACGTAAGCTGGGCTCTCTTTGGAGTTTCAAGAAAATCCCATCTTCCTCTATTTTGATTAACTGAAGTGCATAAGCATGTGCAATATTGGATAAATTGTTTAAATTAGTCTAAAATTCTTGTTGGCGCTGCCTGAATACTACTTGCAGTTTCTTTGCATTTTTTCTTTTAAGTCTCTCTAAATTTGATTTAGATTTTTAAGTTTATTCACATAATTTGGCAACGATTTGGTGGGAATGCGTGCCTTTTCCCAAAAGATGATGCATTCCCGAATAGCGAGATTTGCACTTTCACTGATGGTTAAATTTTACTTCTCGAGTGTTATAAAACAAAACAGACAGAACTTGTCCGTTAGAGGGAAGTTTGCAAGCCTGTAGTTTGGTGTTTTACGACTTCTATTAAAAATATCTATTTTTTCAAACTTTGCAATTCCACTGCCATGTTTCGTTCCCTATGGAAGGACTATACTGCGCTCGCTGACCGGAATGTATTCGTACTAACATGTTTGACGGTTTGCAAATTGCTACGGATAAGTCCCTCCCCCCTCCCCCAACATATGTTTTTCTGTTTTCATTTGTTTGCTGTGCACTATTTACAGTTGTTTTGAGCTTCGCAAAGTATCGCGTCGCCAGCATTCGCTTGCTTATGAATACGCGTGCTATTTACACGTTTAGGCCTTTAGGCGCAAGTCGGCACGGGTTACTCTGCTTCAAATTGCATGAAACTTTTTTTTTACAACGGTTTTGATATAAAAGGAAAAAAATAAGAGGGTATGCATTTAAAGAAAACGACTTTCATTTTTTGGGACACCCTAATGTACACTTTCGAGGGGGTGTGGTAACATTCATATTTAAATCATATGCACATTGAAATTTTCTTCCTTTACAGAATTTGCAAAACCCATACAAGTACAGAAATGCGAGTTTATTCTCGGTTTTCTACGACCATCGATGTTTCGCACAGAACCGGAAATCCTAATATATGCTACCCCAATTCAACAATCTATGTTTTATTAGTCGAAAAACCCCAAGTACGTAAATGCTTTACAACTTTCACAAAGAAATCTACGTCCGTGCAAGCTGGAATTTGCATTCGTATAATCATTTCAACTCCAATTTTGCTTATGCGTAGAACTTACACGAAAAACATTATGTCTGCACATGCATAGAAACTGTCTGGCGACAACAGGGATATCGGAAGTTTCAGTTTCAATTTTGTTCCGTCAGGGCTGCCAGCGATAACGATTTAAAATTGGTATACGTACTTGAATGGTTACATACTTAAATACGTACTCAAGTGGTGCCGTGTGTTATGAACGAAGTCGATATTTTCCCTCTTAATTCCGGACTTAAAAGTTTTATTCGTTCAGCTTATGCTGTCCGAAAGCGATGAGTTGCGCTCTGCTAGTGAGTACGACAAAAGTAGTCTCATTAGTTTTTTTGAGCAATCACGATTGCTTATTGTTCTCACTTCACCGTCCTTCATGTTACGGTTCCTTTTTCAGCTTGGACCATCAGGGGCCTCTGCAGCACCACCGTCTGCCGTCCTGCAGGCGCGGCTGTCCCCCGGTCCTGAGCTATCCGCTTCTCCTGGTCGGAGGCGTCCATGTCCTATACACACGCACGCTCACACACATACAAACACACGACTTCACACACTCCTACACATACACACACTCATGCCTGCACACAAACACACATGCTTACACACACACACACACGAACGCTTACACACACACACACACACGAATGCTTACACACACACACGCACGCTCACACACATAAAAACACACGACTTCACACACTCCTACACACACACACTCATGCCTGCACACAGACACAAACACACATGCCTACATACACACACACACACACACACACACACGAATTCCTACACGCACACGCGCGTACACAACACTCACTCTCACACATGCATACATACACTTACGCACCCACACACATGCGCCAACACAAACACACACGCGCATACACACGCTCGTGATTGCGAAGAACATAATTTGAATTCAAGATGCCAAAAATTCAAATTAATATATATATTTTTTTTGGTTTTTAATATTATTTTTTCCAATACAGTTATTTCTTTTCAGTATTTTTCACAAACCTTTTATTCAGCTTAATATCAATGGCTTACGTTTAATTAGAATTATGAATCGTGTTGATACCTCCATTGGTTAGTTTTTAATTGTTGCAGTAAGATGCTTTTTTTTTTAACCAACACGCATTCACTTTTCAGGGCCCACGAGAGGCCATATCAGCCTAGTCGGAAACTAGGGGCACGGTCCTTAGAAGGGCCCCGCTTTTGAAAACTTTATGGAGGGATGGGATCCGGAGACCGAACTGACAATGGGCCTACCTTGACCTTCGGCGGCCCTGTTAATTTTCCCTTTTACTATAATTAAATATTAAATTACTGATTGAAGAATGCAGATAATTTCTTGAAATTTCAAACACTCACCCATCACACAGAACTATCAAAGATTATGTAATTTTGAGCTAGTATTTCAATTTTTCTGTAATTATGTCCCGTATTTCCGTTTCAAACGATATATCGGACGGGTAAAAATTTGAGTATCGTTACCGCAGTAATAGATATATATCGATACATGATATATCGGTATATCGCCCAGTCCTAGTTCTGACTGATACAACTAAGTCGAACTATCGTATCTTCATTTATATAAAACAAGAAATGTGGGAAAAAAGACAGAATCAACCCTTGCAAAAAAAAAAAAAAAACACGAAATAGATTAACGACCCCAGTAATTGGCACTTAAAGAGATTGTCTTTCAACTTACATCTGTTTTCATTACTTAGAAAACATATTTACTTGCAAATTTTTTAAATCAAAGAATGCACATCTATGCATTTATTTAGTTAACTAGAAACAAAAAATTTTGAATAGATATTTTTATAAAAACATATGTCTAAAAAGTTACCAAAATCACCAGTCATTGGCACCTGATACTCCAGAGTGTGACACCTTGTGATCCAGGGATTGGCACATATTGATAGAACTGGAAATCAACTTTATTTTTTAATTTTAGATTACATTTACTTTTTATCATCACATCAGAAATACAATTAATGTTAATTTAAAGAAGGTAATTTTACATAAATTAATAGTAAATCACACATGTTGAAGTTGAAAAAGTATTTTATAGAAATAAAAATAAAATTGGAGTATTGCATGCAAAAAAATATCGAGATTAATGCTGTTCCATCAGTTGGTATGCAGTTTTGATTTCACAAATTATAGCTGTTTCCACAGAAAAGGAACATCATACTGATGATTCTAAGGGACCATAAAAAATCAAACGATTCTCCACAGTCGCAAAGTTACTGTGATGCCCACACATTGTTTTTTTTTATTATTATTGTTTTACTTTAAAATTTAACAGTGGAATCTGTAGGATTCAATTGAATAGTACAACCTATATAATATTGTTGCGGCAAAAGTATCATAAATTAAACACAACACATTAGTGACTACTATTGGCACATGTGCCAATTACTGGAGACTAGCAAAGCTGAAGCACCACTAAATGGCATCCATCATTTCGAAAATCCAAAAAGGGACAAAAATGTACTTCTTCCCATTAAAATTAACACCTTTCAACTAAATAAAACTTTTGACAACCAAAACTTAAAATATATTTTAAGTCAGATTTTAATGGATTGATATGCATGCTCCCCTTAAGCCTGAGAAGAAGCTTTTGCAACAAGAATGTCTGATTTGACACAAGCTAAAATTGTTTCTCTTTCCTACGCACTGCTACCAACCATTTAGTAACATGAATTGAAGTTATACTCTTTGGGTAAATGCACATTCAGTTGGAATACAGCCTTCTACTCTTAATATATTGGATATGAATCTTATTTTAGAACGTTTTTGTTGCGAAGTGCCAATCACTGGTGACCTGCCAATTACTGGGGATGTTACCCTACCTTTTCCTACCTGATAATGTTCACAGAAAAAAATTTTGTTTTAGTGCTGACATCTGTTGGATGTGTGTAAGACTTTTAATTTTCCCGATAATTTCTACAGAAAATTAATTTCTCTTTTAGTGATGCCATCTATTGGACGTGAGTACGACTTTAAATTAACCCGCAAATTCTCAGCCTATGATCAATCCGAGAGTTTTCCTGTACGAATCCCAACTTGAAGACATTTAGTGCACCTTGTATTTGAAAATGATGAACAGAGTTAAAAGGAGCTTAAGGGAGTTAACTTCTGCTTGATAGCTCAATTCTCCATCCCCTTAACCAAACCAATGAAAAATTCATTCAGGGCTTAAATGCTTTCTACTTGTATGACTTTATATGTATAGTAGCGATACTCGCCATAAATGTGGTGAAATTTCAAGGCAGATACATTTTCGCTTTTGTCACTGCTTTCATAATATTTAAGGATTTCAAACACATGAAGTTATACAATAGCTATATAATGTTAAACAATCTGTAAAATGTTAAACATTCGATACTCGCTATTGATACCATAACACTACAAATGGTAATGGAGTTGGAGGGGGGGAGAAACTTCTAATCAACTTATTGAGAAGGAAAAAGAAACCTTTCAAAAGCAAACAGAATTCACGCTGTTGGGTTGATAAAAGAAAACTTGGTCACTTAGGTGAACTGGGGTCGTTTCCGAAATTTAAAAGATTTTTTTCTGAAGGAGCATGTTTAAAAACAGAGGATTTAACCAGCTTTTTAAATAAATTGGCAAAGTTTAATATTTGCAACAATTTTTTTTAAACGGTGCAATTTCATTGTTTACGTTTCTGCACATGACATCACATATGATGAAACAAGATATATATATTTATACGTCAAATAATATGAAATATGCCGTTAAAATGTAAAATATCCTATTTAAACAAATAATTTATTAAATAAAAGTAAAATCTCGACTAAAATAGCTCGCCAGCTAAATAAAACACTGAAAACTTCATTAAATTGTAGATAACCAAACAAATAAATTGAAATCGAATCAATTGCCAAATTGTAAAAGAGTCAACAATAAGTTAACTCAAAATTTATATCAAATTACATTGTCATAAAATGAAACGATATGGTTGACTGCTTCTCTCTATTCACGATCGGAAACTTTTTCCTTTACACAAGGACAAATAAATATGATTTAAGAAAAAACAAACTTACTTTTTTCTTATCATAGAAGGACTAACATATACGAAAGTCTTTACGAAAATTGCAGAAACCAACCAAGAGAAGTACGCCACCTGTAAAAAAAAAAAAAAACAAAAAAAAAAAAATCTCATTGATGAGTGTGTAAAAAATGTACTGCTAATATCAAAGAGATATTCACAACTTAATTTCTTCTTTAATTTTAGCGATGCATGTACTAACATTTGACTCTTAAAAACAAATTATCGTATTTGTTAAAAAATGAGTCGCGAAAGTTTGCCGACCGCTGTCCTAATGTTTAAGGAATTCAGCAGCATTTACCTTTCATACTCATACTTGCAACGGTTCCATTGCAATGTCTGACTTATTTCTTAAAGTTACATTTCACATTGAGAGCTATCAACTATAAGAAAACTTCAAGATGAAATAAGCCCATTTTAGGACATGAAAGTCTCTAAAAGGAAATTATAGCCCAATCAATGAAGGCCAAAAACGACCTAATGACGGAACAAATCAAGAACAAGCTGAAAAATCCCTATCACGATAAGGAGAGCGATCCCAAAAAATCCTTTTCAGGAAAGGAAAAAACTTCCGAAGTAACGTCAAAAGTATCTCTAAAACTCCCCCTTATCGAATGAGAACCTTCTGAAATCTACTTTGACGTCAAGACAGTGAGGGAAAAATTACGAGGGAAAATTTACGAGTTTGCCTATTTTTTTAAGCCAAAATATGGCTGGGGATACAAAACGAACATGTACATTCCCAGCAGTGACAGTTCCTTTGACCGTACCAGCCGTATCTGCTTTTTGCTCGGAAGAGCGGAGCTGCTATCAGTCATTTAAGATGCCGGTCCGTCTTCAGACGTCCACAGCTTATGATCAGCGGAATGTTATACGTTTTCTATGGAGCAAGAGACGAACGCTAATAGCAATTCGCAGGGAAATGCTCCCGACACACGGGAAAAGTGTCTCTGGAAACTAGAGATGAGCTCGGGCTCATTTTTGAAAGCCCGCGCTCGCCCGAGTCCGAAAAATTTGTAACTGAGCCTGCCCGAGCCCGAGTGATAATGTCTCGGACCAAAATCCGAGCCCGAAGGAAACTTTCTTGTATCAAAAACTGAGCCTTCTGCAGTCTGACATGAACTCTCTGTTAATGAAAAATGTTACGTCAAATGTTCTTCATTAACAGAAGTTTCTAAGTTTTCTTAAAATGCTCCACTTCAAATGCATTACTGTGTGACATATTGCAATAGTAATCGCAAAAAAAAAAAAAAAAAAACTATAAATAAGCGTTAATTAATTTTTTTGGAAGGGGGGGGGGATTTGACATTGATTGAATCGATTTAAATGTTCCTTTCATTTTCTCACAGTAGAAAAATGTTTATTCGCTTTGAATTTGTATGGAGATCGGCGATAGAATATCTGTGCTTGAGCCCGAGCCCGAAACCTATTTTCGGTTCTAGAGCCCGAGCCCGCTTCGGGCCGGGGCTGAGCCCGTCTCATATCTACTGGAAACTCACTTGAGACAAGAGGCGTTTGTCTCTTTTGCTCCATAGAAAACGAATCACACTTCGCTTTTCGTAAACTGTGGACATCTGAAGACGGACCGTCAATCTTAAATGACTGATAGCAGCTCCGCTCTTCCGAGCAAAAAGCAGATGTGGCTGGTACGGTTAAGGGAACTGTCACTGCTGGGAATGTAAATGTTCCTTTTGTATTTACAGCCACATTTTTGCTTAAAAAAAATAGGCGCAAAGACTTTTTGATTTCCCTTCGTACATTAGTAGTCACATTGAAAGTTCCAATAAGAATAAGGCAAACGGAGCAAATATGTATACAGTTAAAATAAAATATTGCCTTCTCTCGAGGTGCTTCGGGAAATCGGAAACAAGCCGCGAAAAAAGAATCAAAAGGCAAATTTTAAACCGTACCGCTTCCTCATCCCACCCACGACACGCATATGATTTTCACGAAGCGTTTTGATACCATTCTCTGATGCCTCTCACCAATTATCGTTCGAGAGGAAATGATTGACAGAATTTGTAGCTGGTTCCTGGACTATTATAACTGCCTGTTACTGAACCCTTGTCTGTTACCAGTCCCTTTTACCCTACATATTTTAATTCATACTTTTCAGTGTGAACTAAGCTGATAGAAAAGTTATTTAAAAAAAAAGAAAAAAAAAAGAAAAAAAAACATGTTTAACAATTTGCATGTCTATCGCATTAAACCCACACATACAGTAATACAAATACAGGTTTAGCATAAAAGAATATCCCAGTTTTAAAAATTTACATTTCATAAACTATTACACTTAGCGCTATAAATGATGCATAAAAATAAAGTTGAAAAATTTTTTCACTAACAAATGTTCGATATTTCTGCTTTTCGTAACGCAACACACATCTATGTCATGCATTTTGAAGTGTTTCACTGTCCATTTTTCATAGTTTTACGCGCACGCGATCTTTCAGTTTTTGCAATTTTGTAGGTAATGGTAGTGTATAAACACTTTTTTTGTGAAAACCCATGAAAAAATCATATGGCGTTAGGTTTGGTATTTCTAACAGTTGAACGCGTGGTAAATCATCACCTGAACGGACAATCCAGCGTTGCGGAACATCAGTGGTGCTGCGAAGTGGCTATTTGGGGGTGAAAATACCCCACAGAAGTCTTGGTTTTAACATTGTTATCAACCCTAATACAGTTAGTATACAAGCCAGGTCGAAAAAAAAGGGGGAGGGGGTGTCATTTGACCCACCAGGAATCTTATTGTAAGCCGTAGCGTAGCTCATAAAAAGGAGTTCAAGCACCCCGCCGTACATTTTGGATGGTACATACTACTATACTGGTTGCACGAAGTAACACATCGGGAAAAGGTTTTTTAGGATAAAAAGATTTTGTACGGCATAAAGTTAGTTTTAAAGATGATCAATTAAAAGTAAGCATCAACTTTTTGCCGTACGAAAAAAAAAAATGGATCAGGAAAGGCCTAAAAGTTTTAGTTTTCCAATCATTTCAGATTTTTTCAGTGATTTTACCATGTACGGCATTAAATATATTTTTCTTTTTACATATAATTTCATTTTTTTTCAGTGCTGTACTAATTTATTGGTACTGGAGTGAAAATAGGGGGGTGCTAACCCCTCCCTTCAGATCGAAAGTTGCAGATCATTTGATTCATCATATTTCTTTAAAGTTCTAAAATATGATTTGATGTAATGCCGTACACTTTTCATGGAACATTTGACTAAAAAAAGGTACTCTCGAGGATGGGGAAATATGGTCAATTATTTTTGTACTGCCTATACATTTCTTTTAGTCATGATAAAACTAAATACCACCTGAAAAAAAATAGTGCCTACTCGATAAAAACATTATTTTTGACCTTTTTTTAAAATCATATAAATCAATTACGTAATAGATTACTGCAGATAAGTTGATATAATACGGTGTTTGCAAAATTCAATTCAAATGCTTGCATTTTTTGAATTTTTAGTCATGTCGTATATACGAGTATTAACAGGGACAAGATTGCGAACAATGATTTACATTAGTTTTTTTTTTATTCAAAATTTATTGAAGGATCTGAAACGTTTTGAATCAAATTGTCCTTTTCTTATATTAATAAAAGTTAAGTGTTTTTAAAATGCATAAATTGTTCGTATAATAATTATATATTTTAGACGTAAATGGACAAAGGATGGTGTTTACTTCAATTCTCATACTGCATAACATTAAAATCAAGTAAGTATACGAATCGTAACAATAATAATATTTAGAATATTTATTTAAAATTTAATTGAAAAAAATGAAAGTTTTCAATCTATACATATAATAAAATAAAAAGTTTGCGCGTCTGTGTGTATTATTTGTGAACTTCCAGGGAAACGGTAAGACCTAGAAAGATAACATTTGGTACACAAGGGAAACTTTTGCCGTAACTGTGCACCTTGAAGCCCAATTTTTGCTAATTTATTTGGAAAATTGTTATTTAAGGTTTTATGCGTTTTTAGACAAATTTTAGCATTTTTTACTTCACAGACCGAGGACTAATTGAGTCACAGAAATATTTTTCATATCCGAGTGTTGAAAATGTCATTAATATTTTTGAAAAATACCTTTATTTTGGACATTTTTCGACCTGTAGCGTTTTCTAAAACCATCCCATAACGAGCTGATGTGTGCATCACATGACTTCCTTTCACTCCAATTTAATGTCATTTTCTCATTATTGGCAGTTTTAATATGATTCGATAGTTTACTCTCTAAATATCATCAACAGTGCCCAAATTGAAACCAGATTTAAAAAAAAAAAAAATTTTTTTTAAAAATCGCCAAGTTGGCGACAAAACTTGGCGACCAAAAGACTGCCGGTATATCGCCAAGTGACCGCAAAATTATAACACCGCTTGAGTTTACATCGAAATTAAATGTTTCCCCCAAAAAAGGGGCAAATGACCCCTTTTGGAGCATCCCAATGCAACCAAAAAGAAAGGTGCACAACAAACTCCACTAGGAGTCTACGTACCAAATTTCAACTATCTAGGACATTTCATTCCTGAGTTATGCGACATACATACACACATACGTACATACAGACGTCACGAGAAAACTCGTTGTAGTTAACTCGGGGATCGTCAAAATGGATATTTAGGGTGTCTACGTTCCTAGGCACATATCCACGTGTGGACGGGTTGAAAAAAAAATTCAACATTGATTTGGGGGTGAGCAAAATGGAAATTAAGGCCGATTTTCGGGTGGAAATTTTTTCGCGAATACAAAACTTCCTTTTTTTGTAAAAGGAAGTAAAAAGTATGAAAAGCTTCTGTTTTAAAACGTAAGTGCCTTATACAAAACATTTCGCCCTCTTCAGAAAAAAAAAAATCAAATTATGCAAGAGGTTTTTTTTTTTTTTTTCGCACGATTCACGCTCAGTCGGGAGAAAACGAAAACGATCTTAGCGGCTTCCAGCCCAGTGTTGCCAGATGGTCAAATCTGGATTTCCCCAATTCCCTTTCAATTTTTTCCCCCAAAAGTGATTTTTTCTACCAAAATTCAACAAATTCAAAAAATTTTCCACTAATATTTTCAGAAAATGAATCGACTTCCTCTAATATTTTTGTCTTTTGAAAAAAATTTTTTCCCCCAAATAGCCAAATTTTCTTATAAATTTCCAACTTTTTTTTTCTTCCCATTTTCGCTCTTTTTTTTTTTTTGTGTCTTCTTTATTTTTCTTTATCTGTATTAATAATAAAGCTGAAAGTCTCTCTGTCTATCAGTATCTCTGTGACGCGCAAAGCACCTAGACCGTTCGGCCGACTTTCATGAAATTTGGAAAAATATTAGTTTGTAGCATGGGGGTGTGCACCTTCATGCGATTTTTCGAAAATTCGATTCTGTTCTTTTTTATTCCAATTTTTAGAACATTTTTCCGAGCAAAATGATCATAAGATGGACGAGTAAATTACCAAGCTATCAAAACGTGGAACGCCAATTGGATTGTCGACAAGCCAATTGGCGAGAAAATCAAAACGCATCATTTGTAAATATACAGGGGAACTAAAAGACCTTTTTAGACTTTTACTACGGGCAAAGCCATGCGGGCGCCACTAGTCATAGATACAAGCGCCTGACCGAAAGATAAGAAATAGCCAAATATTGTTTTTTTTTCTACTTGCATTTACTACTCTGCTTCTGTATGTATATTTAAATTTATCAAAGAGCATTCTTCACACTTATTTTTAACCGTTTCACGTATCAACTAGTTACTCACGCAGAGCATTAATGCGAATTCCGTAGCATAATATTCCATATAATGCGAAATGCGAATTCCATAAAGTTGAGCAAAGCTAAACCAACGTTGTTTGATACAAACAATGTAACTACTACTTCTTGACGCGAATCTAAATACGAAAAAAATTCTTTTTTCCTTAAGGGTTTTTTTCCCCCAGGTTTTCCCCAAGAAAAAAAAATCCCCAAAAAATTCCCCTCAAAACCCATTTCCCCAAAATTTCCCCAGAGAGCACCAGATTTCCTCAAAATGGGGAACTTCCCCCAATCTGGCAACACTGTTCCAGCCATGACGTCACAGCATTGGTAGGATTCTGAGTCAAATACTGCATTTTAAACTAAAGTCCCACGTAAAATGTACGGCATTAAAAATTTTCAAAAGAACTACATATTGTTAATAAAATAATATTAATGCCGTACAGAAATTTGTGACAAAAAAATACCCTTAAAAAATCTGAAATACACACCAGCTGCGATTAACCCTTTACTGAAAAATGTACGGTATTATAATTTTCTTTTTCAACCTTAGGTAAGATCAAAAACCGTATAATATTATCAATTTCCTTCTTCAGTCAACCACACTGAGTTTCAACTTATTTTCAATTTATCAATTTTACCTCATTGTTTAAAATTAATTATTTTTTTGTTGTACCACTCATTTTAATATGGCCGGTATAGAGACAATCTATTCCGGCCAGTATTCAAAAAACTAATTGTCGTACAGAAATAAATGAAAATTGCGTAAAAAGATAATTATAAAATTAACGTTTTTTTGAATAATATTATCATGGATCAATTTTTAGAGGGCATTATTTTTAAAATTTATTTTGAATATTTAGGAATATTTCTCAGTGCCGTACATTTTCAAATGACCTGCAAACCTCGTTCGGAAAGGAGAGGTTAGCAACCCCATATATTCCCCCTCGTAACAGTAAATTGGTACGTCGTCGAAAAAAAAAATGAAATTATATATAAAAAGAAAAGAAAATATGCTAATGCCGTACATGGTAAAATGAGTAAAAAAAGTTCTTAAAATAATTGAAAAAGCAAAAATTCCGAGTTTTACCAGACCCTTTTTTTTTGGTACGACAATGAGTTAGAAATGATTTTGAATAGATCACCTTTAAAATCAACTATTATGCTGTACAAAATCTTTTTATCCTAAAATACCTTCTTCTGATGCGTAACTTTCTGCTACTAGTGTAGTCGCATGTACCACCCAAAATGTACGGTGTGGTGCTTGAACTCTTTTTTTACGAGCTACACTACAGCTTACCATAAGATTCACCAGTGGGTCAAATGACCTCCTCATTTTTCGACCGGGCTTGCGTACTAAGTATTTAATACGCGCGTAAGATTGTTTTAACCAAAAAACCCCCCTCCAGAAGGAATTTCTGGCTGCGCTAGTGCAGAATGTGCACGATTCCGCTGTTAACAGCGTTAAAAAAAAGGGCAGTTTATCTTTATTTTCTTGCATTATCAATAGTGGTAAGTGTAAAAGTTCATGAAATAGAGTTTTAAAACTAGGATATTCTTTTATGCTAACCGTATATTAAACTGTGAATCTTCTTTCGCATTCCACTGAAATAACTGTTGCTTTAACTCTTCTTTTCAACTTTGTTTAATATCTGCAACTTATTTTCGAGATAAAGTGCAGTGGAAGACATGGCTCACCTGGTATCTGTTGAGCATTTTGGAAACGAAGCCGTGTGAAACTCTGAGATGTCAACTGATGACGGAAAGCCCAATTCCGGCAGTCATTCTTTCTGTAATAGACAGTTGGAAATTATTCGACCGAGTTCGGCCGTTGACGAACACTCCATCCAACTGGTCCACACGCAACTGACCTGTAATTAAGTAAATATCGATAATAAGCAATCCAAATATTCAACTAACAAGCTCTTACGTAATGCGAAAAGTTTATTAGTAGAATAACGAGCAACGAAAAAGTGATCTTCAAGAATGAGTTTTCTTAACAAAGAATAATATCTGTATACAATCATACAATCGTTCTCTATTTTGTTAGAGAACTAGTGGTACTCGCACGGCTTTTCCCGTAATAGAAAAATTAAAAGGTCTTTTGGTTCGCCTGTATATTTACAAATAATGGATGGTGAATTTTCTCGCCCAGTGGCTTGTACCCATGTTACGGCTCCACGTTAGAATAATTTCGTAATTTACTCGGACATCTTATAATTATTTTGTTCTTAAATTTGGAATAGAAGAAGAACCACATCGAATTTTCGAAAAATTTCTTCGAGGTGCACACCCCCATGCTAAAAACTAACTTTGTTCATTCGAATTTCATGAAAATCGGTCGAACGGTATAGGCGTTATGCGCGTCACAGAGATCCTGACAGAGACTTTCAGTTTTATTATTAGTAAAGATAAAGATTATAATTACCCTAAATCCGGAAAACATGCTTCAGTTGCCATAATGAACGCATAAAACAAATTTCATTTTGCCAAATCAATAAAAATATTAATTTTATTGATGATCAAAATTGAGGAGTTTACTTTTAAAACGGATTAAATCTAGTTTTATATTTTTTGTGGCAAAACGAAAAAAAATGTTTTACGCACAAACATTTACTGTTAGAATTTCAAATTGTTCAATGTTTTGGTAGAATAACAAGTGACTACAGGTGTAAGTCTAGGAATTTTTCAACAATTTTATAACCTAAATTGCCAATTTTATTTTGAATATATTCCTTTTTGGTGTAACACAGTGGATATCATCACTTTTGCAAAAAAACACGCATTTTCTTTAGAAATAAACTTTAAAATTGAAACAAAATATTCAAAAAATTTTAATATATATTTTTTTACTCTACTTTATTCCTTCTTGCTTACTTTAATTCTTTTCACTGAACATTTCAAAAAAGTATAATAATAGTTTGAAAAACTTAAAACTCTTCTGTATCAAAATGAACTAAAAAGTAAAAAATAATCTTTAGATGATGAGTAGGGCAGGGCGGGGCTAAAAGTTCCGCGGGTAAGTTGTTCCCTTTGAAATAGCTAAATGAAGAAAAAAGATAAATGTGTTTTGTAAATACCTGGTAAAATGGAATGTTTCAGAGCACCGATGGCAGTCCTATCAGCCAGGACAGTGGCGTCCGGTATATTAAAAGATGAGCCCGCGCATCACTGATCAACTTTTGAAAATATTTTCGTTTTTGAACTTTTCGGTCTTTTTCACGAAATTTAAATGATAGACTTTAGTTCTTTGGTGTTTTTATGCAAATATATATTGTGCATTATAAAATATTGCGCTGAAGCGGTTTATGTTTCGTTATCTAACTTAAAATTTAATTTTTCAAGGACTTGTGCTTGTGGGGCAAGTTGTTCCGAGGAACAGCTAGCCCCAAGAAACTCCTTTCCCCTATTTTTCTATAGCAGCAGTACGGTAAATAAAAACACATATAACTAAATATTATATGTATATATTCGTTACTGTAAAATATAGAAATCGGAGAATGTCGACTCTCACCGATGATTTATCGATACTATTTCGTTGTTTACTTATAGATAGAAAAGTATGAAATTTTTGAAGACCAAAATGCGAATCAAAATATCTTTCGTACTTTCACATAAAAATATGAAATTTGTTGTTCTAGAGCCTGATTACGCCGCCTTGCGTTGGTTTGAGAAAGTAGCCAAAGATGTAAAGCAGTTCAATGCTGCTCAGAGAAGAGAGATGTCGCATTAAACAGATCATATCCTACGCAAGTGGATCTGTCTAGGTTTTACCTGTTTAGCCGGAGACTGTAGCGCCTCCTTTGTGAGTTTAGCGTCCTGGTCAAACTTGTGCAGGACTTTCAATATCGGAGGTATAAATTATAAACGCAAGTAACCTTCCTTTTCGTAATCCAGAGAAAGGTAGTTGCAAAAGTCGATGATAATGGTAGTTACAATATCATGCATGTACAATATACTCCTGGTTACCCGCGGAATAGGGTGCCACGGTAACCGCGGACATTTGTTTGATGTTGCACACTAGGTAAGACACACAACACTATTACATACAAGAGCAAATTAAAATCAAGAACACTGACATACATTCAAACTTGCAAAACGATGCTAGAGGCAAAAGATTAAACTAGTCACACTAAAAGTACAATTAAAGAGTTGCTCATTTCTACAAACGGACACAGAAAATCCTGCAAACTGATCAACGAAATCAAATCAACTTAGGTAACGCCCAAAATGTGCAAAGCAGGAGAAATTTTTCTAGCAAAACTGGCTCGGTCACTCGTTTACAAGCATAAGGAGTTGGGATGTAAAAATCGGGTTTCAACTAGTCAGGTTTCGATGACCGAGGAGAGTTTGATGTCTTTAGTAAAAAAGAGAAAGAAACAAATATTGTGGAATGTCTAAAAATAGATCTTGCACATGTTAAGTTAAAATGAGTATTTTCTAGACATATTCAGTAATTTACAAACGCAAAAATAAAGAAATAAACAATAGATAAACAAATCCGCAAAAACAATATTCGCCCGTGAGCAATTGGGTGTTCATTGTGATCATTTGCATTAACCTCGTTTATGTATCGTCTGCGAAGTATTGTATCAGTCTTAAACCAAAGACGTTTTTTTGTTATGGTTGCAGACTGAACTAGTTATCATAGCTTGTCAGCTACAGAAGCTGTTAAATATTTTATTTCATTTTACTACATTGATCTATTCCTACTATATTTTAGTAGGTTTATTTTATAATACTGCTATGCTTTTTAACTGTGCCTTAACATATGTATTTGTACTTAAAGTGTAACAATTTAACCTTTAAGTGCAAATTATCCATACTAAAATGTAAAATAAGTCAAGTTTTTTTTTTAAGTATAAGAAACACATTTCATTCTTCGGACAATATTGATTATTAATCTTTAAATAAAAACTTGTAATTAATCAAAATTTTTTTTTATAAATTAGACCTTTAACAAATACTTGTCTCGAAACAATGTTCATCTCAAAATCATCAACGTTTAACGTCGTCGAATTGATATATTAATCGTCGTGTTGATATTGGTAGAACTTGCTGCACACGCGAAACAACTAGCCGCATGAAGGGGCAAGTTTTTGCTTCTCCACTTTTGGTACCATAAAATTTATTATGAAAAAATTGCACGAAATACTACACAAAAAACAGTTGCTACATAATAGGAGCACATATTACTCTATTTTAATATCAGAATTATAATTGTAGAACTAAGTTTTCATAACCAATTTTGAGTTTAAGATCCAGTTTTAATAGGAGTCAGGCATTTCAGATACATGCCTTTTTTATTTTGCTAAAAATTTTACAGTGGTTTCTTCGAATTATTTTAAAAGACACATATTTTTTCTTTTCTTCCAAAAAATTTTTTTGCGACCCACAAAAATTCCGAAATTTGGTCCCGACTTATGGTTTTTCTAAAATCGACATTTTTTAATATTTAATTATCTCAGCGCATTGAGCATCAGCAAAAGTAATCTTTGTGATTACAACATGATGTTTAGTACCTCAAATGAAATATATTTTAAATTTTATGTCTGACTGTCAGTGGACCCTGGTAGGGGTGGCTAAACTGTGCCGAAGCAAGTGAAAATGTGGCATGTTTGAGGCACCCTGGTTCCATGCACTGAGGTTTAACCATGGTTTTTGCGAGCAATTTGTGTAGCGATATATACAAATTATTAAATAGGCTCATTAAATGCATGGTTAATGCTCACTGCTGCGAAAAATAGCAGTTTTGCCATCAAAACATGTTAAACAGTGTAATTTCAGGAGCCTTTAACTCAGTGCACTAAGGGTCAGTGTAGAACAGGATATCTGCATTTCAAACTAGAGTACGTGTATTTTTACAATCATGTGGCATAACTATGGGCAAATTCTTTTTAAGAACCCAATACGTATTTCAAAACAGTAAAATGAAATTAGCTACCAGTTTGTTTGGCACTCTTGGCTTCCTTAATAGGTTTTCCATCTCCAGCTCAGTCACTTTCCAATGCAGGGCTGATGAGTGTTAAGTACGAAACTGCAGTTCTCGGCTGGAAATGACTGAGCTGGCGGAGTATTTCATCCATTGCCTATAGTTGTCACTTATTTGTGAAAAAACATACACTCTAGTTTGAAATGTAGGCATCAAGTTCTATACTAACCCTCAGTGCACTGAGATACAAGCCAATAAAAAGTACATTTTTTGATGTTTTTCTTTCACTTTGCTTCTAGTTATCAGATTATAAAGTATGCGAGTAAGCATAATCAGTCTATTTTCAAGTTTTTAAAGAAACTAGTATGATCAAAAACTTACCATAAAAGCTTTATATAGTATCTGGAAGCCCCTGGAGGAAAGTTTAAACCTGGATATGTTGCCTGAATTGAAAACTGAATAGTTCATTTTACTGTTTTGAAATACGTATTGTGTTCTTGAAAAGAATTTACCCATAGTTCTGTCACTTGTTTGTGAAAATATACATACTCTAGTTTGAAATGCAGGCATCCAGTTCTACACCGACCTTCGGTGCACTGAGATAAAGGCTTATGAAAACTGCATTTTTAAGCATTTTTCGATACAAAAACTGCCATTTTTTGGCAGCTCAGTGGTTGAGCCGTGCAACTAATAAGGATATTAAATAATTTATACATATTCTTACACAAATTACGTACAAAAACCATGGTTGGGCCTGAATGCAGGGAACCAGAGGGCCTGAAACACGGCACTTTTTTAGATTTTTTCGACAAAGTTTCGCGACCCCTGAAAGGCTGTACTGAAGATCAACCTCAAAATTTACGACATATTTCAATTTAGGTACTAAATTTCATATTGTAAACACAAGATTTTTTTTTAAACTGATGCTTATTACACAAAAATAATCGCGCTTTAAAAACGCTGATTTGGAAAAACATCTTCGTCGGGCTCCACTTTTCGAATTTTTACAGGTACCCAAAAATATTTTTGGAGGAAAAGAAAAAACATGTCTTCTAACATCTTTTGAGGAGACCACCATAAAAATTTGAACAAAATCAAAAATGGTGTATATCCGAACGCTCCATTTCTGCCCGGCTGTTATAAAAACTGGATGTTATCATGCAAATATTTTCGTGTGAAACTGCTTGCACATTTCCCTAGCAGAAACGGAGATATACATTCTATCTCCCTCTTGTGGTAATCTTTCTTACTATATTTTGCTACGTGCTACTTATTTTTGAAATAGAGTGTAGTTGAAGACATGGCTCACCTGGTTTGTGTTGAATATTTTCGAAACACAGCAGAGTGAAACTCTGAGTTGTCAACGGATGACAAAAGGCCGAATTCCGGCTGTCGCCATTTCTACTACCCGTAGTCGTACATGATTCGGAAGAGAACGGACGTACACCCAACTGGTTCACATGCATCTGACCTGTAATTAAATAAACGGCGATAATAAGAAATCAAATCACTTAACCAACGAGCTCGTACGTCATGCCAAAAGATGATTAGTAGAATAACCAGTAAATGGAATAACTGCATCTTTCAGTTTCAAAAGCACACAATTTTTCATTATTACAGGCTCATTAATACCATAAATTCTTAAAAAATGCTAAAGTTACTGGAGTATTTTTTATTTTCTTTTGCTTACCAATAAAAAGATTAGCTTTATTGGTGAGCAAACTTTAAATTAATATAAAATATTACTTTTCAGTTAATATATAACCTTCCTTATATTAGTTTAACATAATAAAAGCGCAACTTTTTTATGTCCTTGCAGATGGTGCCTTTGAAAGTATTTTGTTTCTCATGTCTTTTAGATTCAAACAAAAATTAGCTTAGCTAACAAAATAAATAATTAAACCTCTCGATTCGTTTAAACCAGTTGCTTACACTAGTCAACACCGAAAATGCATTCGACTCAAAAATAACTATTTCCGAAGTATTTTGCCTCGCTAAACACGAAAATCACCGTAAAAAGTTGAGATTAGCTCTATATTTCAAGATACAGGGCCAGCTAGGATAGTGAATTCCCTCTAATGATCTTTTTTCCTGGCAAATAGAAATACCCTAATAGGAATGACTGTCCTCTAAACTTCGAACCTTCATTGGGATAGAAAATCTCACCAGTGGCGTTTCATTGGGTATATATATACGCCGTATATTAGACGTATAGCGTATACCCTCAATGTTCAAAAACTTTCATATTATGAAGTATTATGTACATGATCGCATACACTACACATATTATGCGTATTGTATTACTAGGAGTTCACCCTCAGAAAAATTGATGGGAGCATGACTGAATCGCACTACATGAAAACCGAAATGGACTACAAGAAATTGACATTCTCGGAGAAGAAATGCCCAAAATCAGCCAAAATTTGGAGTTTTAGGTAGATCCACCCATTTCTGCTTCCACACACGCTCATTCCGTAGGGAATAATGAAGAACTTCGTGAAAGCTGTGAACAAGGACAATTTTCCAATACCTTAGAGGGAAATTTACAAGATATATTGAAGCTAAGGTTAAGGAGAAATTTTTCAACGACCTTTCAAATACGTGCAATTATGAAAATGTGTTTTTCAAAAAACAAAAATTGCGAGTGGAGAAAAAAAATCACCCAAAAAGCCTTGGGTGCTAAATACTTGTAATATACCCTTAAGGGTATATTACAAGTATTTCTAAGCAACAAAGACGAGAACTAAAACCAGTTGGACATATAATCCCTGCAGAAGTTCTGTGACCATTGATGAAGAACGTATCTCAAACTCTATTTTGTTCACAGGATATTTTGTTTAAAAACTAAAGCTGTGAGCATGAGGGAAGGTTTCACCAAGATATCTTTAAAATGGGATGCAGATATCAGAACAATTGGGCTGAGTTAATGCACACCAAATGCTGCTGAACTATTATAAGATATGGTCCTTCCTTGACTCCCTTCCCTTCAAAAGGCAATCGAAAATGAAGCGTTTACAGCAATAAGCCAAAAGCAACACTGATTTCCAAAGAAATAAGCATTGTTTAATAAAACAGGAGCTATTTTATATTATTTATTGCACACTATTTCCCTTTTTTAACATTACCTTTAAGTCAGTGCGTGGTTGCTGTGCATATTTCTCCAGCGGACTTTTATGTACCTTGAAAATAGGAGCTATTAAAAAAAATCCATTACCATATTCGTTTTTCTCGACCCAAAATTAGTAGGAATTGACTATTTAAAACCAGGATGCAGACAAAAAGTTGTGTTTTGTTGCCTACTCTTATTAAGTGATAACTATTTTACGTTACCAGTGCTCCTTCATAACCCTATTATAGCCATCCCTGTAAATGTTGTTTTAACACACATATACACGGTGTGCAGAGCAACAGAATCATAGAACCTTCTTCAGGTGAGCAAAGCGTCAGAAGAGCAGGTGGATGAATTCTTTTCTAAAGAGACCGAAACCAACCTACAGGAAGCATTCTAATGATACTATCTGATACTAAACACAATTAAAACTCCCATAAATAGCATTGGGCACGCGTTATGTTGTTTAAATACCTTTTTTTCGAAGTCAAGATTAACTTTTTTTTTCAAAGTATACATAAACTAGTATTATGGCTGAACCTAAACAAAGTAGATTTAAGCGTATTTGTGTCGCGTCTCATTAACAGATGACTGTTTGTTACTCTTTAATAGACGAAGACTTCTACGAATACGTAAATATGATAAAACATATTATAAAAGCTAAATATAAGCTTTTCATACAAATGTTTTTACTTACATTCAAAGGAAATGTTTTATAAGCTCTTTTTCTCGGGTGACTGCATTTTGGAAAATGAAAAATAGCAAAATTAGTAAATAAGGCCAATATTTCAAAACTTACTTTCTGCTTTACTCAAAATGTTAAAGCTTTAAACGAGAAAGCCTAAAATGTTTAAAAGTCTATTTTTTTTTAAAACTATTTTTGTTCAAAATTACTTTAAACTTCCATCTGAAATCAGGTAATGTTTTAAATTTCAAAAGTTTGCGTCTAAAATTAGTTTCAGAAAAAAAAACATTTTATGTATTTATCGCATTAAAACCTCACGTGAAATTATGCAAATATTATACAGTCGATCTACTTTCGCATTTTTCGCAACTTTTCTTCTTTTCGACTTAGTTTACTATTTGCATTTTATTTTCGAGATAAAGTGAAGTGGAAGACAGGGCTCACCTGGTATCTGTCGAGTATTTTGGAAACTAAGCCGTATGAAACTCTGAGATGTCAGCTGATGACGGAAAGCCCAATTCCGGCTGCCGCCCTTTCTACAATCGGTAGTTGGACATGATTCGACAGAGGATGGCCGTTGGTGAACACTCCATCCTACTGTTCCACACGATCCTGTCCTGTAATGAAGTAAACATCGATAATAAGCAATCCAAATATTCAACTAGCAAGCTCTTACGTAATGCGAAAAGATTATTAGTGAAACAACGAGCGAATTGATCTTCAAGAATAAAATTTATACCTCTTAATTTCAAAATTATAGATTCTTTATTTTATTAAAGAATCATATTTGCCCTATATCCGGGAAAAGAAATACTTCTGTTGCCAGAATGAAAATATAAAATAAATTTCATTTTGTCAAACCAATAAAAATATTACCATTATTGATGATCAAAATTGTAGTTAATCTTAACAATTTTTATTTTTCATTCATTGTGAAAACTTCCGTATATTTGTTTAAAATAATAAAAGATAAATCTTATTATATCCCTGTTGATTGTGTTTTTGAATCTTTTTGGCTCATATGTTTAAATCTCATATTCAAGCAAAAAATTAACTCAGCTTGAAAAATGAATAAATAAGTAAATAAATCTCTAAATTCGAAGAATAATTAATTGTTTATTAAGTACCGGCTATTTTACGCCAACAGTGTTCCATTCAAAACCCTATCAAAATTATCTCTGTAAATTTTGTTTTGCCACTCACATACACTGCTTACAGAGAAACACTCATAGTGACTTCTTTGGGTGAGAAAACCGTCTTACAGCTGGTTGGTCAATACTGTGAAAAAGAGAGAGTGAAAACATTTACAAGAAGCATACCAATGAAACTATTCGATACGAAACAGAATTAAAACTGGCATAATTAGCATTGTCCCTGGTTATATTGTTCAAATACCCTAAATTAAGTCTTTCTTTGAAATCAAAATTAAATTTTTTTTAAAGACTATTTCTTTATTCACTTTCTCCGTCATTTGTCAATCTCTGTGATTTGCTTCGGGTTTTTGTCTGCGTTTGACATCCGGTTTTAAATTTCTGCTAAAAAAAAGAAAAAACTATGAAAAGGAATTGAAAGTATCATCTTAATTTTGTAATCAAAATAATTTCATTAATCAACCTAAATAACGCAGAATCTGAGTATTCCGCCTTGCTCGCGATAGCGTGTCAGCCCATTTGTATAGCGTCTCGTTAATACATTGCTGTTTGTTACTCAGGGTTCGAAAATATGGTATTTTCGAAAATATTTGATATTTTGATGTATATATATCCTATATTTTCAATAAGAACAAACTAACCTTCGAAGTAGTAAATGTATCCTCAAATCACTCTTCATTTTCTTATATTATTACAATATATGGACTTAAGGTTTCTTTCATTATTTACACATATGTTTCATGTTACATTTTAATCAATTTAAATGGAGCTAAAATGGCATTAGGTGTTTTACTCATCTTTCTTCTGTTAGCAACTTTTACAGCTATATGATTCAAAAATAAAAAATATCGGTCGGTGCAGAGTCGTAAGACATTTTCTCTAGATCTGACTAATGTTTAATATTTAAAGGCACTTTTAATGTGAATTAAAATTGTTAAATTGCTCCTAATTTAATGGATCTAAAATACAAGTAAAAAAGGAATATTACTTTTTTATATTTAGAGCAGGAATCAGAAAAACTGTCACGCCTAGCATTATGAGGAGATTCATGCCATCTCAGATTTTCCCCCAAAAATTACCAATTATTTTTTTCCCCATCCCATACGAGCGATGCTTTGGTAAGACACTTGTATGGAATTCCAGATAACGACTAATTCATGTAACGAAGTAGTCTTTCCTAAAAAGCACAACTTTTTCTATTAAACTTTAAGAATAAAGTCAATCCCGCTCCCTACGATCCCGCGGGACTTGGACTGATGCGGGATTGGAAACCCTAATTTGGGCTTTTAACAAGATAAGTAACTGATAATTTTTTTGAAGAGAATCTGAGATTGCATGAATCACGAGCGTGACACTCTCTCAAATTCTTGCTCTTAATAATGTATTAATGCATCAAAAAAAAAAAAGTACATTACCTTTTGGCTATTTTTAATAATAAATAAACAATATTGCTATGATTAATATAAATTTTTTATTGAAAATTTGGTAGTTGAAAAGATAAATATCTAAAGTATCAAAATATGATATTTTCAAAATAAATATAGAATATATACCGTGATATGCAATGTCATTCATCTCTTTCAACGACAAATTTCATGTTCTTTGTAAATGAGCATCTAATAAACATGGAAATGACAGTTCCTTTTTCAACATGACAATAACAGGTTAAACTATGCAGTCTCTGGAAATGCTTATCGATATATCACAAGACTTTCAAGGTCACAGATTTTGCAAGTACGCATACAACATTTATTCTGAGAATTTCTTGGTCACAAACCCGTGAGTCCAAAGCCGGAACTACTAAGCTACGCACAAATTGTTACCAGCAAAAATCTTTTAAGCATTCATGGGGGAAAAAAAAAACTAAGAAGTTTTTTTTGTTAATGGTTAGGAAATGTTGCAAAGTATATTAGCTGACATAAAATTTTGTGTAGAATATGTGGCATCACATATTTGAAATTGTCAGCAATTTTCATCAACGTGTCGAAAATATCGCATCACAACATCCCATAGGGGTCATTCTTCAAAAAGTAACTTTTCTGTCACACGCCGTTTACAGTAAAAAAATTAAGGAACAATTCATTTAACGATGATTTTTAATTCCTTCAAAAATATATCTATTTAAACCTGCCAACAATTTAATAATTTTTATTTTAGTATAGTTTTGGTTCACAACATGTGAATTCTCACCTCCGTGGCATGTCACACACCTTGTGTGACTTTTTGTTGCTTAATTGCTTGATTAATTAAAAGTATATACTTATTATCTCTTTCACAAGTCTCTCAAATACTAGTTGTTTAAGTACATTTAATATTTTAATATTGTGTTTTAGTTCGTTTTAGAAGGACAAGAAGTCATGTCACACAATAAATTCTCACCTCCGTTACCTAAACACAAAATGCCATTCCTCATTAACACGTGGCATTAATGAAATCAAATTTTATTTTCCGTGATACAAGGGTTGTTTGTTTTCTTGTTTACCCTTGTTTACTTTCAGCCATAGTTGAAGTTGTGAGATTTTTGTCGAAAACAAGAAGAAAGATTTTGCTTTAAAAACTTAGTGTGGTTATTCTAACTTCTCACCTCAGTGAACTTGAATTTCAGAGATGTAAACTAATGTAAAAAAAGAAGTGAACATATTTCCATTTGCTTAACATGAGCAGATTGTAGCAACGAAGAAAAAAAATTCCATGAAAAATGTATCTGTTAGGCCTATATTAATGGAATAATCCTCACCTCCGCGACAGACCTTATCTATGTCATTATTTCTGAGGTAGAAGTAACAGATGAAGGGGAACTACATCATTAATAGGCATTCTACCAAAAATATAAATTGCCAGTATATCCTCAAATTTACTAAATACTATTTTTTAACATACAATTGAAACTACTAATTAAGCCGTACTTTAATTAAGAGAGCTTAATATTATATTCCCACTAATCATTAAAATAGCTGATTGATTGCACAATTAACAAAATTACTACTTTGATATTAAATTGGCCTCGATTTTTAAATATTAAGTTTGTTTTTATTTTTTCTCGTTTCCGTGAGCAAGGCATTTTTTATTTTTTATTTATGAGTAAAATAATTGGAACTTAACTACCAGAAGCAAACAAACCATGGCCTAGCTAACACTTTCATGTAAGAATGAATAAAAAAAGGTTTCGCGAAATTGAAAAATGTTTGTGTCAAAAGTTGCGTTTTCTGGAGAATGACCCATATGTGGAGGGAAAAAAAGCAATCTCTGACATAGAATTCAAGAACACGCCTTTAGTTCCGTTTATCAGTGCCTTGTCATAAAGATACGAAGTTTAAGAAGAGTTCAATGCAATTACCTTTATTCGAGCTCCATGGGTGCTTTTTTCTTCGTTCCATCACAGTCATTTATTTCTTGAACTCGACGATGATTTGAGGAATATGAAAGACAGAAGAGGAAAGGAATTATCATTCATTAAAAAGAATAACATTAAATATTCAAACTAGACACTTAACTTCAGCTTTCAATCGGATTTACTTCAGTATAATATTTAGCTCGTTTGATTCAGTTTCAAAGTCGAAACCTCTATAGTTCTCCGAAACCATCTTAAAACCATTATCTTGTAAAACTTCGAACATCTGTGTAAATGTTAATACGTTCTTGACATCTGCAAAACGTGCGACCTTACAGCATTTTCTTTCTTTTTATGATATAATAGCATAACTTAAATCAGAAGAATATTTATTTTAAGAACAGAAACCAAAAGTTCCCCAAAGAAAGACTTTTATTAATTACAACTGTCATCCATATACTCATTTCATAAAAAGTCATTCACACATCCACTCATACATTTTTTTAACCATTCCACGGTATGACAACCAAACACCCGCTCAAACATTCATTCACTTCGTCAATCATTCTGCAAACACCCATTTCAGACTGATGATAACATTTTAACACCATTTGACTGATGATAATATCTTAACATCATCTAATGTCTGACACTCCGCTCCAGGAGCAAGGCAGTTGTAAAGTTTTGCAATTCATGCGGGGAAAAGCGATAAAATACATCGTGCCACCCAAAGCTGTTTTGCGAAAATAAGCAACGAGACCTGGGAGCTGCTCTCTGGATAGGTGGCCCGGGTGCTTGCAAGAGAGAATGCAGGTTACGAAAGGGCTCCCGAGGACAGACGTGCAGCCCTCGAACTGCCAGACGAGGAGTGTCTGTTTGGTTGAAAAATGGCAAGCCCTTAACACCCCTTTTCGTTTTCCCGCGAAAGAGCCTCTTGAGTGAAGACCTTTCTAATGAACCGTTTCACGTTATTTGATGGAAACTGCTCGAAAAGTCAGACGAATCATTCCCTGATGGAATACCACAATGTAGTTGAACCTCTCCATCTGTCACTAAGATTCAATTCTTCCGTAGGGGGCTGTCCATAAATGAATAACAAATGCTTTCAACAACTTATACCCAACTCCCTTTGTCATAACTGTCAACATTAAACTTTCTTCCTTCCCTGTCTTCTTTGTCACGTGTCACGATATATTTCATAAAAATACTAATATATAAATACGCGACATCACACTTGTCCTCCCCCCCTCTCTCGTCACAAACTATCTTACTTTCAAAAACCCTCTTACAATTTAAAGCTTGATGTTTATGGACGGCCCCTGGAAAGAAACGAGCGCATCTTTTTCTGGTACCAGATTAATAATAATATTTCTACTAAATTGAAGTTATACTATGTATACTGACAACTTTGACTTCAAGTCAAATGTTATTTTCGTATCTTTTCGTTTAATCCTTTTTCTTTTGTTAAGACTTTTTGCCTGCACATATGGATACATAACCAAGAAATACTGAATCCGAATTTCGGTTGACACTTAATATAGTGGCACAAAATAGATCATCATACTTCTGAGTGGAGCGGTGTGTGTGCGTATATTATTATGAGTTTAGTACGATTGTAAGCTGTTGAAACTTTTTAAAAAGGTGACACATTTTAATTGAATTTGGAAGAATAGGAACTCAGATTAAAAACAAGATATTCTCATAGTGGAAGGCATGTTACATACCGGTTAAATAACGAAAAACACTCACTTCTAATCTTTAGCTACGTAAAGGTTAATTGCACATCCCGTTACATAAACCTCGCTTATCGTATAAAGAGAAAAGGTTTACCTTAAAAATATAAATATTATCTAATCTATGTTGAACAAATGTTTGTTATTGCACTTAATAGAGACTCACAGACTACAACAAAAGTGTACACACTTTAAAAATTTCAAACTCAAGTGATGATCAAATTGGTGTAACAACTGTCCATCAACATCAGTTTATTTTTGAATTCTGATCAAGATAATCTTAATTTATGATTTTTAGTCGATACTATACTATGCAGAAACAGCAATAACTTTAATGCATAAGATTATTTTATATTACAGATGTACATAATTATCGCAATGACTCAAAAATGCAAAATTTGTGTTCAATCATTGTAGGACCTTGCTATGTACTACTAACGTCAAATAAAAAGCAAGTAAAAACTATTTTCGAAATTTCGACTCCTCACAAAAATAAATCTAAATGTAAGTAAAAAGTCTTTACCGAGAAGTTAAAGTTGACCTAATCCCTAAACATTGACGAGTATTACAATCACGTAAGACAATTTGGTGGAGCAATCGAGAAAGAGCTTGTGCATAGTCAAAGGATGTTCCTCCCCTTTTCAAGATTTAAACTATCATCGTTATCCATATCCCACAATTTAAGTAGAAACGAAATCTCGCAGCACTCTATCCCTGAGGGAAAAAAAAGCATCTCAAATAGTTACTGAAGAGGAATAACCTCTGTTATTTCATTCTGTGCTGACATGATTAAAGCATTAATCTATATTGTTAACTATAGCCAATTCGGATATTTGTTCATAAATGAGGCAGGGGCATGTCCACTTACAAAGGAATGTAAGTGGACATTTTCAAGTTTGGAGTAAAACGTTTGAAGATAACATCCTAGGTAGGCTTTCATTGACATTTTGAATATAAAAGTTCTGTAACAGGAATCGTACGTTTCCTCTAATTGAAAAAAGTTTCGACGGTAACTTCACACCTAGTATGAACTTAAAAACATTTCTTCTAGTAACTGTAAAGTATTAGAATGGCCGTTTTTAATGCATAAAATTTAAGAACATTTTCAGAAGCATCAAGGATTGTTGTCCGAAGGCCTTAGAGTAAAAAGTAGACAAAAAATAAAATACACAATGATTTGTTCAAAATTGTGATTCCCCCCCCCCCCCTCATTTGAATATTAAAGAACGATTTCAGCCCTCTCATTAACGTTGTAAAAGTAACTGATGGGGGTGCACGCCAACATCACCTAAGCCTGGATTACTTCATGTTTTTATTTATTTTATTTTTTGTATTTTATGTGCCTTAGTAATAATGTATTAAAAATAAAGTTCCGGGGCAGCAACGTCAAATTTTGTGCCTGAAATTATATTCATTTTTCTCATTGATTAGCTTCAGCTATCTGCAATGTCCCCAGATTTCTATTATACTAACCACATACGAGGCGGTGATAAGTGAAGGGAATTAAGTGAACCTTTCAAGTTTTGAGTAAAACGCGTTTAAAGATAAGGTAATAGTTAGACTTTCATTGAATTTTTTCTCTAAATCATGCTGTAGAGCAGCACCTACCAGGGCTACTAGTACCGTATCTTGCCCCAAGACACAGGAGAGGTTCACCTACCATGTGTACAAGTTATTTCCAAATTTTTAATTTTGCCACTCACATCCCTTTGTTTCTCATTGCCTCAAATGATGGCAAACTCGTTCAAATGTTTCTCTTATTTCCGGATTGTTGGCATATGTCACTTTAAAAACCCCGGAATCAAGGATAAATCCAAAAAAAATCCATCCCGATACAAATAATTGATGCTCCACCTTTTCCATTACGAAGAGACGAATTCTACACTTCAACCGGAGAGGGGGTGGTGGGGAGAGTTAAACCTTTTAGAAAAACATCGGTTACAGATTTTGAATATTCGATTGAAAGATACAACACATTACCTCATAACAATCAATACCCCTATTATTACTTGTCTCTCAGAAAAATATTTCTTATCTCAGCATTGGTCGTAGATAGGAAAACTGACGTGTCGAACGGATGAATTGGAACAGCGGTGCTCAGCCTATGGCCCCCGAAGTTGACCAGTGCGGCCCGGTGGTTTGCTAAACTTAACTAAACAAAAATCACTGTGACAAAATAACAAATTTGGATATAAATAATCAAATATTGTCAAAGAGTAATCTGCAATTTTTGCTTTTTAAAGTTGTTATTTCCTATTTTACTTATCAGCACTAAAGTATTTTACTAAATCAAATATTGGTTTTTGAAACACAGATTCAAACTTTGCTTTAATAAAATAATCATCTACTAATAACAACTCTTGGTTTGTAATTTTATGTTCCATGATTTTGAATGTTATCTTAAACGATTTTCAAAATTTATATGTATCCTGGTACGTGAAAACCATTTTAATATGGGGTGCGGTCCTCGAGTAACAGAAGGTTTGGCACCACTGAATCGGATAGAACCGTAAGAAACCTCTACATAGGACAATCCAGGGTTTTGTGGAAAATTTCTTGAAAGAGACGAAAGCTTGAGTGGCAAAACAATATATATATAGTTTTATAAGAATAATATTTTTGCAACATGGCAAATGTTACTGCACTTTTTACATTAATTCTCAAGCACTAAATCGTATTTCCCCAGTTTGTCAAATGAGGGACCGTAGAACTAGCAGCGTGGAAATATATCACACTAAACTTCAAAATGTTGTGTTCTGTTTTTGTGTAAAGGGGATTGTGTAAAACCGAGAAGGAGTGGCATGAATGAAGTCCATTCCGAAGAACCGGAGGAATTCGCGATCGCGGAGGAACGCGCGCGGGGGCCAGTGCACATCAAAAAAGCTCAAGATACCAACGATGGTTTATCTTTTATAAAACGTACACCATACCGAGTAAAGCTTTAACATTAATGGGTAATAAGCACATTTCAAATCCATTCGTCGTCGCGTTTACTTCGTCTGAAGCTGTTCAACTTTCCAAGATCTCTCGTTTCTTATCAGCTGTTTTTGAATTTTTGTCAAGCTCCATTCGGCAAATCAGGAGTTTTCGTCCTCCCAGAAATTTTACCTCAAGACGCCTCTGAGTTTCAGGAACTAAACCATCAACGTAAAAGTTCATAAATGCTCGTTATACAGAGGTTTCAAACGTCGTAATTATGTTTTTTTTAAAAACCGATTTGAATAGTCTTTCGTAAAAAATAAAACACTTGTTTGTCGACTTACAGCACTAAAATATCCTCTCTGTGCTCATAGGACGCAGTTAATTGAATTACATATTTACATTGCTAAAATTCAATCTATATGCACGATCAAAGTACGCAGTTAAATTAATTACATTACTCAACTGGAATCTGTGCTCAAAGGAGGCAATTTATTAGATTACCCAATTACAATACTAAAATGCAATTTCTTCGCTCATTTAAAGGAGGCAGCGAAATGAATTCCCCAATTGTTGCCAATATTTCAGAATTTAAGACTACGCTTGAAGATCAAAACTTAGAGTTTAAGGCATAAATCAGTTACGTTATTAAAACCTTCCATATAGTATCTACTTATTTCTTTACGCAAAGTGGTATGATCGTAGCTAAACTCATCTTGTTAGAATAATCAGAATTTGCTTTTCATCAGTTTAAGATGCAATCGCATTGTATTCACCATCACGTTAAGCGACAGCTCAGTGTGCTAGCACGCTCATGTTCACACAGAAATTCGAAAATGATTGCTTCTCCCCTTTTCAGATGAATCAAAATCTTTATAGCTATTGGCATTGAATAAAATTTCCAAACCACGTGCAATTAAAGCATTGAAAAAAAATTTATGTTAAGCACTTAGGATTGCTCTTTGTTCTCCTATATCCAGAGAAAGGGATATTTTTCCTAAAATAATTATTTTATTGTTAGTTGAGAAAAATGACGAGTAATATGTTTTAAAAAACTGTTAGAGAACGGAAATATAAAACTTTCAAAAAACACAGTAAAAACCGAAAGTATGAAATAGCAGAAAAAAGTAAGATGAAATATAAACCGCAGTTTTACACTAAAAAAGGGTCAAAGAATTTTCAGTGCTATCGAAGTAGGAATAGAGATTGCTCTAAGATGAACTCTGTTTTGACTTCCTTGATCAAAGTAAAAAAAAATATTCTAATCAAGGAAAAAATTCCACAAATTTCAGCTTCATTTACCTTTACTCACACTCGAATAAATGTCAACTTTTTTTTGGCTCGTCCGCACTTGTTTGGCCTTACGTTGAATATGTACTTGCATAACTAAAAAATTGTTTTTTAAAACGGTGGAAATTTTGTGAGTAGTCTGCGTAGAGTTTAAGTGTTGCCCCTCTCTTTTCGGTTGCAGTTGGTTGTTCCAAAAGTACTTTTTACTATCATTTTTCTTTTGTGAAAAGTGAAAGTTTAAGTAAATGCAGCTTGAAGTAACTTCATAATTTGGTAGCTACTTGGCAAGCTCGTTGTCTTCACAGCTTTGTCACCCACTTAGCGATATGCAGGCAAGTTGGTGACAAAAATGAGGTCCTGAATCTAGTGACAGTTTGGCGGTGCTCCTAACAATATTCTTCTAGAACCAAAAGTTAAACTTTGTCTTATGAATCTATGTGAAACAGTCCTTTCTGCAAATGGTTGCAACTAACTAAGGGCGCAAGCAATTAAAATTCCTTCCGACCCCTTCTGAACCATGCGATAGAGTAATAATGAAAAAAAACTAAATTAGTAGCATTTGAAAGAGCATAGTAAAATGCGTTGCTGGATACATTATTTACCCTCATATCCCCGTAATCAAAATAGGAGGTCTGAAAGTCCGCCAATAATTTAAGAAAAGTCGACAAATTCAGCGAGTTTTGGTAAAGTGATGGGAGACATCTTTCACTCTTTGCAGATGGTGGTTCTACCACATGCAGACTGAAATTGTCAACGAGAAATTGGTATCTTCAATTTCTCGCCAAGTCGTTAAATTTGGCTCTTTTCTTAAAATTTTGGCAAATTTTAACCCATTATTTCAGGTCAACATCAGCACGAGGGCAAATACTTTGTGTCCAAAAAGTCACAATATGCTCTTTTTATTGCCATTTATTTCAACTTTTTTTCCATCACCACTCTTCGTGTGGTTCCTTGGTGAGGCATTAGCGCAAGGAATTTTCATTACTTTTGCACCTTTCAATTAGTTTCGTTGTTGCAGTTTTAGACATCAGACGTCACTAAAAACATCGATTTTTTAAACTTGAAATTGCTATTCTTTGTGCTGACCATTTCCTCCCGCATGGCCCAAGGAAGAATGGTTAAATATGCATTTAAGAACCTTTTCCCCCATATTAATTGTATTCCTGTTAATAATCATAATCGATAAATTTTATGTTAAAGAGAGGATGCTATGCCAGAAAAGCCAATTATCTGCTGAACAATTGTAATGCCAATTGTCAAATAGTTTTTAAAATGTGCTTTCAAAGAGATTATTGCTAAATGCAAAATTTTTTGAAACTTCCGAAATTTGAATAGCTGGAAAAATGTACAGACTTTCAAGTGACTTATATATCGACTATAGTTTAATTTTCTCATTAAATACATTTCCAGATATTGTTGCAGTGTTTAAAAATACTGCTTAGTAAGTAGTTAATATAAATTATAATAGATTTGGTTTCGAAATTATATCAAAATTACTTTTTAAAAAAGTAAAATTAATAGAATGAAATGAAGAAAAAAAAATGAAGAAAAAATTTCTAACTGTTAAAGATTATGCATTGCTGTTTTGCAGTAACAATTAATCAATATAATCAATAATAAGAAAACATAATAGTACAGACTCAATGTTAGTGCAATTATAAGCATGATTAAATATTGGCTGGTTGCATTGCACTAACAGCAACATTTCAGGGCAAATGCAATACAACCAGAAATTCAAGCAATGAAAATTACCTATTAAAATAAAGTTCATGAACAACATGGAAAAAGTCCTGTGTAGCATTTATCTCAGTACTGCAGCATTGAACATGTTGGAGATAATCGACTGTTTTGGGCACCTAGCCACAGATGACCCTCAGCCAAAGTAATGCTTTCAGTCCTTATTAAAGAATTAGTATTGTTCGTTTCTACATGGAATGAAATCTATTTTTTTAACTCCTTTTGTTACTGATAATTTAGCACAGACTATAAATGCTTCAGAATGAGACTTCATGACAGGATGCTTGTTTAGGAGTGTTGCCTTTTCTGGAAACACAACAGTGTTTTTGGTAAAACACAAATCTCACTGGGTGAAACTGAAACACAGTTACAGTTGTTGAAGTTTTTGAGAAAGGAGAACTTCCTCAAACTTCGGTGATTTATCAAGCAATAAACTGTAGCTGCAGTGAGAGACAGGACCTCTACTTTTGTCCAGCACAATCAGATTTTTCGAAAGAAAAAAGAGTAACTAGTAGACAAATAAAAAGTAGACTCATGTATTCAAAAGCGGGTCCGAGAATGGTCGAGTTCGTAGTGAAGAACATATTTTCATCTCCAGATGGTTTCGCGAGAGTCACTGATGTAAACAAAATCTTTAGCTCTAACAGAGTTTTTTTTTTTTTTTTTTTTTTTGCAGGTAAATTGGGAATTAGTTTTGGATTCAGTTTGGCTTAGGCTGTGAGTCGGCGAGTAGCTGCATTGCTAGCCAGTTTGATGAAGCAACTGCAAGGACACTCCCTGCTCCGATTCAATCCACGTAGTGAAAAAAAACTTTCCATCTCCAGATGGAACAAGAACACAGTGATTTCAAGAGAGTCACTCGTGTTAACATGAAGTCTTTAGCTGTAGCTAATTTCTTTCCCCTCTTTTTTTTATAGGTATGTTGGAACTTATTTCCGGTTCTGTTTGTCTTAGACTCTGAATCAGTCAGTAGTTGCATTAATATTCAGTTTAAAGGAGCAGCTTTGAATACAGTCTTGCTCTTATTGCTAGTCAATCCATGTAGTGAAATATTTCAATCTAAACATTTTTGCTTTACAGATCAAACAGATCTAGTCGTGTTCTTAGATCCAGTTATTTTGCTCAGCCATCATTGATAGTTCTGAAATCAGTACAATGTACAGGATCTAATGGTTGCCACAGAAAAGAGAATTTGGCAATAAAACTGGAAGTTTTTATAAAACAGTCCTGCTGCATTAATAACGATATTAACGACTGTATAGTGCATCTGTTTCATGAAGTAACTTCACTGAAGCAACTTGTGTATTTACGTCATGCGCAGTTTACTTGGCGCAGTTCAGCATACACACACGCGCAGCTTTTTCTTTTTTTGCTTCAACTTTTCTCCTTTGAATCTTCGAATTAATGTTTTTTTACTTAAAAAGGTTTTTTTTCCAATCTCATTCAGTTTTTTTTTTCATTTAATGTTTTTTAAGCACTTGATTACATGCAAGTTTCCAGTTTTTTTTACCTTTCAAAACCTTTACTTTGTTTCAAACGTTGTTGCTCAGTTTTCTACTTATAAAAGCTTAAATGTTCCCCAGTAAGTATTTACCTTCCCGATTATCAACTTGGAAGATCATCCATGACACGAGTGCCAGTTGCAAGATAAAACTACATACATCACAATTTCATTACAATTTAATACTACATTTTGTGAAATACTTTATTACTTTATTTCCAAACTTATTTCATTAATATTCTTTAAGGTTTTAATCCTATTTTTTAATTTGGTTTGAACACTCATTTTCTTTTTTTCAGATTTTTCTTATAGCTTCAGAGTAGTTTCATAGTTTTTAACAATGTGAGAAATACTTCTTTTTCTACACATCTAAAACTTTTTCGAGTTGACAACTTTGTTTTACACGTTATCTTTAAGTGCAGTGAAAGAAGCCATACTTCTTTGTTAAAAGATTTCATTTCAATACTTTGAAATCAAGCATTGGATGTGGCGTTATTAACTTAAAAAAATCTTTTAAGTCTGTTACTTAAGTGATATAAAAACTATTTTTTTTTAAAAATTTATGGGACACATTCGTATATAAAAATACAACCGAAGTGTAAAGACCTTTTCCGCTAAGTTCTTTCTCTTGGAAAAAAACTTCTTTCCTTCAAACAGCATTTCGTGCATAAAAATATTTAAAAAGATTATTAAAGAAAAAAAGCTGAATAAAAACGGTTAACATTCTGTTCGTCGACTTGAAAATCACCCCACCCCCTCTTTATATCTCATATGTTATATCAAAGAGGTAAAGGGGGGGGGATAAATCGTGTCGGCGAAATGTCGCGGGCACCATAAAAATTGTGCAAAAAATTCTATTTTCAACAGCAAAACCGGGTTTCTAAAACCGGGACATTTTTAAAATTTTGAAAAGTTTAATTTCTGAATAACCGCTGTCCTCCAGAAACTATACGCATTTTACTATATATTTTTTCTTATTATTCAATTATCTTTTAATAAAATGTGTCATGATATTGTTCATGACTTGAGTTACTGTTTACTATACTATTTAACTCTATTGTTTAGATGTTAACTGTATTCAAACGTAAAAGTATCCAAATAAGTAAAGAACTATTTCTCCTCCTCTTTTAAGATTAAGATTATTTATATCTTAGTATTTAAGTAATTTTAAATTAAAAATTTCTTTCTCTGTCAGACAGTCTAAGTTAAAAAAAAAAAGCTTGATTATTTAATGGAAATAAATTTAAAGAAAGAAGGAATAAAGCTCTTTGAGAAAGAATCGTAAGCAATTCAATTTCAACAGCCCTGTCTATTACAACAGAGATATGTGAACATTTGATCACTAGAAATTTCGAATGATAAGAATTTTTGCAAAACGTCGTCTTCTACAGAAAGAAACCAATTGAAAATGGGTTTTTTAAATAACGAATGGCATTTAATTCATTTAAAATCAAAAGCAATCTGCATTTGTAATTGTGTATTCACTACTATTAATTCATTGCTGGCAATAAATTTAATATGAGTAAATGGGCTAACAGTTCATATACATCATAGGTGAAAATTTACACAGGAAATCTGTACTTGTGTATTTTTAAATCGTCTGGAGGGCCCTGACCAGATGAAACTGATCTCTTCCCCCCTAGTAGTCGACATTAACTCACAAGTCAGTGAATGTTTTGATAAGGGTTAAACTTATCTAACTCATTGATATGATGGCATTAACTTCAAGCCCGAAATAATACTCCACATATTTATACACTTTCAATTTATACAGATAATAAAAATAAAATGAAAGGAACAGCGTAATGTTGTACATTGCACATAGTATATAACAGAAGTATTTATGACACATTTCTAAAACTAATTGTTTTAGCCACAGTTAGACTGCTCTAAAAGTAATTTAAAGGGTGTTCTTCAAGGAAGTTATATGAGATAGAAATGTAGCTTCAAGAATTATTAATAAGAGTTTTTCTTATTTTTTTTCTCAACATTGTTAACATGTTTTTCCCGTCCTCTTTAAGCAATCACTTATGCCTTTATTCGAGAACAGCTAGATCATCCCTCACAATTTGGAATACAAAGCAAGTTCCAGTCAGAACACCGTGTCATTTGTAATTTCTTTTTATTTATTTAATTTTGCTTTTAAATGAAACAGAGGCGCAATTCGTAAGCATCAAACATGCTTCAGTAAAGATGACTTTATGTAAGAAATCAGATCATGTGCGCCTTTTTTTTATTTTTCGTCTGGAGGTCCCTGACCAGATGCAACTGGCCTCTTCTCTCCAGATGGTCGACAATTTGGCGCACAAGTTTGTAGTTACTTAAATAAACCCTTAACTGATCTAATTTAATTTTAAAAATATAAGTTGTTTGGTCAAGTTTGCTATGGTCAGCTTTAAAGACTCATTTTCAAAAATCAACTCATTCTCAAAAATATTTAAAAAAATTATATAATTTGTTTTTATAGCTTCAGTAATTTCATAGTTTTTGTTATGAGAAATACTTCTTTTTCTACACATCTGAAACTAAATCTTTTTCGAGTTGACAATTTTGTTTTACACGTTATCTTTTTGTGTGGTGAAAGAAGCCATACTTCTTTGTTAAAGGATTTCATTTCAATACTTTAAAATCAAGCATTAGATGTGGCGTTATAAACTTAAAATTCATTTAAGTCTGTTCCTTAAGTAATATAAAAACTATTTTTTTTTTATTTTATGGGACACATTTGTATATAAAAAATACATCCGAAGTGTAAAGTCCTTTTCTGCTAAGTTCTTTCTTAGAAAAACTTTTTTCCTTCAGACAGCATTTCGTGCATAAAATTTTACATTTAAAAAGATTACTAAAAAAAGCTGAATAAAAACGGTTCACATCCCGATCGCCGACTTTAAAATCCCCCCACCCCCTCGTAATATCTCAAATGTTAGTACAAGATGATAAAAGAAAGGGGGCATTTCTTGTTGGCGAAATGGCGCAGTACCATTAAAATTGTGCAAAAAAATCCGTTTTCAGCATCCAAACTGGGTTTCTAAAACCGGGACATTAAAATTTTGAAAAGTTAAATTTTGGAATAACCGCTGTTTTCTAGAAAATATACACAAATAAATATATTTCTTTCTTATTATTCAATATTTATTTTTCGATAAAATATGTATTCATGACTTGAGTTACTGTTTACTATACTATTTAACTCGATTGTTTAAAGGTTAATAGTATGCCAATTTAAAAATATCCAAATAAGTAAAGTAATATTTCTTCTCTCCTTTTAAAATGAAGATAATTATTAAAGTCTCAATATAAAAGTAGAAATTTTAAATTAAAAATTTCTTTCTCTGTCAGACAGCTCTAAACTTATTAAAAAACATCGCTTGAACATTTAATGAAAAGAAATTTAAAGAAAGGAGGAATAAAGCTTTTTGAAAAAGAATTGTAGGCAATCCAATTTCAACAGCCCTGTCTTTTACATAGATATGTGAACATTTGATCACTAGAAATTTTGAATGTAAAGGAATTTTGGAAAACGTCGTCTTCTAGAGAAAGAAACAAATTGAAAATGAGTCTTTTCAAATAAATGACATTTAATTCATTTAAAATCAAAAGCAATCTGCATTTGTAATTGCATATTAATTACTATTACTTAATTGCTGGCAATAAATTTAATCCGAGTAAATGGGCTGACAGTTCATACATATCACAGGTGAAAATTTACACAGCAAATCTGTACTTGTGTATTTTTAAGTCGTCAGGGGTTCCCTGACCAGATGCAACTGATCTCTTCCCCCCTGATGGTCGACATTAACACACAAGTCAGTGAATGTTTTGATAAGTCTTCAATTTATATATCTCATTGAAATGCACGGTATTTAGTTAAGGCCCAAAATAATACTCCACATAATTATACACTTTCAATTTATGCAGATAATAAAAATAAAATGAAAGGAACAGCGTAAAGTTGTACATTGCACATAGTATATATCAGAAGTATTTATGACACATTTCCAAAACTAATTGTTTTAGTCACAGTTAGACTGCTCAAAAAGTAATTTAAAGGTGTTCTTTAAGGAAGCTGTACGAGATAAAAATGTAGCTTCAAGAATTATTAATAAGAGTTTTTCTTATTTTTTTCAACATTGTTAACATGCTTTTTCCCGTCCTCTTTAAGCAATCATTTATGCCTTGACTCGAGAACAGCTAGATCATCCCTAACAATTTGGAATACAAAGCAAGTTCCAGCCAGAATACCGTGTCACTTGTAATTTCTTTTCATTTATTTAATTTTCCTATTAAATGAAACATAGATGAAGTTGGCAAGCGAAAGTGTAGGCATCAAACAAGCTTCAATAAAGATGACACTTTATGTAAGAAATCAGATCATGTGCGCCATTTCTTTTTTTTTTTTTTTTTTTTTTTTTTTTTTTTTTGTCGTCTGGAGGTCCCTGACCAGATGCAACTGGCCTCTTCTCTCCAGATGGTCGACAGTTTGGCGCACAAGTCTGTAGTTACTTAAATAAACCCTTAACTGATCTAATTTTAAAAATATAAGGTGTTTGTTTGGTCAGCTTTAAAAACTCATTTTCTTTTTTTTTTATAATTTTTTTCCCTACAGCTTCAGTAGTTTCATAGTTTTTAACAATATGAGAAATACTTCTTTTTCTACACATCTGAAACTAAAACTTTTTCGAGTTGACAACTTTGTTCTACACGTTATCTTTAAGTGTAGTGAAAGATGCCATACTTCTTCGTTAAAGGATTTTATTTCAATACTTTAAAATCAAGCATTAGATGCGGCGTTATAAGATTTAAAAAAATTCTTTTCAAGTCTGTTCCGTAAGTAATACAAAAACAATTTTTTTTTTAATTTAATGGGACACATTCGTATGTAAAATACATCCGAACTGTAAAGACCATTTTTGCTCAGTTCTTTCTTAGAAAAAATTTCCTTCAGACAGCATTTCGTGCATAAAAGTATACATTTAAGATCATTAAAAAACAAAAAAAAAAGCTGAATAAAAACGGTTCACATCCCGTTCGCCGACTTCAAAATTTCTCCCCCCCCTCTTAATAAATCTCAACTGTTGGATCAAAAAGGTAAAAGGAGGGGGGGGGGGTATTTCGTGTCAGTGAAATGGCACGGCACCATTAAAATTGTGCAAAATATTTCCGTTTTCAGCTGCGAAACCGGGTTTTTAAAACCGGGACATTTTAAAATTTTGAAAAGTTGAATTTTGGAATAGCCGCTGTCCTCCAGAAAATATTTTATTTATATTTTTTTCTTCTTATTAAATATTTATCTTTCAATAAAATATGTGTCATGATATTGTTCATGACTTGAGTTACTCTTCACTATTCTATTTAACTCCATTGTTTAAAGGTTAACTGTATGCAAATTTAAAAGTATCCAAATAAGTAAAGTAATATTCCTTTTCTTTTAAGATGTAGATAATTATTTAAGTCTCAATATAAAAATATAAATTTTAAATTAAAAAATTTCTTTCTCTGTCAGACAGCTCTGAACTTATAAAAAAATCGCTTGCACATTTAATGATAAGAAATTTAAAGAAAGGAGCAATAAAGCTTTTTGAAAAAGAATTGTAAGCAATCCAATTCCAACAGCTTTGTCTATTACAGAGCTGTGAACATTTGATCACTAGAAATTTTGAATGTTGAGGAATTTTGAAGAACCTCGTCTAAAGAAAGAAACGAATTGAAAACGAGTTTAAAAGAAATGACATTTAATTCATTTAAAATCAAAAGCAATCTGCATTTGTAATTGTGCATTAATTACTATTACTTAATTGCTGGCAATAAATTTAAAATGAGTAAATGGGCTGACAGTTCATACATATCACAGGTGAAAATTTACACAGGATCTCTGTGCTTGTGTATTTATAAGTCGTCAGGGGTTCCCTGACCAGATGCAACTGATCTCTTCCCCCCTGATGGTCGACATTAACACACAAGTCATCGAATATTTTGATAAGTCAAACTTATATAACTCGTTGAAATGCACGGTATTTAGTTAAGGCGCAAAATAATACTCTACATAATTATACACTTTCAAATTATACAGATAACAAAAATAAAACGAAAGGAACAGCATAAAGTAGTACATTGCACATAGTATATATCAGAGATATTGATGACACATTTCCAAAACTAATTATTTTAACCATAGATAGACTGCTCTAAAAGTAATTTAATGGGTATTCATTAAGGAAGCTATGAGACAAAAATGTAGCTTCAAGAATTAATAAGAGTTTTTTTTTTCTTTTTTAAACATTGTTAACATGTTTTTTCCCGCCCTCTTTAAGCAATCATTTATGCCTTTATTCGAGAACAGCTAGATCATTGATAACAATTTGGAATACAAAGCAAGTTCCAGTCAGAACGTAGTGTAATTTGCAATTTTTTTTTCATTTTTTTAATTTTACTCTTTAATAAACCATAGACAAAGTTGGCAAGCGAAAGTGCATGCATCAAATATGCTTCATTAAAGATTGCACCATGTGTAAAATGTCAGACCACGTGCGCCTTTTTTTTTTTCTTTTGTCGTCTGGAGGTCCCTGACCAGATGCAACTGGCCTCTTCTCTCCAGATAGTCGACAGTTTGGCGCACAAGTCTGTAGTTACTTAAATAAACCTTAAACTGATTTAATTTAAAATATCTGGTGTTTTTTTGGTCACAAAACAATACTCTTTACATTATATGGTATTGATTATTTAAACATATGCAAAACAGCAAGCTATGCACTGAACACAGTATACATCAGAAATTTAGGCGCGGCTATTTTAAAACTATAAATCCGAAACTATTGGCTATCCTAAAATTGAAAGGGCGCTCCTTTGGGCAACTCTAAGGCATTAAAATGTAGTTTTAAGAACGACTGGTAAATAAAAGAGTTAGGAAAATCTAACCATTGTTAAAAGAGGTTCTATTTGATCCTCTTTGAACAAGGTTTAAAAGGTTCTCTTGAAAAAAGCAAGAACATTCCTAACAATTCGGAATATAAAACGAGTTCCCATCAGAGCACCGATTTTTTTTTTTTAATAGAGGCAAAACCCGCAATAGAAAATTTCAAAAAAAAAAAAAAAAGGAAGATGTGCCTTTTAAGTAATTACGTCACTTGAAAGATTTAGGCTTGTAACATTTTAAGCTCAGTAACACTTCCCACATCAATAGCAAAGTTTTAATAACTAGAACAATAGCTGCTGAAAAACTGAATACATAGAATTCAAAAAAAATACAGTTTAGAAAAAATATATACATTTTCTGAATCATTAATTAAAAAGTTTGCAGTAACAAAGAGTTAACTCCATTTTTGGTCGTTTGGTTGAACAAAGAGTTATCTCCGGTTGATAGCTCTCAAGTTATTCGCTAGAATGAGCTAGCTGCTTCATTCGCTTGAAGCAACATGGAGTAACTCCAGGAGATTTTCCAACAATCACAAAATGGAGTTAAATCTTTGTTGCTGCAAACCCTTCAATTACTTGTTTCATCTCCCCATTTTTGCCCCTTGTTTCATTCAAAGCATGGAAAGTTTTACTGATACCTGCTAAGCATAATTATTAACATCAAAAAACTTCATTTTGTTAATATCATATAAACTAAATTTTGAATTTCATTCAACTTTCTGAAAAAAATCAAGTTAGAAAACATCTAAAGAAAGAAATCAAAGAGATCTTTAAAAAGAAGTAATTATTGAGTTTTTTACTGCTGCAATATTTCTGTTCGTTTTCAATGTATAATTTTCCAATCAAAACATGTATGTAAAAGTTACATAAAAAATTGATCACAATTTTGATAAGTTAGGAGAATTAACAATGTGAATGCTAATCTTCATTTTTATATAACTAACACATACACATCATTTTAATTGTGTTTCAATGTCCATTTTCGATACATGACTTTCCAGGCATATTCTCGCTAATAAACTACCTCGAAACCATGAACAATTTTAATAATCAGAAAAACCTTTCACTGGCAACTAGCAAGCTATTCTTGATGAAAAAATACTGATGTGGTCATCACATGATTTTTTTTATAAACGCTTGTGAAACAGCATATACGTTTCAAAACCTAAAAACTTATTTTTGCACAAATATTTTTAAAAATTACGCGATTCCAAAAGTTTGTTAATAAAATACAATAAAGATTTTTAAAAAAAAGGTATTCGGGGCCGGATATTTTTGACGACGAAACTTACCAAGTAGCGCAAGATAGTTACTTGACTAGTAATGTACGATTGAGTGATCCATCGGATGCAATATTTAGAGCAAAAACCACGACTTCAAATTAACTTTAATGTTTTGCTGAAACCGAGTAAATAGTCCACTTAGAACAAACCAATTGCAACCGGAAACGGAGGTTAACACTCCAGGTGAGGCCAACCTAACCTGGCAGCGTCTTAATGCAGTGACTGTCTCCACCATAGACAATGTACATCATTCAAGTCCTATGAGGAATTAAAACCTTCTGCAACAAATCATTTATGAGTTCCGCGAGTTACACACATTCTTTTGTATTGACTTCACGATATAACTCGTGAATGTGTACTCCGGGATATTCAAAATGGGTATTTCGAACGTAGTTTCGCGCTTTTTTCCGTACAGACGTCCCTAAAAAATACCACTCTAAAGAGATTCAAAAGTGATAAAAAGAACATTAAGTTGGGGTGGGAAATGTATCGTGATTACAATGCTTTCTTTACTTGATACAAGCAAAGCTGTGTAGTAAAAGTTTATAAGTTACATATGAAGCTATTATGTGTAACAAGCGTTTTCAGAAAAAATGCAGCAAAAAAAAAAAGGCCATACGACATTATGAAATTTTAAAACTGAAATCTACTTTGTGATGAGGAGAAAGAAAAGAAAAGATATGACCTGCAATGTTCCTAAGATGAAGTTTAGAAGTAAATGAGAATTAAAAAAAAAAAAAAAACTTTTACATACACACCGCTTGTGCCCCATACACAACTTTTCTTTAGACAAGATGCTCATGTTTTTATTCGTGTTGCTATTGACTCCTTCTAAAAGTTGTGCTACTTAACTTCCGTAAGATAAACCATCAAAAAAGGGAAAAGCAATCATCCATAATCTCTGGGGAACTATACTTGAAATTGTGGCCTAAAGTTTTTTTTTCTAATTGAAAATTAAAAGTTAAAATTTACCAAAAGCAATCATTGTTGTCGTTAAGTATGAAAATTCAATAGCGCAGATGGTGACAGCAAAGTTCCGAGTCAATTGTGAATATGGACATTCAAATACTTAGCATACACCGACTGCACGGTCACTCCATACAGAGATTTGCAGTTTCGTCCTTGTTATGAACTCATTAGTTCGGTATAGGCAACAACCAAGCTGCTGACATGTCATTCTTCAACTCTGTTATTCCCTAATCCAGACTCACGAGTCCATAACAAGGACGAAACTGCCGTCTCTGGATGGGATAAGCGGGCTGTCGGTAATTGCGCGTAGTTCTGCCTTAGCCCTGGCTTATGGACGCTAACTTACTGCTTAACCCCTCTCGACCGTTTCTGTATAAGACACCTTAGTGACCTGCGCAACGATGTGCGCAATATCATCTCTTTTCTTCTGAAGCACGCATCCCAAAACTTCAGCCTAAATGTGTGATATTGTACACATCAGTGTGCTCGTGAATTGAATTTAAGGCACACAAACATAAGTTAAATTAGTCGGATATTTTTCAATACCTGTAGTCCACAAGACTATCGGCGGTAAACTTGTTTTACTACATCAGACAAAATTATCAAGTAGTTAAATCAAGAAGAGTATTTAGACATCTATCTAAAGCGAACGTTCATAATTTAAGCAAAATGAAACCTAGAAACTTTACCTGGCACAAGAGAGACACGAGATAAAAATCATAAATATTATTTCTCAAAGGTTTCTTTATTTTTGTGTGTGTGTAACAGGGCCTTAACTTTCTCAATAACTCAAACTGAATATGTAAGACATCATTTAAAAGATTTTCTCTCCGCTTTCAGCGAAAAATAAACAGATGATTTATACTGTGGTGGTTTATGAAAAAAATCGATTTATTAATTTTCTATTAAGTATTGCTTTAATATATAGCACCCACGAGTGAAGCCGTATAGTTCAGTTGGTTTCAGCACAGTGCTGCAAAAGCAAAGATCGTTGGTTTGATCCCATCATGAGATTTGCCGTTTTTGAATCTTTTCTCGAGTCAATTTCATGCAAACTTCAAAGAATATGTAATCTAAACTCATTTCAGGACTCTCTTAGTAATCAGACTTCCGAAAGATCAAGTGTTTTACCATTCATTCATAGTTTTCCCCCCTTTTAACTACGCATCAGGGTTTTTTTTTTCCAATTCATTTTAAACCTTTAATTTTGTTCTGCTGCTAAAATTGTAATGTTACAAGACGAGTGTTTTTTAAAATAAATAAATTTGTGTTTCTGTTGCATGGGATGTTTTTGCATATGTCGTTATATGTGCAAAAGTTTTGCAACAAGCATGTTACGCTTAACCTAATTAGAAAAAAGTGTCAACAGTAATTTCATACCTTGTATGGATTTAAAATATTTCTAGTAACTGTTAAGTATTAGTATGGCGATTCTTTCGACACATAGAAATTTAGAACACTTTTAGTAACATCAAGGATTGTTGTCTGGGGGAAGAGGGTATAAAAGACAAAACATAAAGTAAAATAAACAATGATTTGTTCAAACTTGTGGCCCCTAAGTGAATATCAAATAATAGTGTTTGCTTTCTCATTAATGTTGTGAGAGTAACTGATGGGGTGCACGCCAACCTCCACTGAGCCTGGATTTCCTCAAAATGTTTTCATTTGTATCTTTGTTTCTTGAATTACATATGCTCTAGTAATAAAATATTGTGCAGCTTAAATTTCGGGCCTGAAATTATCTGGCTTTTTTCTTATTACTTAGTTTTAGCTATCCCAATAATCACCAGATTTCTATTGTATTAACCACGCAAGGGGGCGTGCTGTCGTACATGTGTTAACCACACGTAGTAGGGGGGGGGGGCGTGGCTTCACGTCAGTGTTCAACGGGAGCGCAGGGTCTAAAAGGCAGAGGACCCCTGGTACAAGGGTTAACTCAGTTTATAATGAAATATACCTCCAGCTCGTTTATGAGTACAGTCGTCCCTCGCTACTTCGCGCTTCGACTTTCGCGGCTTCACTACATCCGGTTTTTTCTTTTTTTTCCTCCAAATATAGTAATATATTTGGCCTTTTTATGCATTCGTATAAACTTTTTCCTGCAAAAGAATAACAAAGTATGTCTTTCAAGTAAGGTAAGCTCTTCTGAGGGGCTGTAGTTGTACTGGTTGAGGGAGTGGAGGTATAAAATCGCCGAAGAAAGTGTAGCAAATCACCATTTCATTTTAATCGTTAAACACTATAACTGGAAAGTATAAATCACTAGAGGATAAATAAATCTGTCAATGGTGTTCAACAGTGTACTAGCTTTAAGTTGTATGCGCAATACCTTTAATGAGGACAAATGTAGAAAAACGGGTGCACATACGGTCACTAACTGACAATTAAATCTTCATCGAACAAGTTGAGCTATTTTCATAGATTAATAGTAGTGTGTAAGAAATGCATGTGTGTATATAATTTTATTTCACAATAATATAACTATGATATCTATTACGTCTAATATATATCATTTTCTCACATTTTGTGTAATATATTAAGTAATGCGAATGTAATGGTGGCAAAGGATGCTGTTTCATGTCTAGAGGGCTCAAACTATGCTAAAAACCTATTTAAATTGTCCAAAGTAAGTTTATGCGCTCTAGTTAGGAAAATATTCGGTTTATAAATACAGAATCCTATTTCGCGGAAATTCAGTTATCGCGGTAAAGCCTGGAACGAATTAACCGCGATAAACGAGGGTTGACTGTATTAGAGACTGATGATTGCTAATTACGGTGAAACTTTAAAGTATTTGTGAAACTTTGAACTCCGTGAAATTTTAAAGTAATATCATTGACGAGCTTGACAGTATTTTTCATGGATTTTTATAGAATTTCGGCGCAATGTGATCCAAATTCGAAAACCTTTTCAACACTCATGCCTTAGCACATTTTTGTCCCACTATCAACTCAATGCACGCATACTGATAAACTCACCTCACCAAAGTAAAGTAACCTAAAAAAACTGCATGCAAATTAATGCAATAAATTTACCTGCATAAAATTGACATAAATCATAAAATCTATCTATAGTAGGTGCTAATTGCCGAACCAGTGACCCCGTGAAAAGTGGTTAAACCCAGTTCGAGTCTTCATACAAATTGAAATAATTATGAAAATTGTAAATTAAATAAAATATTATGAAAACAAGGTGCAGAAGATTTTTAATCATGTTCTGTGTCATTTTTCTGTAGTTATGTATTCGAATAAAGAACACTGTTAAAACCAGGAGTGCCACAGGGGTAAAGAATTTCACCCTAGGGTGAAAAAACAGTGCCGCGGGGTGAAACGGAGGCTAGGAAGTGTCGTCAAGGTGCTTTTGGTTCCTCAGTGGGTGAACGACGTTAACAAAAGTGATTCAATAGGAGAGCGACTCATTGCGCATGCGCTCTGACTTATCGTCCAACGACGACTTCAGTTTGAATGGCGAACGAAGGAAGTTGCAACGAAATTTGCTTTCACATTGAATGAAGTACAAAACTGAAAATTTCGTGGATTAATCTTCGAAATATCGCGTAAGTAAAGGCATTTGATCATATTGTAGCACTTAGAGCTTTCGAACATATTTAAAGTGTTTAAAGTATGTTGATAACTGCTTATTGTTCCGTTTACCTTCTTAAATATTTAATATCTTGCTATTTATATCCTGCAAAACTGTTACCTAAAACTATTTATCAGTGCTATCTTGAACAACAACAACATTAAAAATAAAAACGTTTAAATCAGCTGATAATTGAATTGCTAATTCCGGAATAAAAATGCATCAACGTGAGCAGCCAATATACCAATATCTATTTCTTCTCAAATGAAATACCACGAACAAAGCAGCAAAGGCGGAGGGAAAAAAAACCGCCTGAAAAGAAATCATTCTCACTCAGCGTTTGACTCATGAGTTTCACATCGTGTTTTGGTTAACGTATCTTTCTTAGGCGTTATTGCATGAAGCGAATGTAGTTATCTACTCGTTTTTATTTTTAATCTGACGGAAAACTTGACATTGGAAAGAAGGGCTTTTATATCAGTATTTATCTTGTACGCATAAGGATACTCAAATATCGAATCTTATACTAAGTATTGATATGTTACGCTCGATTAAAATTTTAAACGTTTATGAACGCTTTTATTTTCCCATGATTCTAATCTAATGTTACCTAATATTTCTGGTTGTTCCTACAAATGATTGATAACTACCTTCCCTATTCATTTCCAGTACGGATCATGCAGTAAAAGTTGTCAACAACATATTCATTGCTGAGCAATCCAAGTGTGAATATAAGAAAGTTAGTGCACGAACAGACAAATTAAAGTCATGAACACTTCTAAACTATGTTCGAAAGTTGAAATGTGATCAAATGCCTTCGTATATATAAATCAAAATAAATAAAACACAATTGTATTAAAAAACGCAAACACGGGGGGGGGGGATCTCTCTAGGAAGCAATAAAGGTGCCATTTTTCTCACCTAGAGTGCCATCTTTCACCTACGGTGCACGTTGGGTGAAGGGAGCCAGTTTTTCACCCTTGCTAAGGGTGCAATTTCGGCTCTCTATCGGGTGTCGCTGGTGAACAAGCGTTTCACCACTGAAAGGTGCCAAACGCAACCTGTAGTTTTAACAGTGAACCTGACCGCCTGAGTTAGCAAAAGTAAACTGTTACATTAATGGACAAATGTCAATGCTGTGAATGCACAACATAAGATCTGTAACAATGATCAAGATTAAAGCTATTAATAGGTAACTGTCTTTTGTTCGATAACTGAATCATGAGATTATACCATGCGACAATGTAACTTCAAATTTTGGAATGAACACGCGAAAAGAGGTAGAGGGTTCAAAAATAAATACATTGTTTTGCCACTTTTATTCTTCTAAATTTCATAAAATAAAAGTGTAATGTATGTGACATTTTTACAATGTCTTTTACATACTGTCTAGTAATGTTTCACTTGAAATAATATAATTGTTTAAACTATTTTAAACCAACATTTGACGCCAAAGAAGTTCAATTTTTTTTAAAAATCACTCTTAATTATTTAAATAAAAATGTTAATTCCACTTCCGAAAACAGCATTCTCAAAACCGAATAAAACACGCAGTACAAAATGTTACTCTGGGATGATGCAGTAGATAAAAACTAAAGGAGAGGTGCCTTTCGATGTTAAGCGGGAATTGTACAGTTGCAAAATCATGTAAGAACCAAAATTCTTTAATATTAAGCAATGAAAGAGTTTAGCTCACCAAATTTAACTTTAAAAAAATGAAATAACCTAAAAAACGAACGTATTCAAAGTTTTCCCCAATATTTTTATCAAGCTGTTTTGATTTAACTTACGCTCGGCCCAGAGCAATACCGGTAGTTGCTCACTCCGGAAAACACATGTGTATTGCTTTCCTTAGACGCTTTATTTATTTATTTATTTTGAGGAAGAGAATTTTCAAAAATTATACTTTGAAAAAAAAAAGTAATATAGCACAGTAAGGCGATAAGTTACAAATGCAGGTCGCTTTAATTCAATTTTTTATAATACAGAGTGATTAGAGGGATTTTAAACCTATACGTATTTCTAAGAGTAAAAATGGTAATAAATTTTTTTTTAAACTACTTAAATTCTTCTCGAGTTGATCGACGTGCCCCTCTGCTAGGTTGCCAGATAAAAATTTAGAAAAATAGCCAAACAGTTTCGTGAAATTAACCTAAAATAGCCAACTTGCAGGAGAACCGGTCTCTTTTCTACGGATACATTGAGCGTCATGCTAAATTACTTGTGAGATATCAGTTGTTTTATATGCAATATTTATCGATTCTTTAATATTTTTCTAAATCTGCTGTTTAAATTATTTCTTTAATATTATCTCTAAATCTTCTGATCACTGAAATCTACAGTCCTAAGCATTAATGTTATATATGAAAAGTAGTAAGCGAAATGTAGATCGGTTTGGCTAATGCTTTTGAATTTTTTCTTGCCAAGCATGATCAAAAATAGCCAAAATGGCCGATATCAGCCAACCATGTTAACCCTGGTCTAGCCGATATCATACCTGTGTAATCAAACACCAGCCCTACACCTTGCAGCCACAGAAGGAGTTGCTGCAGGGATCAAAATTTTCAGTTCGTCGAGATAGGCAGGTAAGAGGGGCATAAACACAGTATCCTTTAGTTATCCTCAAAGGATAAAATCCCATGGTGTTAGGTCTGGTGACTGGGTGGTGGGAATCAAAGTGCTAAATCACCTTTCCCTTGATCTCGATTTTCACAAATTGAATAGTAAATGAGTGGAGCACATACGATAACACACAGAGACATCTAGTGGTAACCAATTACAACATACTACTAGCTCTTTCATTCAAGCTCCACCAACAGCTGTAAGTTCAATGTACCCAAATCGGTAGCTGTATTTTTTTTAAATCACCCTGCATAAAAAGATATTCAACCGAACAATAGAGTAGCTAATTAATCAATCCTTAATTGTGAACAGTACTCTTCTCCACATTGAGTTATGCAATACTACCTGTTGAATCTTCACGTTGAAATGAAAATCGTAAAATGCACTAAAACTGTCAAAATGCGAGCACACTTCCTGTTAAGGAAAAAGAACCGCTTCAACTATTTGTGGGTTGGAACCCATACTTTATTGCAGCATCACTGACATTGTGACAGGCCATGATGGACATTATCCGAATCTTCGGGATCATTCATAAACTATATGAAGCACAAGGCTGAGTTCAAGCAAAATGTAGAAAAATGTGCTCAAAGAGATGCGCCATTTGGCGATGTCAATCATGTGTGGCTTGAGAAAAGAGTAAACTATTTTCAAGCTTACGGCGAATGCAACTTTTTTATTTCCAGAAAAAAAATCGCCAAAATTGGCACAGTGGTAAACCCCTTTATTTTTTGTTTTTGACTTATCTTTTCCTTGAAAGCAGTATAGTTAGTGTGACATAAATTCGGTCGTATCCACTAACTACTCAATGACTGTTTTCCAAGAAATGCTATATGGCTGCATTTTTAATAACATATCTCGTAAGTTCGGCTCTTCAAAAATATTAAACGAATTACCACAATTCAGTAAATTAAATGAATTATTTTATTATGTTTCAATTTGCTAGTACCGCTCGTTTTTTTAAAAAATGTTTCGCAGTAAATATATATGGGAGTAATAGCACTTTCTATTCCCTATTTTTATAATTTCCTCCATAACAAACTAGCATTTCTTGCTAACATTAAATAAGCCCTTACCACATTAATTAACCCGTCAATCAGTTCGCTTAAACCTTTGTTTTTCTAGCTAACCAGCCTTATAGTATTCGATCCAATGAAGCTAAATGCGGATTTACTCGAGCGACGTGATGACTCAATAGATTTTGTAATTTCGATAAGAAGAAAATTTTACGTAATGATCCCCTTGAGTGGTGGGGATTCATAAATTTAAAACGTAGTTACACAGATATACTCAAGCGTGTCAGATATGTTAGTTTTGAAGCTCCAACTTGTTTGATGTCAAAATTTATTTTAATCTGCCGATTTGTGTGGTGAGGGGGGGGGGGGGTTACTATCTGGTGGGGTACAAAATCGAGCGCGGCAGACGTTCAGAGGGTATGTTAAATGAACGTTAAAAATGCCCCCGAAACACTTGAGCGTGTCGGATTTTCTACCGAAAGTTAATCTCCATGTTCCAATCATGGTAGCCTTTAACCTGACGATTATTTAGAGGGGTATTCTGAATTTGACCGCTAGAAAAAAAATCCGGCACGTCATACCTACTAACCAATGAAACATTCGTCTTCAGCTGTCTACTCCCCCGCTACCTCTCCGTGGTCAAGCTTTATCAGGACCGTAGCTTTGTGATCAGCTGTAATCGCTTACTGCGCATATGCACGCTCTAAACTTGGAGTAATAAAAATCTTTCTATCGACTTTTAGAAATCGGCAGATTTTAATTTTTTCGTTATTCTTGTATGTTTTTTCCTTAAAAAAAAAAATCCACCGCGCTCGAGAATGACAACTTTTTTTTCCGCAAAGTAACAACTTTCCTATACCCTTACCTCACCCTCACATAGTAATACTTACTAACTGTTCACTTTTTAGCTAGTAATTAATTCACCTTATCTTAATCTGACGCGCTTCAATAAATTTGATGATCAATTTAACTATTCTGACGGACTGTCCTAGACGCATCCACCATCAAAAAGGGCCAACATTTGGTATAGTACTTGACGCGCTCGAGTAAATCCCCAAAAACACTTTGGGCTCCTCTACTATTATTCACCAGCCGAATCGAACTACCGCCAGACACCCAACCAACCGAATAAAGACTTTCAACCAATAAGAAGGCTTCGTTCGGTGGTTCACGCGTCTGACGGAAGTTCGAGTCAGTCCGTGAATATGGCCCCGTTGTTCAGGCTTCTGAAGCCTCCCCTTTTCAGCATCATATAGTTCATGAAGGATCAATTTCAAGTTTCCATCAGATAAGATGAAAAGATATCATTATGTAAAAGGTATCCTTTCGAGACACTCCCCCGCGGAACAACACTCCTGCTACTCATTTTCTCTTGCCATTCTCCAACCCGACCGACGCCCCTCGAATGGCGGTTCGAGGGTTCCACGTCTGTCCTTTGGAACCCCATCTTGTAACCCGCAGTATCTCTCTCGCAAGCACCACGGGTCACTTACCCAAGGAGTAACTCAGTATCCCGTTGCTGCAAAACAGTTTTCGAGGGCACGACACTTTTTCCCCGCAAGTAGAGCTCCCTTTCCAACTGCCTTGCTGGTGAAGCATACCTCCCAACCATTCTCGCAGCCAGACAGTAGGAGTCAAAGACATATGCAAGATTTTCATGCGATAAAATGTCTTGTATGCAAATATGCATCGTGGTTATGCAAGTATAACAATATGTAGGAAGAGAAAATCTGTTTTGGGCATAATTGTGTGCTGTCATGTGTCATGTCAATATGCGGCGGTATATATTTCATAATTTTTTTCAATAAATATATTTAAACAAAAAAACAACTCCCTAGTAATGTATATTTTACTTAAAATTGTATGTAAATTAAAATTAAACAAAAAATTTCAAATAAAAAATTTTATTGATTTATAAAAGCAATCATATTTTTTTTACTTCTACTAGTTTCATACTTTTAATGTCCTCAAATTAATCACGTAATTTACAATTATCTATAAAAAACAACCAAATAGGGGGCAAAAAAAGTGAGAATTATTTTTTAAGAGCAAAGTTTTAAAAAGTGTATGATGAATTGAATGTGATGCATCAATGCATAACTGTAGGTGAAATGAACAAGTCTTGTACATAATTAATTGTCGCACATTTAATTATGTAATAAAAATTCACTGACTTGCATTTTTTAAAAATCCTGACTATACTATTTAATATTACATGTTTTACCTAGTGGTTTTCCGTTTAATGAAATTAATTATGTTTCAATGTCTGTAACTCCTTGAAAATATTTCAGATTTTTAATTTAAAGTTAATTTTTTTATGCATAGCTCAAAAGAGTAAAAATGTCATAACTACTACAAAATTTCAGTTTCCAAAATTTTCCAGCCTCAGTGATACAAGACACTAATAAGAACACTAAATAGCTGAACAATTCTAGGATTTTATGGCTACATGTTAAAATGTTCATTTTTGAAACACGAACTTAAAGGTTCACTAAAGTTAACAGCGATTGATTGATGGACTTTTTTTTTCTTCAGAGTAAAAATGTGTAAAAGTAAGAAAATAACGGCATGCAACCGCCTAATATGCTTTAATATGACAGATCTTTCCATCATTTTGTTTCGTTTGCTCTAAATTGGAAAAAATATTGTTAGAAAGTTACAAACTTTTGATTTTTTGTTGCTGCTTTTGTAATTTAAATCACTAAATGGGCAAGTTCATGAATTTTAATGTGTCAATTTCGTTACTAATGCATCAAATGTTTTACTTATTTATTAAATACGAATGTAACTTTGATGTCGCAAAGAAAATTGGTAACTCATTAGAAAATTACTCACGCAATATGTTAGAAATTGGTTTTGATGTTAGAGGCCGAAAGAGATTTCCTAATCTTATCTATATTTTATTGAATGCACAGAAATTGTTTTTTTACAGATTTTATATCAATTTAAACAAATTACTAAGTTTCAAATGCTGCAACAAAAATACATTAAATTTCACTATAGCATTTCACAAATTTCTGCTGCTATTAGTTTCCAAAAAAGAAAAAAAAAATGTAAGACATATTTACGAATAATAGTTTTTCTGAGTGACAATGTTTATATTTTAAAGGAAAAATAAGCAAAAATAAAATTTAAGGAACAATAAGACTACTATCTCTTAGCACTAGAAATCATTTTGTTAGTTTCAAGTTGAATATTGAGGTGTTTTTAATCCAATTTTTCTATTTAATTAAAAAAAATCAGATTTAAATTAAAAATACTGATTTAAATTAAAAGAAATCTTTTTTTTTTTAAATTTCTAGAAAAAAGGATTTTTTTGAACTCTGGTTTAAAATGAAAATTTTTGAAATTGTAACATTATTCTGTAGTTAAAAAGAAACCTTAAGTACATTTACTATGTAAGCAAAAGTTTATACTTTTAAAAAGTAAAAAAAAAGTGAATTTAGTTCTTTTAAAAATTATATACAGGTTTTAATTTTAGAAATTGAAAGTGGCTTCGTATATTAATAATAATAACAAAGTTAATAATAAATTGGGCTATCGACGTAAATAATGAAAGTAGTGCAAACTTAAAATAAAACGCTTAGTATTTCCATGTTTTTTTGAATAATAGGAAGCAGTTATTTTAAACAAACCGAAACATCTAGATTTGAAAGTAAAGTGTTTAAATTCATTATCCAAGTTAAAGATGAAACTGAAAAATGACAGAAATTTTTTTCTGAACTAACACAGGTATCAAACATTTTCAAATAGTTAAGTCTAAACTGACAACTAATTTGAATAACACGTTTATTTCCATGGCTGTGTAAATGCGTAAAATTTAAGATGTACTGCCACTTTTCCAAGAGAAATGAAATACCCGCATAAAATACTTGCATATAGCCTTGACTGTAATAAAAGAAAGTATGATTCCGAAACTTTTGGTTTTACAGAAAGCATTCCAAAGGGAAATTCTTATAACACGTAATGAAAAATAACTCACGAAGGAAAAGTTGAGCACTGTCAATTTGTAATTATTCTGTGGCGTCTCAATAGCACGGTGTCATCACTGAGAAGAATTGGATGAAATCGGGTTTCTTTCATTAGTTTTTCACAAAACGTGCCGCCCATTCGCCGTAGGTGAATCACGTGATTTGGGGTCTTTGCCTTGACTTCTCCTAAACCAATGATCGGACTTGCTCCCTCCAGGAACTAATTCCTGCTCTGAAGGCGCAACCAGATGTGGGTTTCAATCTTAGAGCAGGAATTAGTAACTAGGTTAGGAAAAGCTGAGGCAAAGATCACAAAAGTCACGTGGTTCAACTATGACGAACGGGAGACACGTTTTGCGCGAAACTGACGAAAGAAATTGGTTTACTTTCAATTCTTCACTTTAAATGCTATCCCATGACTCGGGATCCTAGTTTCAAGGATAGAGTATTATCACTATTTCTATCTTTTATCACTTCTCAATATCCTTTCAACTCCTACTCACTTTGCCCTGAGACTTATGAAGCTACATCGGTAAATCTACAGGTCGTTTGAATTTTCCAGAAAATTATTTCCCGTTTTTCGTTACGACTCTAAAATTTCAAATGAATATACACTTAAAAATCGGGGTTGCTTAAGTCACCATTTAAAGTGAAACGTATTAGCACCAGCGACAGCTCTGAATGGTGCCATTTGGCACCGGAGGGGTCCCTAAGGGTGCATAGGGAGCTAAAGAGCGCCCTTAGAAATGCCATAGGATACCAATTAGACACTCAAGAGTTCTATAGGAATATTATGAAGAGTCAACCGGTACCGTACGGGCGTTAAAACGTTAACCCTATAAGCTGGAATATGCAACCCACACTTAACAGTGTGACGACTTCCTAAACTGGGTGCCGGGTGAGGACGCGAAGAATTCCTTGAAGTGCCTATGATATCAATATATATCAATGTAATAGAGATATAATTTTCTCAATACACATTAGTCAAATTCTTCAAAAGGTGCTGCGAATCGGGTAAGTTTGAATGCATCATAAAATAAGAGATAAGTACGAGTACTTTGAAATTTGTGAATTGTTTTTGAACGTCAGCAGTATCGCGTTATATTTTGGATACCCATTGAAAAGTGCTATAGTTGACAATTTTAATTATTTAGGAAAACTTCACCTCATACAAATGAAAGGTGATTGCTTGCTTTAAAAATAATTTTAATACAACTGATCTGAAAATGTCAATCCAAAGTTTCAAATAACTACTATTAACTATATGGCCTCAAACCTCGTCCGTCTCAAATTTGTTTTTCAATCATGAGTAGTATTGGGACTTTGAAAGATCAAATAAAAGTTCAGGATCGCGACTCTGCTGAGAAATCTTAACTTTAGTTTTCTCATTTGCACAAAACTAAAAGATTGTTCGTTAGTAGCGTTTATTTGGGGCGTTAAAGAGCAATTTCGTTTAAAAATTAATTAAAAGTTAGGAATATTCGTTGTTAATTAAGAAGTAAAGTTAAACATAACGTAACTTGAAACTCATATTAGACATAAAAACTTCCGTTTCCAAAATCAGCTGTTTCAGGTGAACTAAAAACAGTTTTTGCCAGAAACTATTTAAATGCTGTAAAACAATGATTTACCTTGAGCAGTAGAGGGTTGATTCTCCACCGAACACTCTTTAGATGACGGCAATCAGTTTTATTTCCAAATGTCTTCACTGATCCTAGTAGAATATAACAGATCACCTAGAAAAATATCAATTCTCATTAAAACTAATTCTAATTAAAATTTCATAAGAAAACTTATGACTTCAAGTTTTCTAATCTGGAAAGGACAATTTGTTCTTTTAATTTGGAAGATCAAATACAAAATTATTAGGACGAAAAAAAACACTTGATTCACTTATGTTGTTGACAATAAAAAGATTTAGTGAAAGCATCTTGAATCTTATTTGCAACTACAATTTGTAACAAAAAAAAATAAACCCACGAACCAAGAAGGCGCTGTCAGAATGAAACTGAGTTTTACATAGTAGGACAACAGTATTATAAAAAATAAGTGATTGCAATTTGATCAGCTTGTATTGAAAGCAAAATTATCATTTATTTTTAGAAAAATCTCAATTAAACGGAGGTTTTAGAGTCCTATTCAGCCACCTCTGGCGGGAATGTACGAGGCGATACTGGCTAGACAAGTTAACAGACCATTAGCCTTACAAACTCTTGCTATGTTCTACGTGATCTCGCACCATAGCTACTGTAAAGACGCGAATATTTCATTCAAACTTTTAAGGCCGTTCAACTGACCGTCCAATGTGATCTAACCCAGATTCCGACAAAAGAAAGTCTGATGTCCTTGTCCATAAGCTCTCTTACAAAGGAGAGCTTACGGTCTCGGAAATTCAGATCGGGATGAAATTCAGCAGATTAGTAATACCCCCTGAGAGTATCCACACAGTGAAGTAATAAAGTTCACTAGCCAGAACATTCCGAGAAAGCAGCCTCTAAAATTTTACACACAGTTCATACACTAGTAGCGATTCATGCCAGCAGCAGCTCGGCGGTTATGTGGTCAGCGTACTGGATTCCCGTGCAATCCATCCCGAGTTCGATACCTCTTAAAGAATTATTTTCACCAAAATGTACCGCACTTGTTCGACCTTGTGACTTTTATTTTTATAGACAGGTAAAGAATCTAATATAACGTATAGAAAATTGTGCGTATCTCGTTGAAAATAGAAAATTAGCAGGAACAAACCGAATTCCCTATGAGAGAATTTAATTTCTGAAGTCATTCCAATAGAAAAAAAATTAATTTGAATTTTGACATCTTCAATTCAAATTATGTTTTTCGCAATCACGAGTGTGTGTTTGTGTGTGGGGGTATGTGTATGCGTGTGTAGGCATGTGTGTTTGTATCTGTGTGCTGGCATAAGTAGGTGGGTAGTTGTGTGTAAGAATGTGTGTGGGGGGTAGTGTATGTAGGCATATGTGATTGTATGTGTGTATGTGTTTCTGTGTGTGTGCATGTGTAGTTGTGTATGTATGCGCGTGTGTGTAGGACATGGATGCAACCTGGAGACGGCTTTAGCTAGAGGTGCAGCATCGTGAGGAGCCCGTCGACGGTGATGGTGCGGAGGGTGGCGGTGGGAAAAATCAAAGGAACGCCAAAAACAGTCCAGTGAGAACAATAAGCAATCGTGATTGCTCAAAAAAAACCCATGAAGACTGCATAAAAATACAATCAATAGTCCATCATCAACCGTCATCGCCAATTTTCAATAAAATGATTCGGTATACTTCCAAACTTTCCGACAAAAGAGAAATCTTCATGAATGTTAATGAAGGATGTTTTCCTGTAAATCTTTTACAGAAAGGTTGCTCCTGTAAACTATCTTCCTTTATACATTTTGTATGATGTCAAAACAATTTTTGTTTTCCATGTTTTTAAACATATAATGGTTGAATAAAAGCTATATTGTGAAATTTGAAACAAATTAACAAGTCTCACCCTAGTTTCTTGCCCTATTAATTCAAACTATAATTTTAATCAGTTAAATTTTTCTATTTTCTCTACTAAAAATACATTACGTATTTAAAAATAAAGCATTTTTTTTTCAATTCAAATTTCAATTAGCTGTAACAGTCTTTACTTTATAAATTTATACAAGAAAATTCTTCGATGATCATCGAACCCTGGATGGATTGCACGGGAATCCAGTACACTGACCACATAGCCACCGAGCTGCTGCAAGTGAAATATCTCGACTAGTATATATTAGCTGCGTGTAAAACTTTAGGGTCTGTTTTCTTGGAATATTCTGGCTAGTGAGCTTTATTACTTTACACTGTGGTAAGGGAATCCATATTACATTTTTTACATTCATAAAAAAAGTAAATGATTACGATTCGGTGAAAAAGAGACAAATTTTTTGACCGATATCCACTAGTACACTTATCATAAACATTATTTACAGCGTATAACGTTATGCATTTTTTTCTTATCAATCTGAACTGATGGAAATGTGTCGTCTGGAAATTTTGCATTTAGATGAAGTTATATATTTCAGTTCATCTATTTTACACCCCTCTCCCTTTGTTAAAATAAATTCTTAAAGTAAGGCTTGAAAAAATGAAAAAGATTCATAATCATAGCATCGAAAATTTTTCCTCACAATAAATATTCAGGCAAAGAGTTTGCTTCTTCTCGTCATGGCAATCTGTAAGAATGGCAATCTGTAGAATTGCTCAAAAAAATAATAAAAAAGGACTATTAAACACCTGTGTACCAACCATGAAGTAAGAGTCGAGCAGGAAGTACGACGTCAGCTTAAGTCTCATCAAAAGTTAAAATACAACGACTTGACCTGAAACCAAATAAAAGTAAAAAAAAAAAAAAAACGCGCTAAGTATTCTTGCTTCCGCTCAGAGAAATTTATCCCTTACAGCAATCACATCGAAAATTTCTCAGAACCGATCATACCCCCCCCCCCTTAACGTCTGTTTTGTACAAATTTCTTCATGCAGAGAATCCCGCTAGCTTAGTGCTTGCTAGAAACACCCCTACTGCCAAATTTTTCCCCCGAGTCGAATAATCGCATTCCCTTTGCTTTTATTTTGAACACATAAAATGTGAACCGATCTGAATGAAATATTCAGATTGTTTAGTTGTATACGATGTTTTTTATACCAGACGCAAAACCAGTCTGAGAAAAAAATTACACTGGCAAAATGTTTCGTCGTATGGCTTCGTGGAAATACTGCAAGCAAGCTTTTCATCCAATTGAAAAGAAGTTCGTAAGATTTAAGAAACAAGAAAATAATCATATTTTATAACGAACTTTATCTTACGAGTGAAGAACTCTCGAAAGTGAACGAAGCATTTCTGAAAGGGCAGTAACTCTAAATTTAATATTGTCAGCTATTTCCTATGACTTTATAGCAAGATGGAAAAATCGCCTCTTAGAAGCTCTGACGAATTGAACCCACAAACGCTGTTTTTATCCCAAACACAGTTAAAACTTTCTATTTAACGAAATTTGCACGGCTTGGAAGTTGAAAAAATTTTTTTAATGTAGATCTACATCTCATTCTGTTTCAAACTTCATCGTTAGCAAGAGGGAAAACTTTCAAGGAAAAAAATTCAATATACTAAACAATCTAGTGTACTGCATCACTTAACAATCCCCCCCTCCACCTTTTTTTTTCTTAAAAAAACGGAAACTGCCTCATGCTTTCTAAGCAATAGAATGCACTACCGTGATCTTACAACTGAATGTAATTTAGATGAAATGAGGAGGGGGGATGCGTTGTCCCCTTCACAATCATGTATATGTACCTCAGAAGAAATTTTCCTTGTTCAGATCAAATTCTAGATAAATTTTTCAATCTTGTTTCGCTAATTCACGTCCAACTGTTATCGTAGCAGTTGTTCCAAATTAACTATTCTTTGGTCGTCTATACTGATGTGTAAGGCGTTTAAAAGGGATGTTACGGTTTAATTTTAACCAATGTTTGGATGATTCTATGCGGATTTTGTTTAATGTTGGTTATGAGCTGGCAATTGCTTTACCCTATGCTTCAGACACTATTACGTGGCTGTGAATTTTGTTGTTTTGTAATCTATACATATAATAAAATAAGATGTTTGTGTGTGTGTGTGTGGCGCGCATCCCGGGAAAACGGTAAGGCCTAGAAAGATGAAATTTGGTATACAGGTGTAGTTTTTGCTGAAGTTGTGCACCTCGGGCTTCGATTTTTGATATTTTAATTAGAAAAAAAGTTATTTAATGTTTTATGTGATTTTTAGCACTTTTTAGTACTTTTAACCTCACAGACCCCGAACCAATCGCGCCAGACAAATATTTTTGGTACTATAGTGTCGGAAATTTAATTTTAAATATGATGAACAAAAAAATTTTGAAGATAGAGCAATTTTTGCATTTTTTATGAATTTTTGAAAACACCTTTAATTTGCATGTTTTTCTGGGTTTTATTTCTTTCTAATATCATCCTGCGAGAAGTATCAAAGCCTCATTTCTGAAATTTAAGTTGGTAATAGTAAAAACATTTCGCCCTCTTCAGAAGAAAAAAGTTCTTAAAAATACGCAATAGTTTTTTTTTTTACAATTTTTTTAATGCTGAACACATCATGTCCTTTCACGCATCAGTCGAAAAAAGCGTTCTTCAATCTTTTATGCCTGTGACGTCACTACTTGGGTTTCGATTCGATATTTACGATGGAATCTTAATCGCAAGCAATGTTAATCTTTTTTTTTTACTATATAGCTTACTTCTACATTTTCTGACGTGATGATCACGTGTTTTTTCGGCAGCGCTTGCTTTTTTTCTTTCCTTTTTTTTTTGTTTTATTTAGGGATTGCATTTATTTCTTTTTCCATCCCCCCCCCCAAGCTGGACCTTTCGCTGTATCTATATTACGTTACATTTCATAGTTGTGCGCATTAATTCAATAAAAACAGCGATATTTTTTTTTTCTTTGTCAAACGCTACTTTTTGCACACTACGGGGAATTTGAGCTTTTTTTTTTTTTGCTCTACTTAAATAAAAAAAAAGCGGTTTTTTGAGTGTTCTTTGTTTTTATTAGGAAATGAGTGAGGAGGTCAAAATAAATAGAGATGGATAAGAAAATGTAGAGATAGATTGTAAAGGTAGATAGCCGCCGAAGGCGGCAATCTTGGCTTAAAAATGTGAATGGCACAAAAAAAAGATAGAGATGGATTGATTAATACTGGTGCCAAATTTATTTAAACAACCGCCGAAAGCGGCAAACTTGAAGTAAAAACGTAAATGACAAGTTAGCCAAACAGCCGCTGTAGGTGGCTGCTTGCACATTGGATGTCAATGTCCCCCTCCCTCCCCCACATACACCATGACTTTGAAAAAACAATGCTTTCACATAAAAGTGGAAGTGCATTTTGTTATTTTTCGACCAAATTTGCATGAAGAGTACGTCGTTTGTGTCTCCCCTCCCCCTCCTTTAAAAATATTCCAAACGACGAAACTGGAGACAGATCTAGAAAATATTTTATTCAAATTATTATTGATATATATAGATATAGATTGATTGACACCGCCACGAAATTTATTTAAGCAGCCGCCGAAGGCGGCACCCCTGGCGTAAAAAGGCGAATGGCGTAAAAAGGCGGACCAGCTGGTCGCCGCAGGCGGCTAGTACAATATAAATTGAATACATATCCTCTCCCCCTTCCCCCCTCCCTTCCTTGGAAAAAAAATTAAATCATAGCTGTCGTTCGCGAGTAGACCATTTTTCGTCAAATTTGTTGCTTGCTAATCATTGTTTTTCCGAATTACTCTTCTTTGCCAAATGAATTGTTTGAATCGTCTCTAATTAAACGTAAAACAATATAATGAAATTGCTAAAACGAAAGAAATTGCTGTGATTACTTTATTATTTTTTGTTTACCTTGTCGCTCAAAGGTATTTTTTCGTTTCTTATTTCTATTTATTATTCCGCGTAGTCCCAATTTGGGGCTATTTCTTTTCTCATGTCTTATCTGTCATTTATTCTTGTTTGGTTACGAGTTTTAGAGCCCTGAAGCTCCAATTACTGTAAATTTAGATTACTATCGGAGATTATATTTAGATTATAAATTTAGTTATCGGAGATTTACTCATGTAAATCTCCGATATCACCTTGGAGTAGTAAAATTGACAAGGAAATGGAATTACGGTTTTTGTTGTAGGTTCTGTTTTGAATAGCGTACTGTGGGCTAATAGTACGCAACGGGTAAAGGTACGCTGTGATTTTTTTAATAAAACTTGTAATTACAAAAGCGCCCCTAACTTAAATTTTTGGAAGGGCAGACATTCTCAGTTTGCCGAATGGAGTTCCAAATTTTGCCGAATGATGATTTTGACGAATCGTCTGACAATTTGCGGAATGAGGAACATATTGGGATGTCACAGTGACCTCCCATCAGGGCCCCATTTCGTAGTTACACGACCAGTCACCTGCTTATGTATTTCTTCAAACAAATTACAGAGGAACAAGTCTTCATCTAAACAATAGTCACCACCAACAGTAGAATTTTTTTCAGCAGGCTGTTTTACAATCCTAAATAAAGTCTGCAAGATGAACTGACTTTGAATTCATTGCTAAGTCAAAATCAGCGGCGAAAAATGCTAAAAACAAATGGAGGTGGCTTTGGGGGGGGGGGGGCTCATTGCGGGGGAGCTTTGTAGCATTTAGGGAAATTACGCCACTATTCTTGAGGGGATAGACTCCCTTGCATAAAAGTACAAAGCTTGACTCAAAAACTAGAGAATAGGGTACCTGTGCATTTTGTCTCAGAAAAAGTTGGACAAATCTACTTTCGATGCAGTTTAAGACTTTGATACAGTTAAAAATTACATAAAGGGAGAGAAAAAGCACAACTTTTTAACTATACAAAACATTTTTGTTTTTTCCGTCCCCATGTGGAAATGGTCTGCCGAATTTCTCAAAAATCACGCCGCTCTGTTTCTGCAACTTGAGGCTTAAGTAATAGTCGCTGGAAAATAGGTCCAAGTCTTTAAGAACTGAACTTCGAACAGTAAAAAACTCTGCCGTGGGAAGGAAAAGCGCAGTATCTGCAACATTGAGGTTTTGATATATTGGAAGAAACACGTTTTGGATTCCGTACTAACAGGGAAATGTTGGGATTTAACGTTTTTATTTATTTTTTTGCGCTTCATTTTTCAACGGAAACAAAAATAAGCAAACTTGTCATATACACTTCAAGTACAATAGATGACAAAAAAAAATTAATTTGAAGTTTGACATCTTGAATTCAAATTATGTTTTTCGCAATCATGAGTGTGTGTGTGTGTAGGCGTGTGGGGGAGGGGGGGGTACGTTTGTTTGTGTATGTGTGTGTAGGCGTGTGTGTGGGTAGTTGTGTGTATGTGTAGGTGTGTGTAGGCATGTGTGCGTGTGTGTATGTCTTTGTGTGTGTGTGTAGGTGTAGGTGTATGTGTAGATGTATCTGTGTAGATGTATGTGTGTGTAGATGTGTGTGTAGATGTGTAGATGTGTGTGTGTGTGTAGATGTGTGTGTGTGTGTAGATGTGTGTGTGTGTAGATGTGTGTGTGTGTGTAGATGTGTGTGTGTGTATGTAGATGTGTGTGTGTGTGTAGATGTGTGTGTGTGTGTAGATGTGTGTGTGTAGATGTGTGTGTGTGTGTGTGTAGATGTGTGTGTGTAGATGTGTGTGTAGATGTGTGTGTGTAGATGTGTGTGTGTAGGTGTAGGTAAGTAAGTGACGCAACCTGGAGACGGTTTTCGCTAGAGGAGCAGCATCATGAGGCGGCCAGCCGGTTGACGGTGGTGCTGCAGAGGCTGCTGGCGGGAAAATAAAATGATAGCACATCAAAACAGTCAAGTGAGAACAAGAAGCAATCGTGATTGGTTAAAAAAAAAAAAGAAATTTGCAGTCACTGTCCTTTACTTTCCCCACAGCTGCATTTCTGTGAGTTGTTTTTGTCGGGGCGGGAAGAGAATTTTTCAACATTTTATTCTACTTCTGTATAAATTTGTTAAAGCCAGGTCAGAGAATTATTTCTTAAATATGACTTAAAAACTCATTCAACTCGATTTTGTTCGATTTCGACCGAGTTTTATGTACCAGTAGTGTATCGAGAAATTCTGAGTGGGGAAAAGAAAATTTCTACCTGCGTACAATTGATTGTATTCAACTCAATCGTATTCCCCAACAAAGCGTTCAACGAACATTTTTAACCATTCCTTTATTTAATTATTCACTAATTAATTCATTCACTTATTTTCTCTTTCATTCACAATTTTATTCACTCTTATTTTTCATCATGTATTAATTAACTTATTTATTAATTTACTGCTTCATTATTTCATTTATTCAACTATCATTTATTTGCTCATTAATTTGTTCAAAACGAAAATTTCTGCCTGCGTACATTTGATCGTATTCAGCTCAATCGTATTCTCCAACAAAGCGTTCAATGAAAATTCTAAATTTGCCAAATGGAACTCCAAATGTTGCCGAATGATAAAATACGGGTATGCACCAGGGGAAGAAGCACACTACCATTTTAGCAGAGGGGGGTCATGCTGAAGAATGACCCCCCCCCGAACGAACTTACGTTTTGGGTACGAAAATTTTCAAAAATTTCTTGTCAATATAAAGCAACAAATCGGCCAAGAATGAGGCACTTTAGTGGAGCATAAACGTTACTCATTCATTTCATAAGCAGTTAAGAGAAGTAATATTTCAAATATTTTCTTTTAGAAATAGTTAATTTAAGGGATAGCTGAAATCGTTTACATTTTATTCATTACTAGTGGTACCCGCACAGCTTTGCCCGTAGTTGAAAATTAAAAGGTCATTCGGTTCGCCTGTATATTTACAAATAATGGATGACGAATTTCTCGCCAATTGGCTATGTTCATTCGCTCTCCCATTCCGCGTCATGATATTTTCGTAATTTACTCGTCCATCTTATGATAATTTTGCTTCGGAAAATGTTCTTAAAATTGAAATAGAAAAAAGAACCACATCGAATTTTCGAAACATCGCTTCGAGGTGCACACCCCCGTGCTACAAACTAACTTTGTGCCAAATTTCATGAAAATCGGTTGAACGGTCTAGGCGCTATGCGTGTCACAGAGATCCAGACATCCTCCAGAGAGACCGAGCTTTATTATTAGCAAAGATGTGTTGGAATATAATATGGACGGATATTATTGTCGACGGATTATGGGAGGGGGGATATGATCCTTATGACCCTCCCCTGGTATGCGCAAATAAGTATAAATCCTATGGAAAGGGACAAATGGGCATTTCAAAGTTGCAATTATGTCCCAAAACTTGCCAAATAAGAAAGTTTTTGGGAGGTCACAGTGACCTCCGCTCATCAGGACACCCCTGAATAAGGATTTGAACTAGTTAAAGAAACACGATTTCTGATATGAACACGATTCTCATGCGAGCACTTTAAAATGTTCGATTCTGACATTCTTTCAGCGATTTTAGCGGAAACCAAATAAGCGAGTTTTTACAATAAAACTAAAAGTAAAACAGAAGATCAAACTGCCCAAAAAAAAAAAAAAAAAAGAAACATGAAAATTTTGCAGATTCAGTTAACACATCATTAATCTGGCCTAATAGGGGATCCAGGTCGTTCAATTAATAAAGATACGTTTTAAACAAAAATAAACACCATAAATTGAGCAAAAATACACGAACAACGTACGCAGTAAAAATTGTTTTGATTCCAAGAGAATGAAACACGAAACTGCATAGGGAAAAACAAAGTAGGGGAATGTGGGGCAAAGTGAAATGGTGAAATATTCGCTCCGCTTTTAGCGACACTTACCTTGTCATATTTTAACTAGGCAGTAACAAATGTAAGCTACTCCAGTCAAGAAAAAATTGCCTCTGAAAATCAAAGCGTAATATAATACAAGCAATTTTCAAATATGGATGCTCGAATTGTACTATTTTGTTGTAAGTCAAATTATTTTGATATTATCCAATGATAAAGTTAGTCTTAATTACATTTTTAACATTATTTTGTACCTTCTAATAGTCGGTTCAGCATTCATTTAGTTAATGTTTAGCTTATTTGTATTTTTAATATTTTTCACAATGAGTCAAATTCAAGTGGGGCAAAGTGGATGGGGCAAAGTGAAATAGTTCTTTTCGTTTACTTATTCAATCATTTACTAAATCACCAACGTATTCATTTAATAACTAATTTATTTACATTCCTTTTTTAATAGTTCACTTATTAATTAATTATCTTATTCATTCACTATTTTATTCACTCATTCATTTTCCATCATGTATTAATTAACGTATTTTAGTTTATTGTTTCATTATTATTTCATTTATTCATTTTTTTTTTTTTTTTTTGCTCATTAACCTGTTTAGAAATATTTTTCACAATTGAATAGAAAATATTCTATTCCAAAAATACTATAATTTTAACTTTACCCGATGAGAAAAACAAATAAATTTTCCATTTCGTTTTGAAGGCCCAATTCTACTGCCAAAAATAAAATATAATGTATCAATGCAAGTTTATTATAAAATACGATGTTCTTTATGTACTGCATGTTTCCAAAAAAAAAAAACTCGTTAATTTTGAAAAAGTTCGTCATCGTAACTATTTCCCTTTGCCCCACATTCCCCTACAATATGTACATATATTTCGTAAGACACGTCTACAAAAATTCATTATTATGCTAACTCCCCTTTTATTTATACAGCATGTAAATCCAAATGACTGTACGAATTAAGCAACATCAGATTTTGAAGGGTCTGGATTAAAGAGGATTTATTGTACTGCTGTTTACCTTCCCAACTTCCACAGTTTCCCAAGGCTGTAAAAGTAGTGGAAATACAATGTTGTTTATGTACTGTAATTTTCAAAAAAAAAAAAATAATAAAAAAATAAATAAATAAATAAATAAATAAAAATATAATAAATAAATTTGTTGATTTTGAAAAAGTTAGTCATCGTAACTTTCCCTTTGTCCCACATTCCCCTACAATATGTACATACATTACATAAGACAGGTCTACAAAAATACATTATTGTGCTAACTCCCCTTTCATATATACAGCATGTAAATCCAAATGACTGTCCGGATTACGCGAAGTACGGTTTAATAGGGTCCGGAATAAAGAGATTTTACTTTACTGCCGTTTACCTTCATAAGACTTTGTAGCATTAAAAAAAGAAGATATGCTGTTCATAAATTTATTTATAGATAAGAGGGTATACGCTATAACTTTGTAAATAAGATTACAGGGCTTACTTAGTTTAAAATTTATTAACCAGACGATAAGAGGGTTTTTTTCCCTGAAAATACATCCCATATAGCGGGGAAAGACACATATTCGCCTATATTACACTATGATAAACCTTTAATACAGAAGGAAAATTAAATGGATATATTTTAATTGTAAAAATAGGAATTTATGACGATTAAAATACCGGTGGATAGTATTTGTCATGCTACTACTTTTAAAAACCACTCCTATAAAATATCTAGCTCGATAAAAGTCAGAGGGTATGAGCCATTTTTCAGAAGAAATCAGACGGTATACACCGTACAAACCCCCGCTTACCCTCCAATACAGCCGTGCACGAAGACCTCTCAGTTCAAATTTTTCCAGGTGAGGGGGGGGGGGAGAGCAACAGTTGAAAATTCAAAGCGAATTAAATTAAACAACTATAAAAACAGTTTCCACAAACTTGTTAATTCATTTATATCTCAAAGCAATAAGGAGGGAGGGACACCGTGCCCCTTATCCCCCTAAATAACGGCACATAGATATTTATATAACACTAGTGAGCAGCGTTAAAAGACTTTCAAAGTGAAAAACCAAAACATAAATTCTAACCTTGAATTGATCTTTTCACTGCTTAGTTTCGTCCATAGCTTCAAGCTCCCAGCGCGTTCCACCATCAACTGAAAGAGAACGCCTGTTTAGAAGCTCACATCATTAGTATGCAAGCATGCGCAATCTTGGAGCTCTACGGTTGGTCAACTGTTGCTTAAGTTCGAAGCATTTTAAAGCAGCGCGTCTTTATCTTCTTTTCATTAAAAATGTGGGAAAATCCTGGATCAGAGAGAGATTTTTAAAATTATTTTTAATTTAATTACTTTTTTTTAGTTTTCAAAATGACTACGCATAAAAAGACTGTTACACAAAATGATAATGATTATAATTTTATAATTTGAATGTTATGGTATGATTCAGCAATGGTGCCGATATACGGCCCGTGGCCTTTATGTGGCCCGCTAAGTTTATCCGTGTAGCCCGTTGTTTTGTCCAATGTTGCAAATCGAAAACCACGATGCGTCACAATTTTGGGGTGTAATACATGAAAATTAGATCCTGGAGAAAAAAAGACGCATTCTTCGCATTAAAAAAAATTACCTCCTAGTAATAATAACAATAATTCTGGGTTTGTAGTTTATTTCATTTTCCATGATTTTTTTTTTTTTTTTAATATACGGTCTGCGGGACATATGGGCTGTGAAGCTGATCCATGTAGCCCGTTGTTATCGCTTGAAAACTGATCGATCGAGCCACAGTTGCTATAAGCCACAGGTGCCCAACAACGACCCGCGAGTCGTATTGGGGCACTTACGTTCAACATGCCGTTGTGGTCCCCGGTTCGAAACTAGCCGATCGGTGTTCGCTACTCGTAACCGGGGTACGTTGAGTATGTTCATATTAAAAAACTCCTCCCAGCCCCGATTCCAAAGCAATACCTCTGGGGCTGCTGCATCGGGAGTTATTTGGTTGCTGGTCTGGATCAAAAAAATAAAAACAGCACTCTTTAAGAAAGCATTCAACCAGTTAAACCACGTAAAGAGGTAGATACAGGGGTCCCAGGAGTGTAGTGTTATGTTTAATGTTACGAATCGAAACATGTACTCTGAAATTACATGGACCAATGTCGCAATTTTTTTTTCTTCGGGCGGGGCAGGGGGTGTGTGTGAAAGAGAACTTATTAAGAGTAATAAATGGGTCTTGTGTGTGCCAAATCTAAGGCCCTCGGGTCATGCGAAGCTGATATACGCGGTTTATTGTTGTCGTTGTAAAGGTGATACGATTGAGAGTGTTCTTACACTGTTAAAACTACAGGTTGCGATTGGCACCTTTCAAGGGTGAAAAGCTTGTTCACCAGCGACACCCTATATGGTGTCGAAATGTCACCCTTAAAATGGGTGAAAAACTGGCACCCTTAACCCCAGCGTGCACAGTAGGTGAAAAGATGGCATACTAGGAGTGAGAAATGGCACCCTCACTTTTCCCTATTGCAGGTTTTAATATTCAGTTCTTGCGGAAAGGGCGCTACCCCTCCCCCAATGGAAAATAGGTAGCCCCTCATGTGGTACGAGGAGGGAGAGGGTTTTTTTGGGGGGTGGGGGGTTCAGGGGGGCTGTTCTCCAATACAAGATCTTAAAAAATCGATAGTTTTTAAAAACATCCCCTTTTTTGACTGAAGCAGTCTGCGCCATGACCGACTGCCCCCCCCCCATTTGGTACACCCCGCTGTTTTTAATCTTATTGGAATAGACTTTTTACTATCCAGATGGCCGATGGCTGTTCCCTATTGCAGTTACTTGTGGAAGGAGATGTTCCTCCTACATAGTAATTCTCCTCCCCCTCAGGTCATGGGGGGTGGGGGGCAAATCCCCCCCACCAAAAAAACAAAAAAATAAAAATAAAACTAAAAATTTTCAAAAACCAACCTTAAATATTAAGTCTGCGCCACCCGCTCAACTCCCCCCCCCCCCCGCCCATCGCAGGCCACACTGCTTTTGTCCTTATTCGAATAAAATGCTTAAATTTTTTATCCAGATGGTCGATGCCAGTTCCTATTGCAGAGTTACTGGCGTAAGGGGATGCCCCCCTAAATAGAAATTTACCCTACACAGGTCATGGGGGTGGGGGGTGGGGGTTCCTCCTCCCCCCCCAAAAAAAATATGAGAATTAAAAATTTTCAAAAACCAACCGTAAAAATCTGAAGTCTATTCCACCCCGTTCAACTATTTCCTCCCCCCCCCCGTAGGCAACACTGCTTTCGGTCTTAATGGAACAAAAATAGCTTGAACGTTCTTTTATCCAGAGGGCCGATGGCTGTTCCCTATTGCACAGTCACTTGTAAAAGGAAATGTTCCCCTAAAATAGGATTTCACCCACTTAGGTATTAGGGGGGGGGGTCTGGGGCATCCCCCCCTCCTTCGAAAAAAAAAACAAAGCTATCAAAAAAAGCTACAAACTAAAGTTTTTAAAGGAAAAACTTTAAAATTTTGAAGCTTGCGCCATGACCCGCTCCACCCCCCCCCCTCGTAGGACTCACTGCTTTTGATCTTATTGTAATAAATTGCTTGAATTTCGTTTATCCAAAAGGCCGATGCCTGTTCCATATTGCGTTTACTTTCGGAAAGGGGGTGCTTCTCTGAAAGTAAAAGTTAACCCCCTTAGGTAAAACGGGGGGTGGGGTGGTCAACCTCCCCCCCCCCCCCCAAAAAATGAAAATCACCATAAAAACTGAATTTTTTAAGAAATAAACCTTAAAAATTTGAAGTCTGCGCCATGACCCGCTACATCACCCCCCCCCCCTGTAGGCCCTACTACTTTTGGTCTTATTCAAATAATAAGCTTTTTTTTTTAAATCCAGAAGGCCGATGGCTTTTCTCTTTATCAGTCACTTGTAGAAGATGTTCCCCCTAAAATAGGATTTCACCCCCTCAGGTATTAGGGGGTCTAGGGCATACCTCTTCCCCCCCCCCCCCCGTCCTTAGAAAAAAAAATTAAAACCATCAAAAAACTAAAATTTTTAAAGGAAAAACTCTAAAATTTTGGAGCTTGTGCCATGACCCGCTGCAACCCCCCCCCCCCCCAGGAGGAACCACTGCTTTTGATCTTATTGCAATAAATTGCTTGAATTTCTTTTATCCAAAAGGCTGATGCCTGTTCCATATTGCGTTTACTTTCGGGAAGGGGGTGCTTCCCTGAAAGTAAAAGTTAACCCCCTTAGTAAAACGAGGGGGTCAACCCCCCCCCCCGAAAAAAGAAAGAAAATCACCACAAAAACTGAAATCTTTAAAAAATAAACCTCAAAAATTTGAAGTCTGCGCCATGACCCGCTCCATCCTCCCCCCCCCCCAATAGGCCCTACTACTTTTGGTCTTATTCGAATAAATAGCTTGATTTTTTTTAAATCCAGAAGGCCAATGGTTTTTCCCTACTGCAGAGTTATAGCGGAAGGGGATGTTCCCCTTTAAATAGGAATTCCTACCCACATGTTATGAGGGTTTTGGGGGGGGGGGCACCAACCCCCCCAAAAAAATTATAAAAATTAAAATTTCTTAAAAACAAACCTTAAAAATATGAAGTCTGTGCCACTCGCTGAACTCATTAATGTGGTTTAACTGTAACAGGAAATTTCTTAATTGACTGTGATCAACCACTGGCACCACGTTATACTGAATTCCACTTAGTGGTGGTCTGAAACAATTTTTACTCATCTCGGTACAACAGACCACCAATGGTTCTGAATGCTTGTCAATGCATAAAAATTTTTATTGCAAATACAAGCCAAGGAGCAAATTTGTAAAAAGTTGCTAGTACAGAATGTGCTGTAAATAAAATTGTACATAAAAACAAAAAACAAGCAAGGGTTACAGATTTCTTCCACTAGCCCATTGGTAAAGAGTTGAGGGGGGGATGTTACACACACTCCTCCAAGTGAAACGATACCTCTGGGGGTGCTGGACCAGGGATTGCTCATTTTCTGGTCTAAATCAGAAAATCAGAGCTATCTTCAGGGTCACATCCAACTGGTTAAACCACAAATAGTGGCAGGTACGGATTCGATTCTTTACCCTAGAGCGACGAGTGGTAAAGAATCGAATTTTTAAACAATATGCTTAGATTTTTAAGCCCTGCAGACCCTTATCTGATACAATATGTAAACTCTGAGTTCTACTGTGTTTTTTGAAACCCATATCAATTTTTCAGATTTTAGAATGTCTCTTACAATAGAACTTCAATTATCCAAACTCCTACTTTCCGAAACAAAAATACAGTAAAACCTGTAAAGTTGATCACCCTTGTAAGTTGAAAGCCTTTTTTCAGGAACGTAATTAGTCTATATAGTATAAATCAACCTCTATAAGTTGACCATCTGTTTAAGTTGATCAATAAAAGTAGTGCACCGCAAGTGGTCAACTTACACAGGTTTCACTGTATAAGATAAATTTTAAAAGAGACTACCAATCTAATGTACGCGCAGCATAAACGTTAATGGGATGATAAAAGTAAGATAAATTTTTAAAAAGATTAGACTACAAACCTAGTGTAGGTGCAGCACAAACATTATTGGGATGAAGAGTCAGTGTCATAGTGTAGAAGCTTCTAATGTACAGCACAAGTAAATATACTCAGCACACACACAAGTAAATGTGTTGACTTTCCTTTCAATTAATCAAAGACTTTTTCTCTAAAAATGTTCTTTTCTCTCCTTTTCAACACAAATATTGACTAATTAAAATCCAATCATCCGAATGGGGTTCAGTTTCAATTGAATCAGAAAATTGCAGTTCCACTGCATTGCCATTTCAATTAATATTTTTATGTCATTCTATTAAATTACCAACATATGTATTCTAAAAAAATATCATTATCGTAAAAAATGTTAATTTAAATTCATTAATTGCTACACTCTTCATGGTTAAAGTTAATTTTCCAAACAACATATTTCTATACATTTTTTATAGTCAATGTGTCGAGAAAATTTTTGTTCGATGAAAACAAGAAACAAGAAAGGCACAACAATGTGGCATTAAAATGTTGTACAACATCTTCATGTAGACACACATTGTAAATAAAACCCTTTTACAATGCAATCAAGATGTGAACTTAAGGAGAGCAGGATTGTAAACAGCAAGTTTCCCCCCTTTTTTTATGCGTGCTTGTACCCCAATAAAATTTTATAGTCAAATTTTAACTTAAGTTTTTCCTAGCAATATTTCAATAGAATTTTTTTATATTTTCTCCAGTTAGGCCTGAAAAGTCAATCATCACTTAAGCTTACAGTTTCTATAAAAGTGAAGTTCAACAACAATAACACTAAGTAAGGAAAAAAGATTTTAAATTTATTTTATAGAAACATTTTCCCACTATACCTTCTCTTACGTATTGCTAAAGACTTCGTAACTAATGAAAAAATATTTTTCACCACAGGGGGGGGGGTCACCCTTTGACCCTCCCCTGAATTCGCCCTTGGAAAGTCACTGACAGTGTGGCGAGATCATGCGTAGGTGGTTGAACCGTTATTTGCTTTGAGAAAACCCTGTAGTCTGTTGTTATGTGAATATGAATGCTTGATAGACATAACTTCAAACTGCACCTTTAAATCTAACTTACAGATACTTCACTTGAAGGTCTGACTAAAAACGGAATACCTTGGCAATTAGTTATTTCAGAACAATATTATTCTACAAACCATGTTATTATGAATTTCCTCACAAATTCTAAAAACAATTTGTCAGGAGCCCACCAATTTTCCTTGCCTCCAAAGATTTTACAATTTTTGTCAGTCTGTGCTTACCCATTTTTGGTTTTGGCTGGACACCAAAAAACCCCAGCTGTTGAAAACACAAAGCATGTTCTTCCAAATGTCATTACATTTGAAAATCTGAATTTAACTTATGCAGTAACCAAAACTATATACTGAAGCTGTCTAAATGCTGATCCTAACATTCTACTCTAGATATCAACCATTAAACCCAATATATTAAAATTGCATCAGTTAAAACAACTTCACATTTCAATTTTGAATTCTAATCGTTTTGTTGTAACAATTGTTTTCTGTCTGTTCAACTTGATTTTTTTATTCCAGAATTTGTAAATAAAGTTAAGCATTATAAGCAACCTTTTATTAAAAGAACTGTAGGATGGGATAACTTTGGAACATTTTTCAAAGTTTAACTGTTCCTATTTTTATTTTCAAAGAAAAAAGCTAAATAATCACTGATATGTCAATTGAGTATTCCTCTTACAAGATATGGCAAAAGAATAACTCTAGTTATAGTGACATTTTATTTAAAAAAATCTAAATTTGTCCTAATCTTACCCCATTGATTGGGGTAACATTGGAACAGTGCTTTATCCCAATTCAAAACAGTAGGAAACATGACTGCGAACCATTGTACCATTGGTGCCTGATCTACACTAGGAACAACAAAGGAAATGAGTTTATATCAATCCCAGAGTCAGATAAAAATATAAAGTATCTGCGCACGCAACTCAAAAGTATCTGCAAGCTAATAATTGTCTAACACGTTTTTTAAAAAAAATGTGGGGGGGGGGGTTCGGATTACAAAAAAAAAAATTTAATCACAAGAAATTTCTTCATTTTGTAAAAATTCGTTATCTAAAACAACGTTATAAAGCACAAAATTGCAAATAATTGCAGGTATATGCTTTGAGGTTACAAGGAACTGATTTTCATGCCAATTATATATGAGCCTATTAATGCAAAGACCTAAGTTAAATTTCAAAATTTTAAAACTAAGCTTCTTTTAGCGATATCTTTGCATTCGTAAGCTCACATAATTTTGGGTATTATATCTCCACTGCAGATCATACATTGGTGGGACCTTTCTCTTCTTAGTCTGTCAAGTCAAGAAATTAATATGATATCCAAATTTCTGAGAACAAAGGAAAAACTAGCAATTCGCTGCTTCTTGGAAATGCTCTGTTGAGGAAATGGACAAAAACAAGTGCAACAAATTTAGTAGCAAGAGTTATTTATGAATACGTTATGCGATTATTATGGTTATGCTATTCGTTTATAACTTTTACAAATTAATTAAATATCACTTTAAAACAAATTAGAAATAAGAATTTGAACGATTATCGCGAGATGCGCGTGCCCGCAGCGAATACATCCACCACAAGCTTGGGTGTATATACGATCTGGAAATATCTTTTACAATCTAAATAAATAATATCAACGAATTTAATATCAAAGAAATTTAAAACGAATTAGAAGAAAAGAGTATGAACTTTTACTATTATCGGTCGACGTGCAACTCCGCGGCGATGTATCCGCACGTCAGTTGAAGTATCCGCGCACGACGTGCGCGCGTGCGTCTACATTATTTAGCTCTGATCAATCCTAGAATATTATATATTAAATAGATAATTAAGAACAATGCATTCTAACTAACAAGTAAAAGATTACGATATTATTTTAAACTGCTATGAAATTTTTTAAAAAAAGATAGTGTAACTAATACTATTTAAGCACTTTGTAAAGTTTAGTTTTTGTCAAGCAAAGTCAAAATAAGGCTGTAAACTTACAGCCCTTTAACTTTGAAAATTTCTCAGTCCCAAAGTAACCTCGTGAAAAGATGAAAATTTACAATGTACAGGCTGTAAAACATAAACATAGTTATTATACCTTACAACATAACCAGTTATCATATTTTCTGTACTTGCCTTTTTGCCCCATTTTTAATATTTAAGTTTCATTAACTTTGGGGCATTAAAATATAAGATTTACTCCATTGAGGCATAACAAACTTCATTATTCTCAGAATTTGAATTTGACTTGTAAATGATTGCAGTATATTATTTATATGCTTGCACTTTTTTTATTAATTGTAACATCTGCTTTGAACATTATTCAATTTTTTACAACTACTCGGTATTGGCCAAGTACTTGATCAAAATTTGCCCGAGTACTGAGTACTCGGCAAATTGTCCAAGCAAGCCGAGTACCCAGTAGTTACCGAATACTTGGTACGTCTCTACTGATAAACATAGCCAAGATTAGTTGTACTACATTAAGTGATTTTTGGAATAATTTATTTTATTTTTTATTTATTTTAAATTAATAACTATGCTTTTAAGGAAAATAAATTTAGGATTTTTGATGGAAGTGCATTTAAATTTCACATAAGACACAAATTAGATAAACTACTTCAAATTGAATGCAATATACCCCGACAGCCCGGTCATCACATAGAGACTGTAGTTTCGTTCTTACTAGAACTCCTCAGTCAGGAATAGTGAATAACAGAGCTGGTTTCGGATGTCATCTCAATTCAGTTCTGACTTAGCCCTGGCTTAAAGGTGGTAACTTACTGCTAAATACCCATACTTTGTCTTCAACTCACGAGTCGAACCATACCATGCTGCGAACACTCGCTGGTGAATTCCCTTTATCTACCAGTTTGTAGGCACTCTCAGCTTCAATTGAGATGATATCTGCCATCTGCTCAGTTATTCACCAATTCTGACCGAGGAGTTCTAAAAAGATCCAAACTGCAGTCTCAGGATGTGATGATCAGGCTGTTTGGTACATTACATTTTGTTCTGGTGGCCTTAGCCTTGGCTTAGAGGCGGTATCTTACTGCAAAATATTTCAAATTGGCATAAAATAAAAATTAAATTTTTTAGATTAAAAAAATTGACCAGGTATTCAACTGAATATTTTTTTACTTAGTGCATCTCAATTAATATCAATAGAATATTACTGGATATTAGGGTTGAGCAATGCATCGCAAAAAACTGTTGTACATCCTACATCTTTAAATCAGATTAGAATTTTTCTCTAAACCAATTCATCAATATAGCACTGGCTACAAATCCGACCACCAATATTCAGACACCATTCCACAATCGTTACCGTTTCAATATCTTAATTGTTTCAAAATTCTGTAGAAGCAGGGGCACCCAGATGGGAGGTTACTGTGACCTACAAAAATGCCCTTATTCCACAATTTTTTTCAGATGATTCATAAAATTTAACGATTACTTTTTGAACTTACCTTTTAAAAAAATAATGATGTTTAATGTCTCTTCTCATAAGATGAATTCATACTCATAGCTTATGTAGTACAATTCAGCAAATTAAAAAAATTTCCCAACCAAAAATTTAGGTTTTGTTATCTCTCATGGAAGTATCATAAGCGAATGAAGATCTTCACTTTTCCCAAAACTTGCAGGAAATGTAGTTTTTTAAGCTCTTGACAGAAAAAATATTGATGAACAAAGTTTATACATATCTTATGATCATTCAACAACAACAAAAGAAAAAAAAAGTGTAAAATAGCTACTAAGATTGCATGTACATATTTTGGTGTTTTGATGAACCCCTTTTTAAATGCTAAAAGACTGCTCACATCTTTTTGCATTAGGAAAATAGATTCATTGTAATACCAAAACACCTGTAATATTTATTGCTATCTTGTCCCTTTAAACAGTTTTTTTTTTGGCAACTTCCTGCTAGCGTTAGAATCTGTTTGTAGTATCTGGGATAATTTATATTTTTTAATCTGGAACATATTTTGTAAAATTTAAACAAGCAGTTTACAGTGAAATCTCGTTACAACAAACTTTAAGGGACCGTAAATTTTGCTCACTGTAACGGAATTTTCGCTGCAATTGAATTAGAGCAAAGTAATGGAAATGAAATATACAGAAAATTTCCTTTGTTGAAACCGATATTTAGTTGTATTGGTATTTGTTGTGACAAGATTTCACTGTATCTTCAAAAAAAACAAACAAACTTACATTGTGATGTATTGTGACATTGCCATGTAAGGTTGGCGATGCATCACAATGTAGAAATTTCTACATTGCTTAGTCCAACTGAATATAACAAAGTTGTTGTACATCATTGCGGTAATTTTTAAGAAAATAATGTATGCAGAGTTATAGAATAAATGAAAACTTACTTACAAAGGTCAGGGCCCGCGCTAAAGATTCGCCACTGCGCCAAAAGTGATAAAATTGTAAATTCAACAAAAGAAGCTGATTTGCTATAATTCTTGGCAAACGGAAAATTTTCGGAAATTTTCATAAAAAATAGAAAAAAGATTTTTCCCTCGACCCTCAAAATTATAATTAGAAAATTTGCAAGAAAAAAAACAACAAATTGGGATTTCCATGTCGTATGCATTGCTATTAAGTGCTTAGTAAAATATTAGTGTATACTGCATATTTAAAATATTAGCACTAGCATTGTCTATTTTATAAACTTACTCCTTTGTTTTCCAATTGAAATTTTCTGGAATTTTTTTTAATTCACAATTAAAATTAACTAAATTTAGGTCTTTGGCTAATACAATTAAAATTTGTTGGCTAACAATTTGAAATCCCTAGCAAGGGCCCTGTATATGATGCATGCTAGACAATGTTTTTTTTTTTCCAACGTCTTTCTTGTGCACTTTATAAAGTTATTTTTTAATCTTGTTATGGTGTTTTTTACTTGCACCAAATCAGTGCACCATCAAGCCTGGTACTATTATCTGACAGCATATTGCACCCAGGTAAGAAAAAAGTGACAGAATACAAAAATGTTCAATTCCTACAAAGCAACAACTAAAAACCTAATGAATACATTGCATTATTAGTACCCACAATTAATAAATAATACAGTAGAAGACCGTTATAACGCACACCTTGGGACCAGAGCTTTTGTGTTATACAGGTTTTGGCATTATATAGGTCAATTCAAATTTTGAAACTAATATTCAGAATATATCTATATATTAGCATTTCAGAATGAGTTCTATCTGCAATGAGTACTAAAGCACTAATTATAAACCATTAGTCATTCACAAATAAATATGTTTCACAATCAAAAGAAAATGAATTATTCTGCACTTCTGCTAGCTCCATGGTTAACATAACAGCTGCATTTTCAAGAGCCATCTGGTATTTTCTTTTCTCTGTGAATACTAATTTTTATTTAAAAGCTTTGAATTAAGATGAAAAGATGAAAAACAGTTTCAAAATTGAATTTACCTAACAATATTTATGTTTGCAAGACAAACCAGAGAGATTTTTTTTCTTCAAAACTAGAGACGTACCGAGTAGCACTTTGGCCGAGTAGCCGAGTACCGAGTACTCGGCCTTTTACTACTCGGCCGAGTACCGAGTTACCGAGTAACTCGGCCTTTTACTACTCGGCCGAGTTTCCCAGTACCAATTATGTTGAAAGAAGGACCACCGACACACACCGATGAATTTTGAACTTATTGAAATAGTAGTATAGACCTCCTTTTCCATATAATAGTTTTTAAACTAAATTCCTGCTGAAATTTAACTACAAAATTTTGCAAAAATAATTAAAAAAATTAAAAATGAATAAAAAAAAGGTATGACTTATCAAGTTGGAATTAAAACAAATTACACAAATTTATTCATTATAGGTCTAGTTCGATAAACAAATAATATTTAAAAGCAAAAAACAAATGTGCAGGAACACTGCAGACACGTTTTTCTGTGTTACAAGGATCGTCTTTTCAGTGCATAACATGTGAACTAAAGAATGTAAAGGCATACGACAAAAAATTCGACTTTTGCCGGATGCCTTTAAATCAACGAGCTCACATTTTGTGCATTGAAAAAGAAATTCCTCGTAACGCCAAAACACGTGTCTGCAGTGATCCTGCACTGTGCATCTAACGTTGTTTTATTTCCTTTTATTTTTAAAGCTAAGGTATTTTTATATATCTTATAACTAATTTTAGTTTATTTTACAAAAATTCCATATTTGCACAATTTTTAACAAAAAAGTTTTATTAACTTTCGAGACATTCGAACCAAGATTTATTCCATTGAAGTATTTCAAACTTCATTATTCTCAAAATTTGAATTTGAATTGTAAATGGTTGCAGAAAATTATATATGCTTGAGCTTTTTTGTAAATTTAATTATATATTCATTTTTTTTGCAACTACTCGGTATGGGCCGAGTATCTGATCAAAATTTGGCCGAGTACCGAGTACTCGGCATATTGGCCGAGTAGGCCGAGTACCGAGTAGTTACCGAGTACTCGGTACGTCTCTATTCAAAACCTATTGTTTATACTTTTGAAAAGTAGTGCGGTTTATAGACAATTGCGTTATACAGGTCGGCCTTATAAAGGTATTCTACTGTACTCCTAATGTTTCAGCTCTGAGCCTAATGCTTATTGCTTTTAAAAACCAGAATTTTCACCTTCAAGTTATGGAGTTCTTTGAGCACTATTTCGTGACGTCTTGGGATACAATGATGTAAGATCATGCCTATGTGATTGAGCCACTTTCTGCTTCGACAAAACCCTGCAGTCTGTCATCATGTTAATATGACTGTTTGATAGACTTACAGTAAAACTCCGATATAACTCCACTGTCAAATCCCATCTTTTGGTGACGTTATATCGATTTGGGCAATATATCGAAATATAAAGTGTAAGATTACAAATAATGCTAAGAAATGTGATAAAATTAAAGCATGATTTTACCTCTTTAAGTTAAAAAAATTAATAGATTTCAGGCTCCAACATTAATTAGTTTATCTAAACTACCTGTTTTCTGGTCCAAAATATTAATATTTTTTAGTTTCAGTTTGACTTTTTTTTTTCTCAAAAAAGATAGCTCTGTTCTTTTCTACTGCAAGAAGGCTGTTCAACATTTTTCTATCAGTCGCATATTCCCTTAAGAATTTTGTTAGTTTCTAAATGCGACATTCGTTTTACAGTTTCTGACTTAAAATTCCCTTCTACATTTTCAAGTTCTCCTTCAGATGAATCGGAATCGCTAACTTAATAATTTCCTCGAGAGCCATATTTTCAAAAGCTGAAACTGATTTTTTGGCATCAATGTATTTATTTACTGTGGAAGATTTTGCAAAACAATCTCTTTGTTGATGTTGTTCTGAATCTCTCATTTCAACATTACTCTGCACTCTGTTTTTCACCTTCAACTAAATCCCCATATCTCCAGCTATTGACAAGTTCCTGGTGTAATTTCATCCCATAAACCCACTTAGCTAAAAGGGTTGTAAAGGTTGTGTAAAATTTAAGCCCTGGTGTAAAAAATGCAGGCACATGTTAACAAAGCCCCACTTTCCTATTCAACCACTGATAGTGTTTTTCGGTAGAGAGTAGACCACAAGTTTATTGCAAACGAGCTCTCCACAAAGCGTTTTTGCCGGGAAACATTTTGGTGTACTCTACTTTTGAATAACTTGGATGGGAGTGCTTATTACACTATAGATACAGAAGAGAATAATCAGTATTTGGGGCATTCCACGGTATTTTGGACATTATGTAGAGTCCGTAACGTGACCTTTTTTTGCCATAACTTTTTAATTTACCGTTTGATTTGCAAATTATTTTAATTTGAGCTGGTGTGTTGGTAGGAAAAGATCAAAATAAAATAATATGCTAATTAAACAGTAAATTAAAAAGTTATGGCAAAAAAGGTCACGTTACGGACTCTACATAAATGTCAAAAATACCTTGGAATGCCCCATCTGTAATTAAATAATTGTCAACTTACTGTAAACATCAGAAATTTTTTTGAAAAAGCATTTTTTTGGAGCATGGTATTGGTCTGCGTCATAACAAGCGACACAATTATGGTGGCATAATAGGATTGGTGCTTTAAAGGGTGGGCCTTAAGTCAGGGTTTGACTGTAAATTCAAGACTGCTTCCTCAATCAGGATCCTTCCACAATTTTGGTCAATGGGAATACAAAAAATATCAATTGCTCCGTTGCTAGAGCAAAGCATGTTTTTCTATTTGCCACAACCTACCAAATTTGAATTTAAAACCTATGCAGCAGCTAAGAGGTGTTTTACATCATTATTTATAATGAATCATGTTAGTCAAGATTTAATTTACTACACAAGCCTTAAAGTTTAGTCTTAAAACTTTTTTGACGAGAAGTAAACAAATCTTCAGAAATTTCAACTTCATTTGTTCAAGGAGAATCAGCGCTTCAAACCAATAGGATCGTTCGCAAGGCAGAAAATTTTCTTAAAACATCTCTGACTGTGCAACGACCCAAATAGTTTAAAACGAAATAAAAATGCACTCAATTTAGCTTTCGAAACAATTGACAGCATGAAATCACGTGGGTAAATATCTCAAAGTCAAAAAATATTTCACCTTAAATTCAGCACCATATGTATCAGCACACGCGATGTAGATTCATTAAAACGAAAAAAAGTCAAAGATATTTACAGAATTGTGAGCGAAACTATATAATTTTCTCATCTCTCAATAGAATAGCGACCGAAACAAAATAATCATACGTGAAATAAATATAAGAACAAAAAAAACTTAGCGAAGTAGTAACGGTCCAGTTTCACTTCATTGACTTGTAAACAAGCATGGAACAGCGGTTACAGGGTTACAAGCTCCTTTTAGTAAAATCGAGTCGTCAGAAGAAGGCATCTACTACTGTAATCACGAAGAATAAATTTGAAAAATAAACGTAATAATACAAAATGCATGAAAATGACTTTTATCATTTCATGAACGCCGCCATTAAAAATCATAAATATCATGTGACAGATCACGTGACAGCTGGGCACCCTTTTTAAAGGAGCCAAAAGAACCGCAAGGACATCTCCAAGCCTCCGTTTTCACCCGGATGCACCTTGCTTTCACCCCAGGGTGCCAAAGGACCTTTCAACGGCTCCTGTAGTTCTAACAGTGTAGCCACCGGTGGGCAACCTACGGCCAGCGGGTCATATCGGCTGGCGGGATTGATTCATGCAGCTCGTTAATTGTGAGAATTGCGAATTGATCGACTACTTGCGTGTTCTTAGTGGCTAGTACCCAACTTACTACCCTCAAGCCATATGGCATTTAGGCCGTAAGTTACAGCTCCTAAGTCGGGGCTAGGGCAGGACAAACTTCTGTTATTTACGTGTGTTTCTTTCTATGTTAAAGTTTTTTCTAATCGCAACGAAAAATTTCGCTTCGATTGATGCCAAGAAATGGTATTAAGAACTTGCATCCGTTTACATTTTTTTCAAAAGTGTATTTTCAGCAGTAGTAGAAATAAAAACGTGTATACAATTATCTGATTAAAGATGAAAACTCAAAGACACCTGCAAATACTTGTGCAGTGGCGTTCCTTGCCAGGATGTCTATCCCGTTTGTGTAACCCCCCTCTCTCCCTCCCTCCCCGACGAAAAAAAAATACACTTTTATGTTTACGTAAATTCGTAGTTCGTGCAATTAAAAAAAAAAAAAAAACTTATCTTTATCGTATAGCATAATTTTGAATTAATAGACAATTATAAATTACGAAAACACTTCCTGTAAAATTTGGTGCAGACGCATATGAAACCACCTCCTCCTCGCGATAATGTTCTCTATTTTCACTAATAATTGATAAACTAAATACAATTTAAGATATATTGGGAGAAACTTTTCAGAAATAAAGTGTTTATGTTATTTATAACCTTTTAAATCTACTTTGGTAGCTATCCCAGACAGTACTGACCTATGTGTGTCTTTCCACGTCGGAGCGCGCTTCTGTTCTGCATTGTATGCAAGTCGGCACATTTTGACTCATTGAGCCAGGGCTGTGTCGTCGGAGGGAAAATGACCGACTTCCGGGATTTTAGAGCCTCCGACTTTGACTCCTTTACCCCCTAAACACTCCGACTCCGCAAGTACTGGCAGAGTTGACTTGAAGGGTGATCGACTCCGGCTTCAACTTCGACTTTCGAGAATATTAGATCCTTCAACTCCAACTCCTTTACCCCAAAATCATTCGACTCCGCTAGCCCTGCTCGACTTGCAGTCTTGGAGGGAAAATGACCGCCTCTGACTCCTTTACCCCCAAAACAGTCCGACTCCGCAAGAGCGCTAAGAGCAAAGAGGTAGGATGATGCGGGGATAAGTTGCGGATTTCGAGGGAAAATGATCGACTCCTACTCCAACTTCGACTCTGCTAATTTTACATCCTTCAACTCCAACTCCTTTACCTCAACATCATCCGACTCCTCTAGCAAAGGCAGAATTACAGACTTAGAGGGAAAATGACCGACTCCAACGCCTTTACCTCAAAATCAGCCAGACTTCGATTCTTCCATTCTTGCTTAGTATATAATAAGACAATTTCAAATTCGTTTTCTAATCCCCCGTTCATTGTTCTTTTTAGAGATCAACATTTGTAACTTGTCAATTTCGTTTCAGGTCAGGTTTTCGAGCAGTCAGCCCCCCCTTTCAAAACAAAAAATCGCTTCTTAGTCTGGTAAATTTGATAAGGTCCTCCCCCCCCCCTTTCTCGTTAAAAAACCCCATGAACATTTCACATCTTTCTTAATTAAACAAGAAGCTCCGTACAGAACTAAACGAGTCTACTCTAGTATCTGATCAGTATCCTCAAAATTAGCGAGAATCGCAAATCACTTCACTTTTTTTTAAATATTTTAAGCTGATCTCTACAAAAAAAAATATGGCAAGCTCATCTAAAGAATTAGATGCGTAAAAAATAAATAGACGAACAAATAAAGCAGTAGCACCTTTTAAACAAAGCAGCTAATACATGAAATACACTGCCAGCTCAGTCATTCCAGCCGAGGACTGCAGTTTCGTGCTTATTAACACTGATCAGCCCGGCGTAGGAAAGTGACTGAGCTGGAGATGGAAAACCTCTTAAGGAAGCCAAGAGTGCCAAACAAACTGATGGTAGCTAATATTGGGCGGTAATTTACGGAATAAAGCAGCTAATATATTTTTTTCCATTAAAAAACCTTTAACCGCTTTCAAAAAGAACAAAAAAGGATAAATAAAAATCTCATTAAAATAAATACTTTATGTCAAAAAAAAAAAAAAAAAAAGATGTTTTTACCCTGTTATTACAAAATAATTTTAACAAATGAATAAATGTGCTTTCAAAATAAACAAAAACAATGAAATATCTACTTAAAGAAATAATTTTCACTGTCCAAAAAAAAAAAATCGTCTGCACATTTCTTTATGTAGAAAAATACAAGACAGAAACCGCCAAACACTGAATACATAAAATTAAACCTAAAAATAAAAACAAATCATAGAAACGAAAATTATTTCAAAGTAAAAGCCATTGCTGTGGAGTCAGAGTCGAGGGTCAGTCTCATTTTGGGGTTAAAGGGTCAGATTCGAGAGTGGGAGGTTTTTAATTCAAAGACTCAGAGTCAGAATCTATCATTTTCCCTTACAGTCTGCGGCTCTGTCAATATTTGCGTAGTCTGAGTTGGAGTTGAAGACTTTAAATTTCCAAGAGTCGGAGTCATTTTCCCTCTGTGTCTAAATGTTTGCCGAAGCTACGGAGTCGCAGTCGAAGTCGGGAATTCGGAGTCCGACAAATCCGGAGTCCGGTTCAGGAGTCGGAGTCGACTGCACTAAAATTATAGGAGTCAGAATCGGGAGTTTGTCATCAAGAACTATTTCTCACAAAATTTGTTTACAGTAAATCCACTTTCAAGTTCAGGATCTAGATTGAGGTTTAGTTTCTACGAAGGCGGTAATTTTAAAGGATTTGAACTGTTCAAAATTGAATGGAAAATTGTTCAAATCAAAATTTTCAAATCAACTTTTTATACATGTTCCTCATCAAAAGCTATTTCCTACAAAGTGTGTTTGCAGCTAATGCTCCTCTAAGTTCGGAATTTATATTTGCTTTGAATTTCCCCGTAGGTACTAATGTTAAGTTTTTTTTGAACTGTTCAAAATTGAACAAAAAAGTGTTCACATCAAAAATTGAAATATGGGAATGAGGTGTTCCTCTGAGACCTTTCGAATAAAAAAAATGTTCAATTCGGACTATTCTCTCAAAAGTTATTGGGGGGGGGGGGGCAGACCGACATACATGTTCCCCCATCTCAATACCCACATTTCCAATTTTTACTTTTTCGATATTTATTTATTAACTTTGGTCCTTTTTGACTGTTTTTTGTGTTTCACGATATTTTTAAGATGCATTAAACCTTCTTTCATGCTTTTTTTTGTTCTTCCTCTAACTTTTACCGGTAAAGTAGGCTGAAAACATGTATGTCTTTTCAGTTTTACAATTCTTGCTTTCGTTCGCAATTTAACTCTCCCCGTCATTTTATATCGCATTCGTGTAGCAGAAAAAGTTCTTATATTTTCCTATTTAGACGATTTAAACTTGTATTATTGCAATCTAGTTCAAGTACAATGTTTTTCCTAAGTTTTCTCTGACCTGATTTCAATCTTTTTTTCACCACGCACTTCCGCCACCGAGACTCGCATTTTTTTTTTTTTTTTTTTTTTTTTGGCGCTCTTTCTGCTTATTCCCAAGCCAATTCCGAATTAAGTTTCCGTGCCTTAATGAAAACATACATCTTATCTTCGATTAATAAACATTCTTTGAAGGAAAGATCCCCCTCCCCTTTCACGAAGTAGGTGAACAACTTTCCAAAAGGTTTGTGTTGAGATCTTTTATTTTTCGACTAATTAGAATTTTGTAGGGAAGAATCAATCTTGATCGTTTTCTTTCGCTTTCGGCCGTTTTGCTTCAACGTAGCAGCTCTCTCACTATTTCTTTTTTGAATTCCCCCTCGTTCTCAAATTTTGACGAAGTTTATATTGTTCTTTATTTTTTACTTGCATTTATTTCCTTTTTAATTATTTGCTTCTTTTACATTACTTTATTCTTGACTGAAAACGGAATGTTACATTACGTGGTTTGTGCTGATAATCTGAGTACACGATTTGAGTCTCATACTGATTTATAAACTTATCCCTTAAATGCAATGAAAATTCTGGAATACTTTGGCTTAATTACTTTTGTTACTTGTATCTACCATTTTAAGAAATCCTAGTTTAAATTTGTGCAAAATGTCCTTCGTGCTCAATAAACTGAAAAAAGGCCGCTGCACGAGTTGTCTACTATTTTTATTAATTTGTAATATTTTTTGCATCATAACCGTTTACTGCGTTATTCAAAACTATTAAATCTAACTGCATTGCGCAATGCTTTGCGGGCTTACCATCATAGTTAAAGACTTTTTGTATTTCACAATTTTCCAACTATTTTGTTCTTGTAATTCCTTAAGGAATCGGGAAGAAAAATAGGAGAAGTTTAAGTTATAATGTTTTATTTTAAACGAAAATATTGAATTCTGATACGTTTCTAGCTATTTGCAGTAGCAAAAATGGTATGAATTGTTGGATCGTATTGAAGATTCTGAGAATGTTTTATGTGTTGTAAAATATTGTTTCCAATCAAACTTTCTTTTCAATTAGCAACAATAAGGAACGTATTGTTAACCAAATAATGTACTGAACATTGTTACAAACTCTCATTTTCTGAAAAAAAAAATCAAAGTTTGCCTGCAACGTTTTGGTCACAGTGCGGATTTTATGATTTATTTCTTGATTTTTGAAATCTATCTCTACTAAGGTAAATTAGCATACTTCTTTGGTAATTTCTAAAAGAGATTTTGTTTCGAAATATTTAACATAAAAAGAAAAGTATGATGCTGTAGAATAAGTATTGGTAAATCAATGGTAAAAAGTAAATTACAAGTTTACAACTGCTTCAAAAAAAGGCGTAACTTTGTTTAAAAAGTATTCTAAATTGCAATTAACTTAATCAGGTACAAGGACTTAAACCTAAGCAGTTCATGGAGAAATAAAATGTACACTTTTCATTTGGATTAAAAAAAAAAACCTGATGCTGTATAAAATGGTTTTATGAAGTTTAATGCCAAAGTATTCAAGAAATGCCAACTTTAAGTTGAAGATGTTCGTTTTCTTGTAATTTGTAAACTCTTCTTAATTCTAACTCTTCTTAAATTGCGGCAAATGGAAGAACAGGATTTTCTTTTTTAGCGAACGATTCGTATTTCTTGTTTTCTTGAGGAAGCCGTGAGGGGGGGGGGGGTACAGTGAGGAGATATTAGATTACTTTCCCTGACAGAATATTCAAGTTGCTGTCAGGTCTATAAGCCATTCATTTTGACATTACTACATATTTCAAAGCATTCATGAAATTGAAGATTCGTTAGTTCCCACCAGATAATCCACCTCTCAGGATATGAAGAAGCACGGAATGATTAAGGCTCTACATAATTGTACAAAATCTTGACTAAAACTATCTTTGATGGAAATATTTTTCTTTCAAAGTTTACTGCGGAACCCCTACTAAACGTCGACGAACTCAAAAGGGGATCGCAGGTCACAGTTTGCGAAGCCCTGTTTTATTCCAGGAGTTTGATCGAAACTTATTAAAAAATAGTTCATAAGTATTTTTTTTTTTAATTTTTTAAACTTTTACATACTTTAGCATTTTTAGTGCCTTCATTTTGATTTTATATAATACATTAGCATTAGTCAATATATTCTTAAATCAGAATTAAAGAAAATTATAAACAAAAAAATTACATGATACATTTTGATCTAATTCTCAAGATCTAATTCTCAATACCCTAAAATAAATAAAGATGCTTTGTGAACTTTTGCAGTTGAACAACAATAGATAGCTCGCTTTTCTATTTAAAAAAAAGCATGGGGGTGTACACCTCACAGCGATTTTTCAAAGTTAGACACCGAAATTAGAATTTCCTCGAAGGCTTAAACTTTTCGTCGGCTTTTAAGTTCAGTTGTATCTGTTACACGCGCTGAAATTTTATGCATCTATTGTACACTGTGTTGTATAGCACTTGTCAATATGGCGTAATAAAATATCAGATCCCACATTTGTTTTTTTTCTACCTCATTAGTTCGCCAAATGAGATTAACTTTTATTAAAATTTTGTGCTTTTTTTTCATGTCTGTAGTTTTTGTGGTATGTTCTTCTAAAATTTGTTTTCTAAGAGTGTCACTTGCTATGATACTTTTACCCTTTTGATGCTTTTTCTTCAGTACTCAACCTTTTCACTCTTCGGTTTTTAAATATCCTCTAAAACTCTAAGAACCAAAGAAAACACCCACTGCTTACACTAAAGCAAACAGGGTGTTTTAGTATCAGTTCTATCTATAATTTACAGATCTTTAGGATCTACTTTATCTGAAATGGTTTTTGGAATCAAAAGGTTAGTTACAAATAAGTTTCGCATGGAATCATCAGAAATGTCATTATTTTCGCCTTAAGTGGTTTTATTCAAATTTTCGTGCCTGTAAAGAAAAAAACCAGCAACTTGAAAACTACTAAATCATTAAATAAATTTAAAAAAAATAACCATCCATTTCGAATCAAAATTCAGGATGGGGCACAGTGAGGCAATCTCCCCCTGCCCCATCAACAACGGTCCCATTGAACCCCACTCTGCCTTTTTCGTCTAATTCAACATTTTAAGGAGCTCGTTTAAAGCCTACCTTAAATGTTTTGAATGATAGTTAGATGCATAGATAGAACAATGAAAGTGATCAACTGGCTAATTTTTATTCATAAAAGATGTTATAAATCGATGCATGCGAGAGTTAAAGAAAAAACATTTTTTGCCAGAAATCAGGAAAAAAAACCGATCATTTGATTGCCAACTCAAACAACAACTTCATATCTCAGTATTCACAAGACCAACTGCTGCAGATTCATGGGTACCTATCATCTTTTACCTGTTACAATTAAAAAGTACAAAAAAATAGCCTTGTCTCACCGTTCCACGCGTCTCATTGCGCCCCACCCTCCCCTATAATTTGAGCATCCATTTTTTTAAAATTGCCGAAAAATCATACGCTTTAATATTCGGCGGTATTTTTTTCATGACTGGAATAGATTGCTACTACATTGACAAAATATTATAAGATAGGTAGCGCTAAAACCAGAGAAAATATTTCACCATTTCACTTTGCCCCACGTTCCCCTACTTTAATGTTGCAATGAAACTTATTCTAAATTTAATCGATATCATCTCAGAATTATCATTAAAGATATTCTTCATTTCAAGATTCATAAACAGTTTTTGTTGGAGGGATTTTGCTCGCATTTGCGCAACTACAGCTATTTATTTAATGTGCCACATACAGCTCAGGCAGATCTTACAGCGTTTTCCTTTTGAACGACTCTGGAAACAAACGGGAGAAAAGATCTGCATGAGAGGACAACTCCATGCCCCTTAGCGTGAAACTTTATAAAAATGCCACATGCTGGAAAACTAGTTGCCCTCAACGTGCCCGTGGTAGAAACATGGATTTCTTGGGTGGAGTAGCCTTTTTGAAACTGAAATCAATTTTAGGGTTCATTTGGAAACAGAAGAGAGGGAAAGTGGGGCGCGGGGGGGGGGGGGGGGTACGCTCCCGAAAAAATTTTCGAAATCGAAGATTAAAACGTTTCATGTTGTTCTATCATTGAAAACGTTAGGTAAGTAGGAAGGAACGGTCGCTACTCCATCGGAAATTTTTATGAATTGTAACCTTAATGGCACAGTTTTGGAATATCTTTTGAGATTACCACTATGCAAAGGGCGGCTGTTCGGAGATCATCTATCAAAAGTTTTTTTTCAACTGAAGTCCTAAAAAGGCAAATCAGGTTGATTTTAATGCCGTTAAGAGAAGTTACAGGGTTCAGGGACTATTCTCAGGACACTTCTTCGCATTGAACTTTTAAATACGCAATTTCAAGAGTCACACACTACGGAAGTCCTTCGAAACGTTTCGAAGTTGAAGGACTAATAAGCACTTTAAGTCTATGTTTGATGACGTTTGAGGAAGTAAAAACCACATCAGTGTTGCCTTATAAATGGAGGCTGTAAATACCCTCTTTATCTTTTGGTGTGAGTATCCAGTGTAATCTTATGTTGGTATAATGTAATTTCTAAAGTGAAACTTTAACCTAAATTTTAAATACAAGCCTGAAGGATAAAAAACATCGGCAGAATACCATCCATGTTATAGATGAATTCTAAGCCGTGTTCTCCCACTAGTTTCGCGTCCACACATCTCCGAATCCTCTAAACTTCGCAAGTGATCTGCGAGAACATGGCTTACAATTCAGCTGTGTCTCGATATGGATGGTGTTCTCCCGATATCAATGACTCTTCAGAGTTCAAGGTAATTGAATGACAAACAGTTAACCACCACTGATGTAATGTTGAAAATAAAAAGGGAATACGCCCATTTTCAAACGAAACTAATAACAGGTTTGGGTTTCTCAAGAAAAGCAGAGGACAAGTAAAAGCGAAACTTTCTTTTTCATTTCTTTCTAAATTTTTTGCAAATTAATCATTTCTCAAAATTCGTCAAATCATTGCATTTTTCAAAATTATTGAAACCTGATTAAAATAGTTTTGTTATAGTGTCCTATTTCATGCGTTAGAGTAATAATTAAATCCTTTATGCATTTGAAAAATTCTCAAGCTGTGCGGTCGTATGATTTCTAAACAGATTATATTTAGCAAGAAAAATAAATTGCCACGTTAAAATTCAATGTTTTAAATTTAGCAGAAAGCAGAAACGCTATTTTTCTGACAATATAAAGGATATGAAATGATATCCATTGTCGGATGGTGTTAAAGCCTCCAAGAATGCTTGTGTGTTGCAAAATATTGTTTCGATGCCGAATTTCTTTGTCATTTTCAATAATAAAGAACGTATTGTTATCCTAATAGCGCATTGCCCTGTGTTGCGAAGTCATTTTGAGAGAAAAATCAAAGCTTGCTGCTGCGTTTTAATCTCAGTGAGGGTTTTATGATTTATTTTTTGATATTTGAAAACTATTTCTACTAAGGTAAGTCAACATAGCACTTTTGTATAGCTTCTTAATCATTAGCAGGAAAACCAGAGTATAACACAGTAGTATAAGTGTATCTGTGCTTTTTACCGTATGAAATTTTCCGCTTGTACGCAAATTTATATGGACTCTTGGCTGGTAATAAATTATAAAATGCAAGGAATTAAAACTGATACTAATGCATAATATAAGTTATGAATTCATGATAGCAATGGTTTATTACTCTTAGTCAGAATAATTACTTTAAATTATTAGCAGTAAATTTAACAGAATACTTTCAATGATCATAACTGTATTCAAGTGCATAGGATTGTAAATCTCACTGTAACTTTCTGATCATAGTCAATAGCAAATGTTTAAAATATCTTAAATCACTAATGTGAAACACTTAAAACTAAATTGTTCATAAAGTAATTACTGTTAACTAATCCATGTACCCCTAGGCAATAACTGCCTAGGTGTGAGAAAAAACAAAAAATAAGAACTTAACAGTACCCCGGGTGTGACGACTGATCTTGCTCATTTCTAAATACGGAGTTCCAATAGTGCTTTTGAATTTATTCAAATGTGGTTTAATATGGCAATTAACAACGTTTTGACGCACAAAATTAGCAGATTACTGCAGGCACGTGTTTCGGGGTTACAGGGAATCCCTTTTTCAATACAAAAGAGTCAGCTTTTGGATGTAAAGACATCCGGCAAAAGCAACGAGAAGGAACAGCAGACAAATTAAATAGCAAAAGTGGCAAATTAACAAAACAAATATCAAAAAATTCAACTCAAAGCCAAAATTTATTGCTTGATTCATTTCGAGAAAATGCCGTTTAATTATAAATTTCTCCAAAACTCTCACAATTGCTGGCTTTATCTTGTTGACAAAACTTATCTCATGGAATTAAAAAAAAATATTGCTTATTGGCGTTTTTTCAAAATGAATCGTGTAATATATTTCGGCGCTGAGTTCCTTTTTGTGTTGTTTGTTTTGTTCATTTGCTATTTTGGTATTTATACTGCATGTTGTTCATTCTCTTGTCTTTTACCGGATGTTGTTTACATCCAAAAGATCATTATTTTGCATTATGAAAAGGGGTTCTCTGTAACCCCGAAACACGTGTCTGCAGTAATCTGCCAATTTTGTGCGTCAAAACGTTTTTGATTTCCATCTACTTCTCCGCACTAAGGCATATATTTATTTCTAGTAGTTTTATATGTTTTAGTTTAACGACAAATAATTTATTTTTTTTTACTTTGCTAGTGCTTCCAACTAATGGAAAAACATATGTCGTTGTGTCCATGCTTACCCTAGTTTCTCTGAGATAAAAGAAAATATGATTTCAGTTTTAAAAAAGAGGGTCATCAAGTAAAATTTACCATTCCCAGTTCCTCTCCGAAAATGAAGTGCTGTATGCAATTTCCAAATTATCTCGCAATTCATCTAGAGAAATGGGGAATATCTGAATTCAAATTATTAAAATTCTCTTTTTCTTAGTTCTAACAAATCAAGTTCACCGTGAAGCTATGGCGTATGTGTGCCTCTCCGGTAACACGGCGGATATGTGTGCAGTTTTCCATTGACAATCGAGTTTTACTTATTTGAGAGCTTTAATGAGTTAGGTTGACCTTATTTGGCGCACTTGACACAGCGATAAACGAAGAGGAAGTGAAAATAAATACATGATTTTTTATAATATACAAACATTAAAATTATTCTGTGTTTCTAAACTCGGTGTTTCCCACACTGTTATATATTTTCAGTAACACGCATTTTCTTTTCAGCAATCATGGACATCTCGGAAATTCATGAATATATTTTCCGCTACTACAACGGGTTTACGGACGAAGAAATTGAATTGGAATTTGACATTTTTGCCGAAAAAAGGCGCAAGAAAATCGTCAAAAAAACCAAATGGCCGAAAAAAGCTAAAAGCGTTTCCAAACGCTTCCCCCTCCAACCCTGGGTGGACCAAAACGGAGTGTGGGAACTTCCAGCCCCTAAAAACAAAAAGGGGATTCTCAAAAAAATCTTCAGATTTCTGAAGTGATCTAATTGAAGGTCACTAAGTGGATGCGACCCACTTTAAAAAGCGTGCCTATCTTTATTGAGTTAAGGTGAGCATTTTATTTATACTGAAAGTATTATTTATAAACACCATCGTAGTTCTCAACGCGATATTGAAACAGCAACGCAGTGACCAATGCAGGGGCCATTGCTTTTTAAATAAATCTCACAAAGCAAATGTCAAAACATTAACACACAATTACCACAGCTATAGAGTTTCATATGACAAGATTCCACCCTTGAATGATCAATAAAAGTCACAAGAGGTCTCTCTATTGACATGTATTTAAAAAAAACTGATGTGTGTATGCATCACATCACTTTCTTTTACACCAATTTTTTCCCCCCATTATTGGCAATTTTAATGTGATTCAATTATAAGTTCTCTAAATTTCACCAACAGTGGTCAAACTGTAACCAGAGTTTTAAAAAAAGAAATTAAAAAATCGCCAAATTTGTCGCCAAGTTGGCCACAAAACTTGGCGACCAAAAGACTGGCGATGCATCGCCAAGTGTCTGCCAAGCTATCATACCACTTGAGTTTGCATCAAAATTACTAATGATTTCCCCCGAAAAAGGTGCAAAAGACGCGTTTAGAAACACCCGAATGCAACCAAAATAGAGATGTACAACTAGATCCCACTTTAGGTCTACGTACTAAATTTCAAATTTCTAGGACATACCGTTCTTGAGTTATGCGACATACTTACGCACATCCGTACATACGCAAATACGTACATACAGACGTCACGAGAAAACTCTTAATTAACTCGGGAATCATCAAAATGTATATTTCGGGCGTCTATATGTTTTTAGGTACATATGCACATGTGGTCGGGTCGAAAAAAAAAAACTCAACATTTATTCGCGGGCGAGCAAAATGGAAATTAAGGTCGAGTTTTGAGTGAACAATTTTTTGCGATAACAATACTTCCTTTTTTGTAAAAGGAAGTAAAAAATACGCTAGCAAAAATGCAACAACATTTTTTATTTCAATCTTTTAAGCCTTCCTTTCAAGTCATTTATATTATCTTTTCTTTCAAGTCATTTCATAATTTTTCCTCAATAAATGGAAATCTATATCCTAAATGCAATTCTAATTTTCTGCATATTTCCCAGGAAATTTTTTTAACGATATAACAACATTGATTTTTGATCGAACTTATCCTTACCTGCAATTAGATTCTAATTAAAGACCTTATAAATTTTGAAACTCTACCCAATTCATCACACAGCCACACGATTAATATTTTTTCCTTTGAAATTTAGACCTCTTGCCAAAGCAGAATAAATTTACGCAGAGATAGGAACCTTAGTATAATAATTTGTTTTAAAAGTTTACAAAATTAAAGACAGAGGGCTGTTATTTCGAATTATTCCGGGGGGGGGGCATAAAGGGCGTGACCTCAACGCAATTTTATCGGGAAATCACAAAACCACGCACACTTATATGTAAAAATTCAGTGTTTTATAGGGGGGGTTTTGACCTAATTCCCATTAAAATTTAAAATGGCGGACCTGGTTCAAGGAGTGGACTGATGTAGTCGATGTGATTAAAAATTCGAAGTATTGCTGTGTATTAGGTATGTTGCTACTTTGTAATGTGTGACTCGTATGTAGGGAATTTTATGTTAAACTCTCAAAATTTAAGTTACGTAAAATTCATTTTCTGTAAAATTCTCAAAAAGGTCCCTTGCCAGAGCAGAAAATTTCACTCAAAGGCTTAAAGTTTTATTTTGTAAAATTTTTGCTTTGATGTTTTTCTAAAAATATTAAAAATTTAAGTCTCTTGCAAGAGCAGAAGACATTAACTTTAGATTCATGAAATTTCGCACAGTAATTAGTGTTAGGGAGTCACATATTCCGCACTAAGGCTAAGTGCTTTGAAACAATTCGGTTTTTTCGGCCAACCTATTTTTGCACAACCTTTTACTTCACATAGCTCAAAAACGATAAGTCATTGAAGGTTAACTTTGTATGTCGACACTAAGTGGGGTTTAGTTATGCACCTTCCCGTTCGGTAGTGATTAAATGTTCCAAAAAGGTCTCTTACACCTTTTTAGGGCTAAGCGCTGTTCATTTCAATGCCGACTCAAGTGATAGCACAACTTGGCGACCACTTGGTGATATTGTGCCAAGATTTTTCTCGAAGAAGTTTTAAGCCAACTTGACGAAATATCACCAAGTTGGTGTTTGGCGAACTCGAAGCGCCAACCCAGACACGAAAAAATAATTTTTCGAATCTGGATTAATGTTGGTGCTATTGGCGATAGTTCGCTAGGTATCCACTCAAACATACGGAAATTGTAGATACCTTGTTAATAAATTTCTGTAAAACAGTTATTTGCATCGGCACTATGGTTAAGTTTGTTCTTTATTAAGAACCCCACTTTTACGCGTTCAAAGGTTTTTATGCTATTTCTGATCCCAGACGCTAATACAAGCATTTCTCTGTTCAAGTTCAATTTTCTATGTTTACCATAGATTTCATATGCGTAGGATATTTGTCTAAAAAGCTATTCATATGAGAAATATCGCTTCTAACGCTCGTTACATGAGTAAACGCACTCTCTATTTTGAGTTCTTATTTAACATCGGTTATTTAGCAGATGTAAAAGAAAGTAGTGTAGGGTAAACAACTTTTTTAATTCATTTTTGGCGATCGAATATTCGATATGAGAATAAATCACTATTCGTTACATCAATTACTGTTATCAAACTAATGCCTCGTGGAAAATTTTCTATTTTAGCTTTATAAAGTCCTCAATTTTTCCATACACAAAATTAAAAACTAAAAGTGGTGATAGTCAGAACTATATATGTTTTACGGTAAAAGTCATTGATACGAAATATTCATACACTTCTTACAAAAAAATGTGTGCACCAAGAAGAAATTGAGCTTCAAACTCGGCAGGAATGTAGTCTGGTTAGAGGTATGCAAAGGATTTGAATTACGTGACACAAGGGTAGGTGCATTATGCGCTTACCAGATGCGCAGTAGCATAATAATGGAAGATTGATTTCTCGTGCTGTTGGGGGTACTGAAACGAAAGGAATTAAAATGAAGGGAGAAAGTCCAGTCATTGACTGAGCAAAAGCTGACCCGAAGATCCCAAGTCGCGTGACTCAACAACGACGAATGGTTGACGTTTTACGTGAAACCAACGAAAGAAACCTGATTTCTTCCAATGATTTGCTTTAATCTATCACGTGACTTGGAGTCTTGGTTTTACGAATGAAAGTCTTTACTCCCTCCATTTTAACTCTTTTCAATGAAGACGACCTTTGAGAGGTAACCGGTGGAATTACAATCAGTTGTTAGACTTGTATCGGCCACCCCCTCGGTCAGAGCAATAATAGATTTTTTTGAAGAAAATAGAACGGTTTTTTTGAAGATTTATCACAACCATTTGTTGTACCTCTTACTAAACCCACATTATAGGTAGCGTCGACGGGATTTTCGCTCCCCAAGGAAAGCTATATTATGACTCGCAAGAGGCGTGTGTTCTTCGACGATGAATACCAACTCAGTTTCAGTACTCAAGTACTACTCACACGCGTGTGGAGGCGGCCAGGCCGGTGGTCCGATCCGGTGTTTGTTACCAAGAGGCAGGTAGTGATTATAAAAGCTGTGATTGATTGAGCAACGTTTTGTTGGGTCAAACGAAGATCTCTAGTCGTTCTAGTCTAGAAGATCCGTAGTCGAACTATGAAAGTTCAGAGTTACTTGAACGATTTTTTGATGCTGTCATTAATCAGCAAGAGAGCTGTGGTCCACATATCGCGTAAATCTCCTAATAATATCTTTAATGAAATAAAGTATTCCCTTCTAGATCACCAGCGCTCTCGCAATAGGAGCCTACAAGGGTCATGCTTGAAAGGTAACTGCTGTTATGCCAGAACACTGGTCAAACAGCTGTCCATCTGTAAAGATGATGACTTGATTCTCCGGAGAGGTTATAGGTGACCTACACTCCCTTCCACGCCTTGTTTTGGCTTGTAGTTGGCATAGGAGGGTTTAATATTTACTGTTTTTTAAAATTTGCCGTGTCATATCTTTTGTTTTGAATATGTAATCGTTTGCTATTGACCGCATACGTGTTATAATTCGGGTCGATAGTTTGTTTTCCTTCTGGGTGCAAAAATTGTTTTGTAACAGGGTGTGTATAAAGAAATTTTTTTTTTTTAAATTCTACACTTTGTGTACAAAAAAAGTTTTTTTTTTTAAAAAAATTCATTACTCTGTGCCTTGATTCATTCAATGTAATCAAATAATAGTGTGCATCAACTTACATGTATAGCTAACAATCCTTTTTTCTTCTTTTTAGAATTTGGAACCAGATAACCTCTTTCGTTTTCACTGCTGCAAGTAAACTTTTGGCCAAACTATCAAAATCTTTTGCAGCATCTAAATTTGCTGGTTCCTAGTCTTAAAAAAAAATAGCGACCACTCTCAAAGATACCAAAACCATCTACAATGCATGATGAAAACCATAGCAGGTAATAAAAAAAATCGATAGTGAGAAAAGTATCTCCAGTCTGATCATGAAGGATCTGGAATGACTTCCATAGCACATTTGAACGCTTTGCAAAAAAAAAAAAAATTGACTTCCTACTTTTAGATTTTGGAACTAGGTGAAAACTCTTTTGCTTCCAATGCTGCAAGTAAATTTTTGGCCATACAACTATCAAAATCTTTTGCAGTATCAAAATTTGCTAGTTCCTAGTCTTAAAATCAGTTCCTCAAAAAAAAAAAAAAAAAAAAAGCCTACTGGAAAGATAATTCTTTTGAAAGTTCATCCTGCGACAAAACTAAACCTTTCAGGAAGAAATAAATCACAGCGTTCCAAGTAGTAATGACTTTTTTTACTCTGATAATGCAAAATTGAATGGATCAATGTATCAGAAGTTATATTACACTTGAAAACGAAAAGCAAGAGACAGCAATTAAAAAGCAAAGTCATCTAGCTCTGATACCTCTAAAAAAATCGATATCAGCACAACTGGTTACAAAAAATCACAATAGGAAAATCTTATGACAAGACTGGATTACCCTGGAACCAGATGAACCCATTCGCTTTTACTGCTGCAAGTAAACTTTTGGCAAAAACATCTAAATCTTTTGCAGCATCTAAATTTGCTGATTCCTAGTCTTAAAAAGAAATAGTGACGACTCTCAAAGATAACAAAATCAACTATCTAGCTTCTGACAATGCAGGATGAAAACAATAGCTGGTGAAAAAGAATCAAAAGTGAGAAATGCTGTTGAAAAAACTGAATAATCATCGAATTCACAAGATTCAAGTTCAAGCTCCAATTCACATGAATACCTTATGCAATTACTGATGCAGCTCGTCCTTGGTCAAAACCAGTATCCAAATTCAGTGTATTAGGAACTTCTTAAGTATCTCGAGTCTGATCCTGAGGGATCTGGAATGGCTTCCATAGGACATTTGAACGCTTTCCAATAAAACTATTAACTTTCTACTTTTAGATTTTGGAACTAGCTGAAAACTCTATCGCTTCCAATGCTGCAAGTAAATTTTTGGCCATACAACTATCAAAATCTTTTGCAGTATCAAAATTTGCTAGTTCCTAGTCTTGAAGTTTGTTCCTCAAAAAAAAAAAAAAAAAAAAAAAAAAAAAAAATAGGGAAAACTGACGACGAGAGTGAATCATCCTCAAAACCACAGGCGCCAAGTTCAATCTCGGATTTGATTGAAAAACATTTTGCATTTGCTTCTGCAGTTAGTCTTCCGCAACGCACAATTTTCAAAATTTGTTGCAGAAGAATCATCAGAATGTTCCGAGTTTGAAGATGAAGATTGTGGAATGATTAAAATTTGTTGCAGTAGAAGATTCATCAAAATCTCGTGTTCCGAGCATGAACATGAAGAAGAAAGGATGGTATCTTTAGCAAAGTCTAAACAAACGCCAAGCAAACCAAGTGTTCAGGAGAACTGCAAAGCAAATGCTCTGCATAAAAAATGATAAGACTTCATCCTACAGTTTTATATACGTTTATCCAAAAAAGAGAAACCTAATGTGAAGATAACTTCTTCGAAAATTCATCCTATGACGAGATGAATTCCTCCACGAAAAAGAGCTCATAGAGAGAACTGGTGATGATTTTTCGGACTGACAGCGAAAAATATATTAAAGTTAAATACTCTTGCTTTAGTTAAATAAAAACCTTTCAATAGCCCATCTAATTGCCTGCTTATTATTCTTCTGCTTAGGCAGAAAAAAATGCACCCAAACAATATGGAAAATCGAAAAGTCCGATCAGTAAATGAATCTTCCATAATGAGGTTGTTTCAATCAGTCAAAAGTACTATAGAATGAGCAAAAAAAAAAAAAAAAAAAGAATAAATAAATAAAATAAAAATAACATGGAGTGAGGAAAATCTTTCACTTTCAAAACGTTTAATTTTTTAAATGTTCTATTTTTCAAATAAGGCGTTGTATTTTTGACGTCACAAGTGATGAACTTAGGCGCGCTGTTCCATTGGCACGCTGAGCGATTACGCTTGCTGTTTACCGCGTTTCCAGATGTAATTCAAAAGCGGATTAAATATTGCGCTCTACGCTTGCTATCAACTATATCGTTGACAGTACATGTAAGTAAAGAAACGAATTAAATATTGTCCGTTTTTCAGAAGTTGAGACTTGGCCACGCCCCCAACACGTGGTATCGGAAGATTCTATCTGCGTCTTTTGGGGATGAGGCTTCAGACCAACACTGAGAAAGGTTGCCAGTTGTCCATCGTTATCGCAATGGAAGAAGACGAGTGTTCTATAATTTTCTAAGAAATCACCTCCCACCTTCTCTCTCGAAGAAAAGGTGTGCTACATTTGTTAAGATTTGCAGTGTATTTCTATACGTTTCGGATTAATTTATCATTGATTTTGCAAAGGAAATCCTAAACTTTCCGTTTTTCGCACTAACTAAACATTTTCTGCAAACACGGTGAAGAGTTACAGGTGAAATTGGAACGAAAATGTTTCATTCTATTATGCTGAAACTTTCACAGAGCTCAAACGTGGGTTTTAACGCATTTTCTAATTATAAATCTCTGATCGCATTTTGTTAACTTTGCTGGTCAACCATTTCTCACCTTATTTTCGATCCAATTTTCTTCTTTAAAGCGTTTTTTTAAGTATTACACAGCAGTATGGGGTAAATGAACTACTTTTGCATTGTTTCGAACTATTTTACTTCGCATATAATGAAGAATTAATACATTTTCGAATTGCATTTGTTGTTACTTTGCGAATTCGACCCATTTTGAAAATAATTCGTGGAATTTATGAAGTAAACAAGCAAAAATTAATACCAAACAATCTTTTGACCACTGCATTGAAAAAATAATAAAAAAAAAGAAAACGACAGACGACAACTTTAATTTCGAATTTTTCTGAAAATATTTCTATGTCACCTCGTTTTTTGGCCCATTTCAAACAGTGAATATTTTGTAAAAAATGTCGGGTTGATGTAATATAGAGACAGTATAAAAAAGTATTGAACTACTATTTCAATTTCTAGGCACTTCATTTTTAACCACACACTTTTAAAGCGTACGAATAATTTTATAAGCCACAGTAGGTAAGTTGCACTCTGCGTGACACATTTCAGTACTTAAGAACTATTTTTTTTTTCAATATAACTTTTATTCTTCAGAAATGAAAAAAGGAACAAAACAAAAGTTAAAGCTTTTCACATGCCAATATGGTTATCTACAGAATAATTGAATGAGTGCCTGAAACAACGTTTTATGTTACTGTTTTGACCTATTTATTTTTGTAAATAAAAAAAAGCATATATTTTTTCGTAAATTTTTGCGATTACTCTAAAAGTAATTCAGTTCCTGTAGTACTTTTACGGAACAGCGTTACGTGTGGAGATCATAAAATAGGCAAAAATTTGTTGCCCGTATTCTAATACAGCTCTGAACAAGGACGGATATAAGGGAGGTGCGCTAAGGGCGATCGCCCCTTCCTTGAGTCGAGATGCAGAACTCTTCCACGGCATATTTTTGATACTGAAATTGAAAATTGTTTTAGCCAATCTTCAATAGTTTTACGAAGCTTGAGCTGTCTGGAAAATGAAATTGTTTCACATATCTTAACACTTAAGAGATAGGGATCCGAACTTTATATAGGAAGTATTTCAAAATTCCAAAAACTCAATTTTAGACGATTTTAGTGATATTTAATAGGGTTATAGGGTACAAGGACTCTTCTCAGGAAAGTTTCGAAAATTGAAGTCCCCTCCCCCCCCAAAAAAAAGAGAAACTATTATGGGACACCTTTGATGGCGTTAAGGTAAGGGATGTGGTTTGGTACACTCCTCTGCAATTTTGTAGAAAAAAAGTCCCCCCCCCCCCCAAGATAACTGAAATGAGACGATCTTTCATGGTGTTTGGAAGGGGGGGGGAGTGGAGGTTTGCGAATTTATAAAAGGGAAAAAGTTTAAATCAATCGCCCCCTCCTTGAATAGTCTCTGGATCCGTCCTTGACTCTGAATGTAAAAGGCGTAATTTTTAGCAAGAAACGTTGCTATAGTCAACCTATTCAGTTGTTCAACGTATCGCACATTGCTCTTCCCCCCTCCGCACTATTTAGGTGAGCTAACTTTGAGATTTTTGTGTCGAGAAAGAGCATTAAATTTAGAATTTAAATCAGTAGCCGGTGCGGTTTTCCAAATTTTGAATTGTGTCACTTTCCTTGCCGGGGTGCAAAATGATTCTTTGTTAAAAACATACATGATCTTAAAAATATTGTAACTTGCGCTATCCAGGGGGAGGGGGGAGCCGATCTTTTCCCTTAAAACAATTGTTAGTGCGATTTTGGTGACTTAGAGCAAATCTAAGGAGCCGTTCACAAATGATGTTACGCTTGAAAGGGGTAGGGAAGGAGGGTTCGGTTTTCATGAACGTCTGATAGTTAATCTCAAGGGGGGAGGAGGGAATTACAAGAAATGTGACTTCACACATTTTGGTTCAAATAAAAGCGTTCGTTATAGCAAGTGGACGTTAAGCTACTGTTGTACTGAAGTGTTATAACTAACTTCGTTTCTGTCCCCTTCTGTTCATAGAAACGAAGTTAATTAGCCCCCCCCCCTCCCGCGCTGGCAAATACTCGCCCTGGGAGTACTCGTCATCTTTTAAAACGGCCCTACCGATGAACCTATAATTTTAAAACAGTATTCCAATCAAAGTCACTTTTTATAACGCACCGAAAATTATTACATATTTCTAAACATTAACATTCATGCTATGCATAGAGAAATAATCTTGATTTTAATAATCAATTGTATTAATATATTTCAGATTGGTTTTTTTTTTCTCATTTACTTTTACTTCTCACATGTAAATCCTTTCTGGAACAACTGGCCAATCCCCGCCTTTGGTTCAACCAGGTTTTTTTTTTGTGTTTGCGGGGGGGGGGGGGACAACTTTTGTTCGAATAATGTTTTCAGCATTTTTCAAAAATAACTGCTACTGTAAATCTACTGATTGTATATCCACTCTAATTGATCTGAAATTTTGTACAATCCATACAGAAGCATCAAAGATCCAGCCCCTGAGAGCTTCTGAGTCATCTCCCCCCCCCTCAAGAAAAGAGAGAGGGAGATGGAGAGAGATGTACTAAGTCTTCAAAAAAGAACGCAACCCTTAAGCATTTCAATGCCACAGTCTGTGTGGCAATGAAATTTTTCTGCCCCCCCCCCCCTTTTTTTTATCAGCGCACTTGCAATTTCGAATATAGGACGTAAGTGTTTAAAAGGATATCGTTCAAAATTCAGAAAGCCTATACTTAATAGAAATGTTTCATTTGGAAAACAAAATACCTTATTTTTTTTTTGTAAATACAATTTTTATAGTTCTGAAATTTTCAGTTTAAAAGGTAAAGATTCCCCGTAGACGACAATTACGCGAATCTAGAAACGAAAGGAAAGAACACAAAGAAATTTTCGCAAATTTAAGTGCCCGCAAAAGTTAGGGTTGTCTCAATCGCAAGCGGTAGCGATCACCCCCGCGCTAAAATTTGCTCTGCTTTCGGGAAGGCGTGCCGAAGTGAATGCACAATACTGTGCTCTGCGCTAAAGGCATTTCATCAATTGTGATGTCATGTGCAGAAGCGGAAAAAATGAAATTGAATCTACGCACTAATAAAAAATAATGGATAAACAATATTAAACTTTGTCAAATTGTTTGAAAAAAGGTAAAAATTATGTTTTTAAGGATGCTCAGTCAGAAAAAACAACTTTGAAAATTTCGGAAATGACACCATTTGGAAGAACAAAAAATCAGTTTTGATGAATAGGCAATCTGCCCTCTTTTCACTAACGTTCATCATCTACGCAGATTGTTTCGCGGGTGTGTTTTTGGTATTAAATTGTCTGCTAGGAATAGTCAGATAAAAAAATACGTTACAAATTGAAAAAAATGAAAATCCTGCTCCTCCTCGAGTAGATAATAGTATATAATCAGGGGATATAATGTGCAGAAAAGAACATAGAGTACCTTTTATTGTGAAAAAAATGCGTTCCAAGATGTCGATTCCAATTTTAAGGAAAATCATCAATTTCAAAACAGCTTAAGGAAAAAGTGCCCTATTTTTTCAGTTTTTCAGCCTTTAAAAAGCTATCTGTGGTAAAGTTTATCCGAAGTAGGGAAATGTGGGGCAAAGTGAAAAGGTCAAATATTTACTCTTAGCACCACCTAGCAGGTAATATTTTAACAATGTAGTTTTACATGTAGTCTCTTCTTGTGAAAAAAAAATACTGCCGAAAAAAGGCTTCAAATTACTGCGAAGAATAAAAACTCAAGTTTCAATGTAAGCTTTTTTTTTTAATTCTTTCTTTTTCTACGGTAATTTTCGAAACAAATTTCCAATTTGTTTATTTTGAAAAGTCATCTTAGCTTTCACTTTGCATTCTTTCAATTTGCCTCACATTTCCTTACTAGGCAGAATTAGAAAACCCTTTATTTCTTCATTTTAAGTTGTCTTCATGTTCTAAAACGAATCTTATACTGAATTGCGACACGTTTTCGTTCAGACAGGAAGTCATTTTGTAGCCAAAATGATATATTCTGCCGAGAATGAATGCATGGATATTCTTTTAGAATTTAATCGAACGAATTGGAACCTAGAGATTGTTAGGGACTTTTAGGTTCAAAAGCAGTAACTTCATTACCCTCTGTTCAATAGGTGCAATATATTTTGAAGTGTAACTGCAGCCATTTTAAAAACAATACAATCTTGGCTGTCCTCAGACCTACCTCGCCCTTAAAATCACCCATAGTGATCCCTAACCTCTTCTCCCCTCAAAAATACCAGATACTATTGCCTAGAATGCCTTTATTAAGATTATAAAATTTCGATAAATTTCCGGGGATCGGACCCCGAATCTCTAACTCTCTTATCACTGAAAATCATCTGAAACAGCGTTTTTTCAAGCTACAATTTTGAAACATTTTTTGCAGAGAGTCACCAAACCCCCTCTTCTCAACAGAACCGGTGACGACCATTGCGTTTTTAAGCTTCAATGTTGAAAAATTTACGGGGAAGTACCTTCGAAACTCCTCTCTATAAGATTTGCAAAGATGGTCTAAAATGCATTTTGAAAAATACAAATTCGCTTAATTTTCGAACAAAAAAACCTCCGGACCACTTTTTCTTGCGTAAATATTATAATTATGGTTATATATATATTGTCAAGAGTTAGATTTTGTAATGACTACCCTTTAAACCAGAAACTAAAACTATCCTCTCTCTAACTCTCTCCCGGTGTAATACAAAAAGATTGAAATTACTAAAACGCCGTTAATTTAATACACGTCCCCTTCTGCTTTGAACTCGTGACAACCATACTTTTGCAGAAATTATTTTTAAACTCTTTTTATGACTGACAGACCATTGACGAAATTTTCATGTTTTTAGAACAATAGATAATAGTTTGGAAAAGTAAATCATCTAACCAACATAAATTATTTTTACAACGAGCGCATTTGAAAGTAAAACGATCGAGGTGGACGTAACAAACATCAATGTAGAATACGAGCATTAATCCTCGAGCAAAATGTAATTTAAACAGAGTACAAAACCCATTTCAAAAGGTAAAATCTAAGCAATGTGGCTAACGAAAACCAACCAATTTAATGCATATAAATTGGGTTAAATGTTAGAATTTGGAATTTTAATTAATGAAGTGCTGTTTATTTATTCTGTACAATTTATAATTCTTATAAATTGGCAGTTTTTGACTAAGCTCTTATTATTTTTGGTGTTCAAAGTTACTTTATGGGGCAAGCTTGAACAGAAATGTTTAAAATTTTTAAAGGTTTACAAAATGTATCATTGTAAAATAGATTACTTTCTGCTTATCTGAGAAAGAAATGCTATACTTTTTATCACAATATTAATTCAATAATTATGATCTAAATAAGAAATTTGGTAATTTTTGTAAGAATACTCGGCCGATACAAAGTAGTTGCAAAATTGAATATTGATCCACACTGATTTTTTAATAAATAATAAAGAGTAAGTATATATACGAACAAAAATATAACTTTTGTTGGATGTTTTTTATATCCATAAGCTTACGATTTGTTCATTGGAAAAAGCGTTCCTCGTACCGCCGAAACACGTGTCTGCAGTATTCCTGCACATTTGTGTTTTTAACTTTTCTTTTTATTTGCTTTTACAAAATATTTATGTTTGGTGGTGGAAATAATCTGTAAAAGATTGATATAATTCGTTTGAAAATCCAACTCTTGATTAATCATACATTTTACTCTCTGGTTTATTTTTAGTTTAAATAAACAAAATCTTTTAAATAATGCATAATTAAATTTTAGTTGGCATTTCCTTTAAAAAACTATGGTTTGGAGGTCTATACTGATATTCCAATGAGTTCAAAATTCATCACGTTTATGTCAGTGGTTCATTTTAAAACATAATCAGTACTTGGCTGGGTATAGTAAAAGCCGAGTACCCGGTACTCGGCCAAAGTGCTACTCGGTGCGTCTCTAGTAAATGTTGCTCTAAGGATTCCCTATCTCCCTATTTAAAATCGAAAATTTTGCTATTTACACAATGACAAATAAATATGATTTAAGAAAAAATAAACTTACCTTTTTCTTATCATAGAGTGACTAACATATCCCGAAGTCTTTGCGAAAATGGAAGATACCAGCCAAAAGAACTTGTCTACCTTAAAAAAAAAAACTCAGTGTTGATTAGGTAAAAAAGATACTTTTAATATCAAGGGAGGGATACTATTCGCTATTATTTCTTCTTTAATTTTAGCGATACATGTACTAACATTTGACTCTTAAAAATAAATTATCGTGTCTGATAAAAATTAGTCGAGAAAGATTGCCGACCGATGTCCTAATGCTTAAGGAAATCAGCAGCATTTATTTACCTTTTCATTCTCAGACTTGCAACGGTCCCATTGCAATGTCTGTGTTATTTCTTACAGTTACATTTCACATTGTGAGCTATCAACTACAAGAAAACTTCAAGATGAAATATGCTTATTATAGGACATGAAAGCCTTGACAAATAAAGTATACCCAATGAATAAGGGCCAAAAATGACCAGATGAAGAAACAAATTAGGAACTAGCTAAATTTTTGCCACTTGTTAATAACTAAGCAGGGGAGTATTTTCCGAAAAGTCCCCGCATTCCCCCTTGAGATTCCCCCCAGCCCCCTTAAATATAAAATTGTAGGTTTTTAAACACAAGCTTATATGGGTCACTCTTCAAAAACTTTTCCGTCACACGCCTCTTTCACAAAAAAAAAAGTTTTAGAAACAACGCATTAAACAATGCTTTTTAATTTCATCGAAATATATATCTAAACTTGCCAACAATTTTTTATTATTAATTTTTATTTAAATATATTTTTGGTTCACAACATGTGAATTCCCACCTCCCTGGCATGTCACACACATTATGCAACTGTTTATGTTGCTTAATAACTTGTTTAATTAAAAGTATATACTTATTTATTATTTTTTTCACAAGTCTCAAATGCTAGTTGTTTCAGTATATTTAATTTCTTAATATTGTGTTTTAGTTCGTTTCAGTAGGATAAGGAATTATGTCACAAATTCTCACCTCCGTTACCTCAACACAAAATGCCAATTATTATTAACAGAAGGCAGTAATGACATCAAATTTTTCCCCCATTATACTAGGGAAGCCCCCTTGCTTAATTTCAGTCATAAAGAAGTTGTGAGATCTTTGTCGGAAAATAAGATAGATTTTGCTTGAAAAACTATTTGTGGTTATTTTTAATTCTCACCTCCGTGGACTTGAATTTCAGGGATGTAAATTAAAGTTCAAAAAGAAGTGAGCATGTTTTCATATGCTTAACATGTGTAGATTGTATCAACGAAGAAAAAAATATTTCCCCAAAAATGTATCCATTAGGCCTATATTAATGGAAAATTCCTCACCTCCGATATACCTTATCAATTTCATTATTTCTGAGGTGAAAATAAATGGAGGGGGAAATACATCAATATTAGGCGTTCTACCAAAATTGCTAGTATTGTGACGTCTTGGGCCCACAGTAGTACCGACTTAAACGTGCCGAGCGATTTTCAATCAAAAACACCACAACTGAAAACATAGACTAAGAACCCTTTAAACTTCAAACAAAAAGATTGATAAAAAATTAAAAGGTACATTGAAGAGTATGATGAACAATGGCAAACACAGTTGCCTGTGATGTGCCTGTAAACTCACGATTTCCTCACGAAACCGGAGATTCTGTAAAGCAGAACGTCACAGTTCAGTAGTAGAGCGATCTGACGAAACTAGATTTTTTCTCAAGAGTCTCTCGAAGAGAAGGGGCCTGTAGACTAAGCCCCCTTAAAATTTCCAATTGGCTGGATCACCAACACGTATTTTGGAAAAGAGTGGGAGGCATCGGAAAACGAAGCTAGGATTCGAGGGTCAACTGGCGCCTTATTTGCATTTGAGATCTCTTCCATGTCTGCACTGCCGGTCAAGATTAAGGAGCGGGCGGTCAGCGGCTGTCAACAGGTACTCGACATGCCAATTTGGTATACAAGCGGATCCTGACTTACGCGAGGGATGCGTTCCAAGACTCTTCGCGCAAGTCGAAATTTCGCGTTGTGGAAAAGAGTATGTTAATGATTTTTTATTGGCATACTTAATTATTTTAGACAGTTTAAAACCATTGAGAAGAAATACTAATGGAGGGAGCCATAGCAAATGTCTCAGTGAAATAAGCTTGGGACCCCAATGTCTCCCTGGTCAGGTGACTTGTTTGGCTGGGAAGTTGTCGCGTTTTGGCACGCAATCGCTCTTTTGGCATTAAATATTTTTCAGACGACGCTTATTATGAAGTCGGGGCTACAAATCAGAGCAACTCAGGCTCCAACTCCTTTACCGCATAAAAATAAATAAATAAATAAATAACGGATACAAATACAGGCCTATCATTCAAATTCCCTCTCCCCACTTCTTTCCGGATTTTAAAATATAATGTAATTGCATTTTTCATGTATTTTGATGTTTATTCCCTAAAACGACGGGCATGTACAAATAGTTTAAAGTGTTCCGTTATTGGCTGAAAATTTATGGATTCATATGTATTGTAATCAATGTTTTGAAATGATTCCATACGCAGGCGCATACTAGTATTTAAATGGAAGCATAAAAATAGCAAATCTTTATTCTTGCGCATCTGCTGTTCACAGGAGCTTGGCGAGAAGATACTCGCCAACAAAGCAAATGTACACAAAATGCTTAAGAGCCGTTAAAATAATTACTAGTTAAGTAAAGAGTGTTTTTATGGAACTAAAATGTTATTTGCACTCAAGATATACAATGTTTTATAACTTTTATAGATAAAATAAGTACAAAAATTTAAAACTTATAGGCAACTGTAAATTTTTTACTCGTTGAATGCATATAAATGTCATTTTTTCTTTATTTAGAAGTAAAAAAACATTCGTACGTGCTAGAGAAAAGCTACTGGACCTCCTGGTGTGGCTTTTCCTCACAGTTTACAATGCTAGAATACAGCACTATTACTATAAATCTAATTTTTCCCTTCTACAGTTAAAGGTTGTTATCATGCATGGCTTCAGGTAATGAAAACTTCTTCAGCGGTTACGGTGAACTCGAAATTGCTCCCCAGGTCACATGGTACTGTTGCCGTATCGGGATAGTAGGGTTGCACTCTCTCCATATATTCCTTCTCAATGTTTAAATTACTACTAAAACTGTTTAAGACCATTTTTAACTATATATTATCGTTTCTTACATAAAAAGAGGAATTTTTAATTTTTTATTGTATTTTTGAAAAAAAGCTGCATTTTAAAAAATAAAATATACTGTTACGATGCACAAAATCAATGATCAATGGGACAGATAGACATGAAATAAAACAGAACAGTACGTACAGTATGTAGTAATAATAAAGCGCTTCACTACAATAGTACAGTATTATTGTAGATAAATTTATAGCCTAAAAATTGAAGATGATGATTTATGCTGCGCAATCTCAGGCCGTTATTTTAATACATTTTCAAATACAGTAGCTTCGCATGAATTTTATAACATTTCCATCCATGGTAAAACACCTCTTTCACGGTCTCTAATATCCACAATATAAGAGCAGCTTCCAATATAATATATTAGCATTTTGCTTAGTTGCTACTATGCGAGCTTCATACTAAACATAATTTTTTTACTCATAGGGATTGCCTTTTATTGAATTTTACACGCACGTATGAAAGATTCACTCATATCTTAACTGTCGTGCTACCTTCGATCCAATTTTTAGTTGTTCAAGCGTATTAAGAATATTTAGCTTTTCTTAAATTGTCGCAAACTTTCACTTTTTGTTTCCATCTTCACAAACTTAGATGAAACAGCATACCTAGGAGCCACAATGTTTCATCACATTTCATATCTGTACATATAATAAAATAAGATGTTTGTGTGTGTGTGGCGCGCTTCCCGGGAAAACGGTAAGGCTTAGAAAGATGAAATTTGGTATACAGGTGCAATTTTTGCCAAAGATGTGCACCTCGGGCTTCGATTTTTGACATTTTAATTAGAAAAAAGTTATTTAATATTTCATGTGTTTTTTTGCACTTTTTAGTACTTTTTACCTCACAGACCCCAAACCAATCGCACCACACAAATATGTTTCGTACTATAGTGTAGGAAATTTAATTTTAAATATGATGAATGAAAAAAGTTTGAAGATAGAGCAATTTTTGTATATTTTATGAATTTTTGAAAAAACCTTTAATTTGCATTTTTTCCTGGGTTTTATTTTTTTCTAATATCATCCTGCGAGAAGTATCAAAGACTCATTTCTGAAATTTAAGTTGGTAATAGTAAAAACATTTCGCCCTCTTTAAAAGAAAAAAGTTCTTAAAAATACTCAAGTTTTTTTTTTTTTTTTTTACAATTTTTTTAATGCTGAACACATTATGTTTTTCCACGCATCGGTCGAAAAAGCGTTCTTTAATCTTTTATGCCTCTGACGTCACTACTTGGATTTCGATTCGATATTTACGATGAAATATTAATCGCAAACAATGTTAATCTTTTTTTTTACTATCCAGCATACTTCTACATTTTATGACGAGTTGACCACGTGTTTTTCCGGCAGCGCTTGATTTTTTTCTTTCCTTTTTGTTGTTTTATTTGGAGATTGTATTTATTTCTTTTTCCATCCCCCCCCCCCAAGCTGGACGCTTTGTTGTATCTATATAACGTTACATTTCATAATTGTGCACATTTAATTCAATAAAAACAGCGAGATTTTTTTTTCTTTGTCAAACGCTACTTGCACACTACGGGGAATTTTGAACTTTTTTTTTTTTGCTCTACTTAAATAAAAGTGGTTTTTTGAGTGATCCTTTTGTTTTTATTAGGAAATGGCCGGGGATGTTAAAATAAATAGAGATGGATAAGAAATTTTAGAGATAGATCGTAAAGGTAGCTTGCCGCCGAAAGCGGCAATCTTGGCGTAAAAATGTGAATGGCACAAAAAAAGATAGAGATGGATTGATTAATACTGCTGCCAAATTTATTTAAACAGCCGCCGAAGGCGGCAAACTTGAAGTGAAAAGGTAAATGACAAGTTAGTCAAACAGCCGCTAAAGGTGGCTGCTTCCATTGAAAGTCGAATTGCGTTTGAACCAGCTGGTCGCTGCAGGCGGCTAGTTTAGAATAAATAAATGAAAAATGAGGGGAGATTATAATACACGCACTAACAAAGCGATGTTTTAACTAGTGCGGTGTGTGGGACCACCGTTTTCTTTCGAAATAACTTTCGTGTTGAGAGCGAGAAATTCTCTTTAACTCTAAAATTCGATGATCGTGAAAAAATTGCGTTATAGCCATTTCGCGTAAGTCGGATCGCGTTGTAGCGGGAGTCAACTGTACTGTCAGCCCGGTGCCATCCCGTCTGCTCCTATTCGTCAGGTGTGTCACCCTACTCAGCCGCACAAAACACGCTGTCGTCGACCAGTCAAGGGCGGGTCGTCGGCTCCTCATCAAACGCACTCCCACAAAGTGAACACGGAGATAAATCCAGGCATTTGCGAGGCAACACCGTTCGGAAGATTTCACAGTATATTCTCAAATTTGCTAGTTTGGAAATGTTTATTATTGCACTATTTTTAAACACACATTTGCCGCCTGCCTTGTCTAGTGGTCAGAGAAGTCTGACTGCGACAGGAAGGTCCGGGTTCGAATCCCGGCTCGGGAATGAACGTACTTTCTCTCTCCTGTCCTTGTCCTTTCTTTGTGTGAATGTGTTGTTATGCTGTGATTGGTTGCCTACCCTATAAACGGATCCATATGGCATGTGTGTACTGTAGAAGTCGGACTTCACACCAAATGACGGTACAGTTGGAAAAGTGAAGCAGCGCACCTTAAATTGCCAGCCTATCTGGCACAAAACAACAACATGTGAAAACAGTTATAATTCCTAAAACCAAAATTGCAACAACAAACGCCATACTTTAATTGAGATAGCTTAATATTAAATCCACACGAATCATTAAAATAGCTCATTGTTTGTACAATTAACAAAATTACTATGATATTTAAATTGGCTTCGATTTTTAAACATTCAATGTTTTTCTTTTTTTTTTAGTTCCGTGAGCAAAGGCATTAATTTTTTTTTATTTATGAGAAAAGTAATTGGAATTTAGCTGGGCAATCGTTTATGGTTACTTTTAGTAGGTAACACTTTCATGTAAAAATAAAAAAATAAAAAAAGTCGAAACTGAAAAATATTTTCGTTGAAAAGTTACACTTTCAAGAGAATGATCCATATAAGCCTGGGAGCGGAGACACTTTTGGGAAAAAAATCCCTAATTAGATACTAACAACTTGCAAAAACTCAGCTTGTCCCTAATTTGTTCCGACACATACCCTTTATTGACTCATGTAATACGATGATTGATTCATTGCGAGGTACCTTTTTTCAAAAATAAAAAGCAATTAAAATAACAATTTTGTTGCATATTCTTTACGAAAACGCAAAAGAACTTTTCTTGACGTTTATTTTTGAACATTTCTTTCAAATGTGGGCCGTAACTGCGGTTATAGTCTGGCAAACGAAGGCCAAAAGAAGGGTGAAAAAAAACATGTAGTTTTGCAAATTGGCACACAGTAGGGTGTTCCCTAAAAAAAATTTGAGTTGGAATCTCAATTTGCAATGCCACCCAAAAGTTGCGTATTGGTTAGTATAAATCAGATGTAAAATATTATCCAGTTAGAACAACTCCTTAGGGGTACTAACAAGGCTTAAATTTCTCCAAAAATAGGAAAAAATGGTCAATTTTCAAAACATTTCTGAACATTAAAATTTTTTTTTTAATTCTAATAATATTCAAATGCAATTCAGACCTTTGCATTTTGGCCCAAATCTAATTGAATAACAATCATGTAAGAAATTAATGACCAATTTTTAGCTATATTTATAGAAAAACAATGAAGCATTTTTTTATGTCAAAGTATCATAAATAATCGAAAATATTTTATAAAATTGCAAATAGCATTTTGCGTATTAGTAAATGAAAAGTGATGTTGCATCATCCCTAGTTTCGGATTAACATTGGTTGCTTGTGATAGGACAAACTTTGCATGTATTGCATTATCTTAATTCTACGATATTACTGGGTGTTGGGAATTGGTTAACATGATAAGAACTGAACATAAGTTACATCATTCCCATATTAAATCATTGGTAGTCATTGTTAATGACATTAACTGTTCAAAATAAATAGTATTATGTGGTTAGTACTAGAATAGATCTTCTGTCGTGAGCAAATGGAACTTACTTTGCAAGTATATAATACTTTTATTGCGCAATTTATTATATTTTTTAACTGAGAAAATGTTTTTAATTCATTTTGTGATTTAGAAACTTTGAGTAACATATTTATTGCATAGTTTTTATCATTGCTCTATAGGATTTTTTAATAATGAACCTTATCGTAAAAAGATTTACAGTTCTACATCTACAATTAATGAGATCAATCAATTACCTGAGCAGCAACAGCATCTTTCAAAATTAAAAGTGAATAAAGACATTGAAACAGTGTACGTATCATGAAATTAAATATCTTATGAAGTACACTCATCTCTTTGGATTTAAGTGCTGCGATCCATTTTTAACGCATAAGACAGTCACTAAAACGTTGCGCACAATCACCATTGATTTCTTAGAAAGTAAACAGCAAGTATTCTTCACACCAGGGAAGTCACTATGTGCTAATTGTTGTAAAAATGTCTCTAAGTTGTCTAAATGTGAAGATGAAATTTTGCCAGAATATGTTCCGGAAGAAGAAATCTTAGCTTCAGATAATACTGCTTGTGATTCTCTGGGTGTTTCACCAGTTAAAACAAGTAAATTACGTGAGCAAAGATGGTCATCAGCTGTTAAAAGAAAAGTCTCCCACATTTCAAAAAGTATAGGGGGAAAACTTAAGAAACCATTCAATGTATCAAAAAAATCCAACGACAGTTAGCAGTTAAATTTAGGGGGAAGATTATTTATCACTTGTAGAAAATTTGAAACAAAAAGTTAACGAATCTAACAGTTGTTCTGAAAAGATGAATGTTATAACTTTAATGCCTAAATGAAGGCCTGAATCGAAGATATGTGAAACTCGTCAATTAGGCGACTTTGTGGTTCGAAAGGCAAAAAAATGGAAAAAGAATTTGGTATATTACCTTGTGCAGAACACAAAAATAATAATAATAATAATAATAATAATAATTTGAATTTTGACATTTTGAATTCAAATTATGTTTTTCGCAATCACGAGTGTGTGTATGTAGGCGTGTGTGTTTGTGTGTGGGGGGTATGTGTGTTTGTGTGTAGGGGGTATGTGTATGTGTGTGTAGGCATGTGTGTTTGTGTGCTGGCATAAGTGTGTGGGTAGTTGTGTGTATGAATGTGTATGGGGGGTATATGTATGTGTGTAGGCATATGTGTTTGTGTATGTGTGCAGGCATGAATAAGTGGGTAGTTGTGTGTATGTGTGTATGTTTTTGTGTGTGTATGTGCAGGTGTCTGTATGTGTACGTATGTGTATAGGTGTATGTGTGTAGGTGTATGTGTGCGTGTGTGCGTGTGTGTATGTATGTATGCGCGTGTGTGTAGGACATGGATGCAACCTAGAGACGGCTTTCGCTAAGGGAGCAGCATCGTGAGGACCCGGTCGACGGTGATGGTGCGGAGAGTGCTGGTGGGAAAATAAAATGATAGCACGCCAAAAACAGTCAAATGAAAGCAATAAGCAATCGTGATTGCTCAAAAAAATCGCAATAGAGTTTCAAATAACATGAAGGAAAAGTTATAAAATTCTATGAAGATGACGACTATAGCAGAATATATCCAGGTAAAAAAGACTTTAAATCTATCGGGAATGAGTATTCAGGAGTAAAAGAGAAGAAACAAAAGCGTCTCATTTTATGGTTGTTCGAAGCATTCAAACTAAAACACCCATAAGTTAAAATAGGTCGTTCAAAATTCTGTGAATTACGCCCACAACGGTGTATTTCAGCAGGTGGCTCTGGAACTCACACTGTCTGTGTATGTTCTATACATCAAAACGTGAAGTCAATGATGAGTGGATCATTTATTAATAAACTGTCTCACAGAAATCTGTTGGAGAGGATGACATGTAACATAAATAACGAAGGAGGTATGTTTGGTATTTGTTTGAACTGTCCTTGTTTAGAAGCAGTGAAGCTGTTTTTAAGAAAATAAGGATAGCCTGGAATCAGAAATTAGATATAAGCAGTAGATGATTTCTAATAACAAATGCACTTTAATTACTGTTGAGCAAACTTATCACGACTTTGATGATTTAGTAGAAAAATTGTTAGTTTTAAAAAAATAACATTTTATCACTTTCACAAGCGTCTTTTTTAAAAAACAAGAAACAAACTCTTCAACCCAATGAATGTTTAATACTTTGAGATTTTTCTGAAAATTTCACTTTTTTCATGCAAGATAAAATACAGAGTTATCATTGGGTAAATTCACAAGCTGCCTTAAACCCTTTTGTAATATATTACAAAGATAGAAAAAATGAATTACAAACCAACAGCTTTTGCATAATAAGTGACTATTTACGCCACACTACAGTTGCAGTTTATGCTTTTCAAAAAGTACTACAAATTGTAAAATCTGACATTCCTAACTTGGAAGTTTATTATTTTACAGATAGAGCTACCGCACATTACAAAAATAGAAAGAACTTTGTAAATTTATGTCATCACGAAGATGATTTCAATTTTGAAAGCTGAATGGCATTTCTATGCAACCTCACACGGTAAAAGACCATGTGACGGGATCGGAGGAACAGTGAAAAGAGTTGTTACAAAAGCCAGCTTGCAAGGACCTAATGGAAGTCATATTTTAACTCCTTTGGAAATGTATAACTTTTGCACTTCAGCTATTACAGGCATTAAATTTATCTACGTAAGCACTCAGAGAGTTGATTTAGCTGAAAAAATGCTCCAAGAAAGATTTGACTCAAATAGAATTCCCAATACAAGAGCTAACCATTGCTTTATTCCAACGAGTTTTAATACACTCAAAGTAAAATTATTGTTCATTTGCAATACACATGAATGTATGTACAACTAAAAAAAAATTATCTGCTGAAAAAGGTCAAAAAATGACTATATAACCTGTGTGTTATCAAATTCAAATTTTATTTTCTATATTTGCAATATAATTTTTAATTTTGCATTATATAGAGTATAATATACATAATTTCAGGATGATGTAATGCTGTTTTCATAATTTTTTTTTTTATGTTTGAGGGATGAGTTATTTGGACAAATAAAACAATTTTGAATAGTTTTAAAATTTTAGAAAGAATTTCCGATTGTTTATGATACTCTGACATAAAAAAATGTTTCATTGGTTTTGTATAAAGCTAAAAAATGGCCAGTAGTTTTCATTTTAATTAAATATTTTAACTCGGAAAATGATTTGAATATTTTTTTAAGCGATAAATGTTTTTGTTGTTCTTCGTTAGAATACAATTGAAGTAGTCTTGCAATACTTTAGAGCCCATTTATAGATAAAAAAAAACACGCCGCAATTAACTAATTCAATGATTTAGTGCTCCCTTTCAAAATGAGTTAACTGCATAAATAACACAATTTCGAACAGCTGTATCTTTTTTACAAACCAAATACACAAAACATTACAGATAACGTGCACAGTACTAGAATGAAATATTCAATTGGCTGAAAAATTTTATTTTTAATTTCATCCCCTTTCGGTTTATAGGGGTATAAAAAGTCTTTTAAATAAATTTTCTGATCTTTGATGGGCTGTAATTTGTAAAGGGTAAACAAACACACAATTACAGCAAAATTTTCTCATTAGTGTGACTACAGTGATTAGTTTTTGCCGTATTTTACTTTGTATTTTTATCCCCTAAGCGACCCTTTGAAATGAGTAAAAATTTTACATTTGACCTTTAACTTCGGCCTGCTGCCATTGTTTTAATTAAGTTACAGCTACATAACTCAGTGTGTGAGACCACTATCCTTTAATCATTATACAGAAAGAATCAGGGATTGACCGCCCTCAGGGATTTCTTGGTATTGAAATTATAAAAACTCGATAATTATGATTAGGCTAAAAGATGAGATGTGAAGGGATGGGGTGGACGTTATCCCTAATAAATGTATCGAGATCAAATTTGGAGGATTCTCTTTTTCACTAACAGAGGTCGAAATGTGAAAGACTTTGCCCAGAAATTATTTTACTAATTAAAAACCTTTCCATAAAATGACTAAATGTGAAACTCATTGTATAAAGGAATTAGTTGATATAATGCAGTAGTACAAGCATTTATTATTCGAGTTAATACTTTTTTTTATGAAATAAAAAAAAATCATTCTGTCTTAGTGAAAATTTTGTATTCAATGACCAGTCAATGCAATTGTTTAAACAGATAATGCTATCCTCAAAATGAGCAGGAAATCGCCCACCATTTGAGACCTCTCCTTTTACTATTGTTTTCACTTTCCTTTTAAAAGTTTTTTTTTTCTTTTTAATACGGTGATTTCCTCGGAATTTCCTTAAAATCAAATGGTAGCTTCATAGTTTAACGAAAGGTTATGAAATTTATTGTTTCCTCCGTAATAGTTAAAATTAACAGCAAAAAAAAAAAAAAAAAAAACATAGTTCCTTGACTTTACACTAGGTTCAGACGAAGGAAGAGAAAAAACAAACAATAATGCCGAGATGTCCACAAGAAAAACACATGTTTCATATTAGAGTAATTGTATTTCCATAGTCGTACTAAAATCTTACAATTCGAGGACTTTTTTTTCTTTTTTGCTTCCAGTCGATCAAAAGCATGATTTCCTTATTGGGAAAACGCGTTAAATTTTTTCGCATTAAAAGTGTGAAATGGGGTGGTTTCCTTCAGTCAAAAGTACTACTTTTAGTCATTAAAATGGATAGAATGAGCAAAAAAAAAAAAAAAAAAACATGCAGAAAATACTTTCATTTTCCCAACATAAACGGTAATTTTTTAATAAATTTTTTTTAATGTCCGATTTTTCAAACAAGGCGTGGTCTTAATGACGTCACAAATGATGCATTTTGGCGCATCCTTCTACCGCATTTCCACGTTATGATAATCAAGAAGCGAATTACGATTGCGCTCTACGCTTGCTACCAACCCTATCGTTGCCAATGCAAGTGAGTAAAGATACGAATTAAATATTTTGCACTGTGAATGGCAACACTGAATGGCATTTCATCATTTGTGATGTCATCGGCAGAAGCCGTAAACAATGAAAGCGCACCGATTAAAGTATTTTTTCAATATTAAACGTAGTCAAATTATTTAAAAAATGGTCATATCCTATGTTTTTGAGCATGCTCTTTCAGAAAAAAATACTTTTAAAATTTTGGAAATTACCCCATTGCCACCCCCCAAAAAGTGCCGCCGGGCCGGACCGCTCCCTCCGCCCCACCCTAGCTACGCCACTGGGCGCAGTTTAATGTCTATCAAACATTCATATTCACATGCCGACGGACAGTACAGTCGAAGAAAACGGTTCGACGACCTACTCAAGGTTTTGTAACATTGTACCTTGAGATGTCGGGCCGTAGGGCTCCAAAGACAACTCCTTAATTTGAAGGTGAAAATTCTAGTTTTCAAATGCAAAATTTGATGATAAGGTAACACCCCCAGTAATTGGCAAGTCACCAGTAATTGGCACTTAAAACATAAATGTCATAAAATAAGATCCATATCCATTCTTTTAAAAGTAGAAGGCTATATATCAACTGAATGTGCATTTACTTTACAGATTATAACTTCAATTCATGTTACTAAGTGGTGGCAGTGCATAGGAAAGACAAACAATTGTGGCTTGTGTCGAATCAGCGATTTTTGTTGCAAAAGCTTCTTTTCTGGCTTAAGTGAAGCATGCACATCAATTCATTAAAATCTGACTTAAAATTTATTTTATATTTTGGTTGTCGAAAGTTTTGTTTAGTTGAAAAATATTACTTTGAGAGGGTAGAAGTAAATTTGTCTTTTTTGGGGTTTTTGAAGAAATGATGGTTGCCATTTAGTGGTGCTTCAGTTTTGCTAGTCCCCTGTAATTCGCACATGTCCCTAATGTGTTGTGCAATGTGTCACTAGTTTGGTTTCTGATACTTTTGCAGCAAAAATATTATATGGGTTCTACAATTGATTTGAATTCTCCAGGATCTACTGTTAAATTAAAAATATATATATGTGTTGCCATCACAGTCAGATATTGTGACTGTAGAGGTTTTTTTTGCGTGGTCCCTTTGAATCATCGGTTTAATGTTGTTTATGTGAAAACAGCTGCTGCCCGCCTTATCTAGTGATCAGAGGAGTCTGACTGCGATGAGGTGGTCCCGGGTTCGAATCCCGGCTCGGGCATGGACGTACTTTCTCTCTCCTGTCCTTGTCCCTCCTTTGTGTGAATGTGTTGTTGTGCTGTGATTGGTTGCCTACCCTATAAATGGGTCCCTTTGGCATGTGTGTACTGTGGAAGTCAGACTTCACTCCAATTTACGGTACAGTTGGAAAAGTGAAGCAGCGCACTGCGAATTGCCAGCCTAGCTGGCACAAAACATGTGAAAACAGCTATAATTCCTAAAATCAAAACTGCATGCCGACCGATGAAACAGCAGTAATCACGATATTTTTTTTTCATGTAACATTCCAAATTTTTATTTCTCTAAAATACGTTTCTAACGCTAAGATGTGTAATTTAACATTAATTTATGCAAAATTATCAACTCTAAATTAACATTAGTTATGTTTCTTATGATGATGAAATTCGTATTTAATCTAAAAGTGAAAAAGTGATTTTCCAGTTTCATTAACATGTGCCAATCACTGGATCACAAGGTGTCATACACTGGGGTATCAGATGCCAATGACTGGTGATTTTGGTAACTTTTTATACATATATCTTTATAAAAATATCTATTCAAATATTTTTGCTTTCGGTGAACTGAATAGATGCACAGATGTGCATATTCCTTGATACAAAAATATTTACAAGTAAATATTTCTTTTTTAAGGAATGAAAACAGAGGTTAAGTTTAAGGACAAACTCTTAAAGTGCCTATTACTGGGGTCATTACCCTAGTTTTTTTTTTTTTGTTTTTAATTTTTTTTTTTTTTTTTTTTGAAGTTGACTGCGAACTCCTTACTAAGTTTCGGCGGACCCCCAAGGAGCCCGTGAACCATAGTTCGGGAAGCCCTTTGTTACAGTATTTGTTTTTTGTTGACAAATGTTTTGAACACCGCGCAAACATATGTAGCTGAAATTGGTATAATTGAGCCGATACAATCTTTCGTAACAGTTGCAGTACATCTATAATTTTATTAAATGCGCTAGAACACCAGTAACGGCAAAGTGTTGAGTTTCAGTAGAAAGAATGAATCAATAAAATATTATTTCAATAAAAAGTTCCATATTTTAGTAGATCGAATTGAAGGTCGTTCAATGAAAATAAATGAGTTTCTAAAGCCTATTTTGATATTTTCTTAACTGGTCATTCGGAAAATATTGATAAGAAAGGTTTGAGTAAAGATTTTACCAACTTTTTTGAGTGACTAATTTGAAGTTAAAAAAATAATGAATTTTGCGGAACCCCGAGTGATCTGAGTGTAACATGGAGGTTCCGTGGAACTCAATTTTAGAGACGATGCACTATTTGAAGGGGAAAACAATTGGTAAAATGTTAATTCAGAATTGGCGATTTTATAATCTAATTGGCGACTTCTCACAGCTATGAATTTTACAATCTAAAACGTTTGTGCAGGGCCGCCTTGTGGTGAATCAAATGTACACTAAACTCATCATAAACTTATCAGAAAAATGAGATATTTGAATGACTTACCTTGTCTTTTAATGAATTTTTCAACCACTCTGGATTTCCATGTTTTCCGATTCCATGCAGCAGCAAAGATCCGAAAACGTAGAAAGAAAAAGGATTCAATATCAGAAGTTATGCAACGTAAAAATAATAAATTCCACTAAATTTATACAGTGTGAATTAAATTTATTCATGAAAATATATCCTTATTAATTGCTATATCTTCAAAAATGGAAGATGCTTTTAAATTTCCACGCACTCTCAAAATTTTTGGAGTAGGCCCGGAACTGAGTTTACACTTCTGAAGTGAAAGAAATAAACTTTATTCAAAAAATTTATTAATTTGGATGTCTATTATAAAATGTTCAAACTACCTTAAAGCCTTTTTATAAAATAATTCTCTTTAATACATTGTCAATATTGTCCTTAACACACTGTTAAGTTTTTTAATGTGCCAGGTGTTTTTAATGCATTTATGGAAAATAGTATCTGCATAAACAGGCAACTTTTTTAAAGTAATTAGTTGATTACTCAATTCCATTTATTAACTCTCGTATCTCACCTATGTGTTGCAAACCATGGAAAAATAATGAAAACAAAAATCTGATGTGCACACCACATGACTTTCTCGTGCTTCTAAAAATAAGCTATGCATTACAGTACAGTAGAGCTCTAATTATCTGTACTCCAACCATCTGAACTCCTGCTATCCAAAACGCTGATTATTCAAACCACTTTCAAAATGTTTCTAAACAAGAAGTTCCGTCTAGAACTAAACGAGCCTACTTTCCCGTATACCCATACAACTTTCTGGTACCTGATCAGTATTCTCAAAAATTGAAACAATTTGCAATTTTTAGCTAACATTTTTTAAATATTTTTAGCTGATTTCTAGGGAAAAAAAATCCTTACTCATCTAAAAAAATTGATGCGTAAAAAAATCGAACTAATAAAATAGCAGCACCTTATAAACAAAGCAGCTAATACACTTTTTTCCATTAAAGTGAAACATAGTAATGAGGCGTCCGCGCCAAGATCTTTCAAACAAAAAAATCTATATTTAATTATTTTATTAATGTGACTTTTTTGTTTTTTGTAATATTTTCAAGATGCATTAAGCCTTCTTTCATGCTTTTTTCGTCTTTCTCTGACTTTTATTGGGAAAGTAGGCTAAAAAAGACAAAAACGTACTGCGATTCCCAAAATAATAATTCCGTCTATGCGCTATTCCCACCACGAGTCGAAGTTTACTCTTTGCCCGAGCTATTCAGCAAGCAATCACTCACTTAAAGTACGGTACGTACATGTGTACTAATATGTAATAATAATATTAGTACATAATGTACTATTGTATAGCCCTTGTTAGTATGCTATAACATAAAAGTGTTATTTTCATTTGATTCACCAAAAGCTCTTTTTCTTCAAAATAGTTGATCCCCTTTCTCATTTTTAACGTAATAAACTGTAATTACTCGGAAAACCCCAATTATCCGATTGTGATCCGATCCCAATGGATTCGGATAATTGGAGTTCGACTGTTTTGATAGACATTTTAAGCTTATGCTTATTTAGAAGAAATTATATAATTAGATGTTTTTCTTGAATGATTTCCTTTACCGCTTTTTGTTTCTTAAAGAATTTTTAAACACTTTCACCAGCTGTAAAAGACGGTAAAAGAAGAGAACGGTACATTCAATCTCAAAGAAACTTGACATTTTAATTGGCGCCGGAAACTTGAAATTGCAATCACATTAACTAATTGGAACATGGACAATTAAAAAAAAACTACATCATAAAAAGTCATCAACGTGAATAGTTAATTTTAAATATTTGCACGTAGTGTTTTGTGAACGGATGAAAGACGACTTAACAGATATTCATAATAGAAACGTCGACGAAATTTAACACTGGTTCTACGGGAAGCTTGCAAATATCACATAATTGACAATGGATTCGTCATTCAATTTTTGGGGACAATTATTACGCCAACTTATGACGTCTCTTCAGTTTGCGTTACACAAAAAATTACTTCAGACAAGCATTGCTTGGCGATAACCCCCAAAGAGTAAAAATTCCCTCCTAGAACGTCCGATTGCAACCAAAAAAGGAAACACATAACTTGCCGCTATGCAGGTTCTGCATATGAAACCGCATCCTTTAACCATTTATGCGAACGCATGTTCACATATAAACAACGTGATATAATTCAATAAGGAAGAAGCGGGGATTGTCGAAATTGATATTAGGTTGACAGTACATTCAGGGGCGCCAAAAACTTAATTTTTGGGAGGAAGGAGATTCTCCATTTACCAAAACAAAACACAGAATTTTACAGAATGTTAAATACGAGTATGTACTACATCTGACAAGAACCATTAGGCACAATTAAAAATAAGACTACAAGAAAAGAGTTGATGTGTGTGCATCATATGACTTTCTTTTACGCCAATTTAACGATAATATTGTCTTGGAGTAACGAAGTAGATACTTTAAATATTTTCCCCCCTGGGTCATTCCATGCGAAATGAGCAAATCAGTTGTGGATGACATGTCACAGATTTCAATGAAAATTTTTATTTAGGCAAACCATGCATATCTATGAGGGAATGCAAAGTATGGAAGATTGAAAACTGTTTGTTGCTTTGTTATTGAAATTAGAAGTTGATGCTTACGCTAAGCCTAAATTTTCAGAGTTCATTGCAGTACTTTGTAGAGAGCAAAAAAAAAATTGATGCATTTGTTAAAATTATTATTGCTTAAGATATACATTTTATCTACTAATAGTTTTATAAATTTCACGCTATGCCAGTACATTTTTTCAAAAAATTGAAATGAATGTTAGATATACTTGATTTTGCATCATTTTTTTTTAAATCTAATTTTTTGAAATCTTGTAATTTCACATAAAACACAAACAAAATGCTAATGTTCTGATTTTTTTTTCAAGCTTGGAAATCAAAAACCAATTTCGATTTTCTGCAAGCAAATAGTAGAAACACTGTTCTATGTTTCTGCTAAATTTGAAAGTTGTCGAAAGTTTCCCTCATGTAAATTTTTGGGCATGTTAAGGGGAAAATAGTTATTTTACAAAATGTCGCTAAGCTCAAAACCGATTTTCATGACAAAAGGAGTTAAAATACAACCTCAAAAGTAAGGTCTTTCTTTTATGACACTTAGCATGTTATTGGGTCTCAATTTCAGCAAAGCTAATACATTCCTTAAAGCTTGAGATTAAAAAATATTAATTATGAGAAAATGAAATATTTTCAGTTTTTAAAACACAGTTAAAAGTTAAGTATAATAATCTCGAAAATTTTACTCATAACAGATGAATCACCTTACTCTATAGATTACAACTATGTATAACTTTTATGTTTTGATTAAATCTCTACATAGTATAAAATAAAGTCTCCAAAAAGCGTCTGTGTGTTTGAACTCGCAAAACTCGAGAACTACCCGGCCGATTGCGCTGAAAATTTCAGTTTGTTCCTTTAAGTCCTGAGGAGGTTTGCAGACCAGTTCGAAAACAATTCGATGAATAGTTCTTATTTTATTCCAATTTAGGCCAAATTTTCTCAAATTCCCGAATATGGGGATGAAAAATTACTCGCAAATAATAATATTTTATATCGTTGGAAAGGGAAGAATTTTCCGCGTTCTACGCAATTTGTTCCAATGCTCTAACTTAATTGCGGCGGGAGTTTACGTTTTTAGATCGAATTTTTTTAGGCTAAGCTAAAATTTAGGCACAACTTTCTTCATTAAATAAATCAATAAAAAGTGAAGGAATTGTCCCACAGCTTTCTTTTTGACGCTGTTGGAAAAAGCGACCTTTTTTACTCCAGATCTAACTCGACCTATGGTCGAAAAAATGAGCTTTTATCTCGAAAGGAAAAAAGTTACAAGCCTTTTAAAATCAAGTTTAAGAAATCTCGATTTCAATCAAATTGTGAACCATTTTCTTTCGCATTTTAATTCCTTAAACTTATTTTATTTTGTTTCCATGGTTACGAATTTTAAATCCATCTTTCTGAATTTAATTTCTTAAAAGTATTTTAATATCTGTCGTCATTGTTTGGAAGGGAAATCATAATGTTTTTCTTATTTATTTTTTACGCCTGGTTGTTGAATACACGTCACTTGACACAATTTTTATTTTCAAGGTGGACCGGGCAAAGCCGGGCAACGCAGCTAGTAGTTGATAAAATACAAGCCATCAAAAATGCAACATTTAGCATTTATGAGAATGCTTTCAATTTGACCAATTTTCAATCGCATGTAAATATTAAAATAAAACATATTTAACCGAAATATTTTAGATATTTTTTATATAGGCATAAAAGGAACCTGTCTACCAAATTTCATAAAAATCTTACCATGCAGCCACCACTTTTTTTGTGAATTTCGTTCCTTTCGTATGGAATGACCCCTCTAGTTTGTACAGAACCGAAGCAAAAAGAAACGTTCTCATCGCCGATTATTTTTCCTGATATTGGTAATTTCAATGTGATTCAATGGTTAATTCTCTAAATTTCGCCAATAAGAGCCAAATTTAAAGCAGTTTAAAAAAAAATTAAGTCGCCAAGTCTGCGACAAAACTTGATGACCAAAAGCCTAACGATCTATCGTCAAAGTGTCTGCCAAATTATTTACAACTGCAGTTTGCATTGAAATTAATAATGAACCCCCCCCCCCCCCCCGCAAAACAAAGGTGGCTCCTTTAGGAACATCCGAATGCAACCAAATGGGGAGGGGTGCACAACTAGATCCCACTAGGAGTCAACTAACCGCATTTTATCTTTCCACGAAATAAAGTTTTTGAGTTATGCGAGACACATAGTCACTCAAAATAATAGCCGAACAAAAATACCATTGCATGGTGTTTGATAACTGAATTAGTTCCTATTTTTCACTAAAAATAAATCATGTGAACTATATTTTTGGGTATTATTTCACTCCCCCCCTTTTCCAAATATACTCAAAAAAAGAAAAAAAAACTAGTATGTAGTGGTCACGAAACTGTCTTCTATATTTTTCTTTATGAATGCTTGACGAGGAAGCATTGAATCAGCACCTGGACCAAATTTTGTTTGACTTCTTGGGGAGTGCTCAAAAAAACTAATGGGTACAAGTTCAACCGCTCGATTTCATGTGTGTTCCTTTTACAAGAGTTTTTTCTTTGCTGTAAACTTCAGTTCCTATGTAGGCTCGTTATAAAGAAATTTTATAATTTACTGAATTGAAGGAAAGAAAATGCTGTCAAGAGATGATGATTATTGAGAAGGTCATGAACTGATTTTAATAGATTTATTGTGCCTATGCACTGTACTCAATATTTTAAAAGATTTGGTATATTGGCGGAACCTTGGGTTTCTATACTGCACTATGTAATGATTTATATGAGAATTTTTATTTGAAAAGGAGAATAAAAATAGTTTGGACCATAGTCATCCTTATATAAATAACAGCCGGTGATCGAGTAACCCGCGTGTTTCAACAATGAAACTGACATGATAATGTGTGGGTTTGTTTTTTTTGGTAATGTTTAACATGCAGACAAGGCTAAACTGGATCCGGTAACTTAAAAACAGTTTTACGGGTAGTATCATTTCAGGAGAATGAAGAACATGTAACGCTATCTACTGAAATTTAGGGGGGGGGGGTGTCTATCAAAATATCACCCAGACAGGCAATGATTTAGTTCAAATATTAGAAGCACCCGTCACTGGTGACTTTCTAGTTTGAATATAATTGTTGTGTAATTTTCAACGATGTAAAATGATTCTATTGCTTTCTCTTTTTCAGCCTTATATAAATAATAGCCAATGACGTACATACATAGGAACCCGTCACGAGAAAACCTTCTGTAGTTAACTCGGGGATCGTCAAAATGGATATTTCGTGCGTCCATACATTCATAGGTAAATAAATATGCAAACCTATCCGGGTTGGGGGGGGGGGGGGACCTCAACATTCATTCAGGGATTAGCAAAATGGAAATTATGGCCGAATTTTGAGGGACTTTTTTTCGCGAATACAATACTTCCTTTACTACGTAAAAGGAAGTAAAAACAAATACGTCATTGCAATACCCTCTCCAAATTTGTCGTTATCGGCTAAAATTTGCAGAACTAGAAAATAAAGTGGGATCTCACATTGATCTCCCATCTCGCGCACATTAGTTTATGTATTCGTAAATATGAGCATGACGGAACAGTATTTCAAACTTTTATAAATATTTATTAATCAATGCAAATTATTTACTTTAGGAGAGAAGGAGGGGGGGGGGGGTTGTGCCCTTCATATGCTTTCGCTTGTACACTAGCTCCAACATGGATTCAATAATTTAAATATTGAACTAAAACGAGTATTTTAAATTTTCACATAAGCAATTAACCATATCAGTGATTAATCTCTGAAACTGAAATTATTAGCATATAAATACTTTTCTTATTTAAATATTGTAATTTTTAAAATATTTTGATATTAGCACTTCAAAAACTTTCTTTCAAGCCCACAGCCCTCTGTGTGTGTCACACCGAGAAACTTTTCATGCTTTAACGCTTAAATATTTTTACAACTATTTAATTTTATTGTCAACTGTATCGTTAGAACTTACTTAAAATATAGTTGAATTCTTCAGTGTCAATCAGTTGAAGTATCTATGCTGGGAAAAAACACCCTCTCACATCAGGACTATACCGCATGTACAGCACGCAGTCGCAGTGTTTATGTAAGGAAAGTGACCGATAAAATCCCGCCTATAGGACATGCATGAACCCCTTGGAGACAGTCTGGAAGCAACTCTTGAATCGGAAAGTTACACTAAAGCGCTGAATCGTAGCTTAAGTAGCGGCGAGCCCGCCATCTTGGGGCTAAACAATGCTTTCTTCTATGTCTGCTATGGTGGATTAGCATATTTTAATTCTTAATTGTGATTTCTTATTAACTCCATGTTAATTCACAATCAAGAAACACCATATTCAAGAGCAACACACGCTACTTCAGCGTAGCAGACCGAGGAAAGCATCGTTTTGCACCAAGATGGCGGGCTGGTCGCTACTTAAGCTACGATCTAGGGCTTCAGGTTGCGCGTCTGTCTCATCGCGGTTCTATACCCACATATTTTTGTAATCACGTATCATAGCTATAATAATGTCACGTAAAAATAGTTTGTTTTCAATAGCTTAATTAATAACAAATTCAGTGCCACAATAAATCTGAATAGTAGCTGCAAGCAATGTATTCGTAAGGACATGCCAGAGTGTGACACAGTTTAAAATAAAAATATTTATCTTTATAATACTGAATAATTCCAAATTGATGACCAAATATACGATATTATACTAAATACTATAAATCATTTTTTGCTATTACAAGAAATAGGGTCGAAGCAAAAGAACATGATGTCTTAAGTGGTTTTCGGAACACATCTCGGCAATTGTCAGTTCTCCAGGACTCATCTTCACAGCAAGCAACCCCCATATAGTTATTGAAGAGTATTCATAAGGCTCATACAAAATTCTTAACAAAGCTAGAAATTATACAATGAGCAAAAACTAACAAAATTCCCATCTAAGTTTTTTTTTTTCGTTGTGCTCACTGCATGTCATCTGACTTGGATTCCCGCCCAGAACAAGTCCGGACCTTCCTCCAAGTTGCTCAGAGACTGAGATAAAGGCACTTAATACAATGTTTTTTATCGTACACAAAGAAAATGTAATAAAATGAAAAACAAATTAAATTGCACACTAACATAGAACTCTTTTCCTTTAAAAGATTATATTATTTACCAAACATGCAGAAAATTTCCAATCAGAGTGAAACAAAGTTGTCACAAATAAAAATTGTTCGATATTTATGCAATATAAATAAAATGTGTGAAAACGTAATTCCCACAGCATAATTAACTCGTTTTATTTACTCCACCTATTTTTTAATCCATTACTGGAGCAATACCTCCTTACTTTATGTAATTATTTACTTTATTATTTTTTGTGGTTTTAATTTATTCAATATATTCAAATTAAATTTCTCCAAACAAGAAGGTAATATTTCAATGCATTTCTTACGAAAAAAAAAGAGAAAAAAAATCAATGAAAAATAGAACAGTAAAATTACTTTGCTAAGAAAAGAAAATTCACCATTTCTTTCCTTAACATGTATGATTACTGGTTTAACAATTTTTCCAGACTTCAATTTTGAATTTCGATTTCTATTTCGCTTGCTTGTTTAGAGAAAAAGGAACTTCGCTTCTTAGTATTAATTTTTAAAATAAATTTCTGTACTAATTTAAGTTTGAGGTGCCCTCTTATTTTTTTTAATGTATATATATTTTTTCTCATATATATTTTTAGTGCACAATACATGTCATCTGACTTGGAATCCCGCCCAGAACAAGTCCGGACCTTCCTCCAAGTTGCTCAGAGACTGAGATAAAGGCACTTAATACAATGTTTTTTATCGTACACAAAGAAAATGTAATAAAATGAAAAACAAATTAAATTGCACACTAACATAGAACTCTTTTCCTTTAAAAGATTATATTATTTACCAAACATGCAGAAAATTTCCAATCAGAGTGAAACAAAGTTGTCACAAATAAAAATTGTTCGATATTTATGCAATATAAATAAAATGTGTGAAAACGTAATTCCCACAGCATAATTAACTCGTTTTATTTACTCCACCTATTTTTTAATCCATTACTGGAGCAATACCTCCTTACTTTATGTAATTATTTACTTTATTTTTTGTGGTTTTAATTTATTCAATATATTCAAATTAAATTTCTCCAAACAAGCAGGTAATATTTCAATGCATTTCTTACGAAAAAAAAGAGAAAAAAAAATCAATGAAAAATAGAAAAGTAAAATTACTTTGCTAAGAAAAGAAAATTCACCATTTCTTTCCTTAACATGTATGATTACTGGTTTAACAATTTTTCCAGACTTCAATTTTGAATTACGATTTCTTTTTCGCTTGCTTGTTTAGAGAAAAAGGAACTTCGCTTCTTAGTATTAATTTTTAAAATAAATTTCTGTACTAATTTAAGTTTGAGGTGCCCTCTTATTTTTTTTAATGTATATATATTTTTTCTCATATATATTTTTAGTGCACAATACATGTCATCTGACTTGGAATCCCGCCCAGAACAAGTCCGGACCTTCCTCCAAGTTGCTCAGAGACTGAGATAAAGGCACTTAATACAATGTTTTTTATCGTACACAAAGAAAATGTAATAAAATGAAAAACAAATTAAATTGCACACTAACATAGAAAAGAACTCTTTTCCTTTAAAAGATTATATTATTTACCAAACATGCAGAAAATTTACAATCAGAGTGAAACAAAGTTGTCACAAATAAAAATTGTTCGAAGTAATGCAGTATGTTAACATAAGCAAAAGTTTTTAAAACATATTTTACAAAATATCTTTAATTCTCTTTTATTTCATCATCTATTTTTTAATTCATGAATGGAGCAATATTTCGTTTATTTTATATATTTACATTAATTATTTTTTATACGTCTGCAGAGACATGTCATCTGACTTGGACTCCCGCCCAGAACAAGTCCCGACCTTCATTATCCAAGTTGCTCAGAGACGGCACTTAAAACAATTTACATTACAATTATTCACATTTATAATCTATTTATAGCAATGCATAGATTATATGCTCAATATATATGCTCATATTATATGCTCATATACTTAGATTCAAATAAAACGAGATTGTTTTTACAGCTTTATTTTATGCATTTTTTTTCGCGTCATTTTTATTGAATAGTTTTAAGATTAAACGTAATTTGTTTGGTTACGTTTTTCAGAACGTATCTTTTAATCAATTACATACATAAATATCTATATTTTTAAAAATTATTTTCCTTTTGTAGTGCCGATTATATGTCTACTGACTTTGATTTCCACAGAGAACGAGTCCAGACTGCCATCCAAGTTACTCAGAGACTGAGGCAGAGCCACTTACAGTAGTACCTAAAATACCTTGTAGTGTACATACAAAGAAAAAACTCTTTGAAAGAGAGTAAAACTATTATTGTGTTAAAATATTGAATTTGCATGTTTAATTCCACTTTTTTTGTGATGCCCATTATAATTTATCTGACTTGGACTCTCGTCTAGAACATATCCAGACCTTCAAAGTTACTCAGTGACTGAGATAAAGGCTCAGGCAACAATTAATTTGATAAGGCTATGGAAATAATTGTATTATAACTAACCATAAAAGCATTTTTCAAGGTAGAATCAAATTACCTGTGTTTAAGAAAACAAACAAAAAAGTTAACAGCTCTGTACAAAGTGTTACCCAATGGTATACAAACAAAAACAATTAATGTGAAAAGTAGCTCTATATCATTCTTGGATTAGTATCTATAATCCTAATCTAATGCATTCAGCATTAGAAATGTGGGGGAGGGGGGAATGAAGCAGAATTTAAGCTCAAATACTATGTTTTATAAAATTTTCCATACATCTAAGTTTCTTACTAATATTGAAACGACATCAAAATTTATCATATTTTGCAGCAGTGGCAATAACAAAAGAATCTTGGTACCAAGATCACTTTTAACAGATTTCATGCATAGGTACACCACTTACATGTACGGTCTGCTCAGTGCATTTTCTAATGAAATTATTAAGTTTTGTTTGTTAAAATTTCTTTCAAAAAATAATCAGAAAAAAATAAGAAAACTGCTCAAAACTAAACTTTATAAATTTACTAATTTGAGCAAGAGAGCTATTATAAATAACATTGAAATTCCCCTCCCCCCCCCAAAAAAAAAGTTTACAGATACAACGCTTGCAGCTACGTAATACTTTAACAATGTTACGAGCGACTGAATTTATTTAAGCTTGTTTCATAACAATCACTTTTAAACGAGTGAACGAACACGATCTCTCCACACATAGATCCACTGCAAGTGAGTACGTGTACTGAGGCGTAGTGTGTGTACATACTGATAGAGTGCTTGACCTTTTTCCCAAACAAGAATACTGATTTTTGTTGTTGAAAAATTTGAGTTAACTCCGTACTTATAAATTTGAAAAATAAGAAATAGCAACGCAGAAAGTGTTTTGAAAATATATAAATGAATTAAGTAACTTCGTTTTCCAAAATAAACAATTTATGAAATTACCTCAATATTTTAAAAATCGTCGATATTCTCTTTTCAAGATATGAATTGAAAGAAATTAATGCACATAATATAGTGTTACAAATTCTGTAAACAGTAATTATTTTTATGATTAATTTGTTGTAATCTAGCTAAATTTGGCGTTTATTCCATTATCTTTCATCTAAAATTATCTTAGTACCGTAACCTGTAAATAGTTTCTTGTAATGTACGCACAACCCCCTAACATTCAACTGAAGTATACGTTCCCCCATTTCTAAGCGATAAGGTTTGTGAATGGAATAAAAATAAAATATGAGAAACTGGTAGAACGAACTAGGATTTTCTGGATATTTGTTTGCTGAGTATAAAGCCGTGTGGCATTTGAATGAGAGTTCAGTTTTTGCTTATGAATTGGATCAGCTGTGCTCTGGAGAGCATTGTATTAGCTATGTTTTGTGAAGCCTTTGACCTGTGTTTTTGGCGTATTTTGATGTAAATACGTATGACCATTGAGTTTACGGTGTTAATTGATATTTGCTTAACTGCTTCTGATTGATTTAGCAGTTGTAACTACGTTTCCTGCACATAGCTGTAAATAAATTTCATGTGCTTTTGTCAATAACTGTGTCGTCATTTTTTTTTTTTTTTTTTTTGAAAGAAAGTTTGAAGTTGCTACGAACGCTTAATATTACTCATCAAAAATTTAGTGTTTTATATCTAACAACATTTTTACGTTATCAATGAGAAGTTTAAAGTTATCAGAACAAATCACACATAGAAATGTCAAGCTTTATGATCTTTCGGTTAATTTTTTAAAATTTAAAATAAAAAAAGAGTATTTTTTAAATTATTTCTATCTCCATACAGTTTTTTTTATCCTTGCAGTTTTATATTTTTATGCATCTTTATCTTTTTCCACTTTTTTTTTTTGATAAGTATCCGGAATTCATTAAACTCAATATTCTAAGACTAGAAAATCGCCCCTCAAGATATGGCGGGTGAGAATAGCTTCTACATTTGAACGAAGCCATTGCCCGTTTGGTGATATTTTGATAATTGAAATTTTAACACTAACTCCAGTGGATTAACCCTAAGCTCCCGTGGGTAGCGTCCGTTGTTGATCATTTTTTCATTCCCCTAAAATTACAGTCTTACCAGTAAAACAATTAAGTGACCGGATCCAGTTCAGCCTCGTCAAAGCCTTTCCCTGCATTTTAAACAGTACTAAAACATGTTATCGAATTATCCTGTCGTGGAGCGAGTTTTATTGTTGATGACGTCATGAACGTTACTCGATCATTCGCATATATATATATATATATATATATATATATATATATATATATATATATATATATATATATATATGGGAATTTTTAACCAGTTTTGTTATTAGAACCTAGCAGTTTTGCCCTTCTAATGGACTCGACACTCAAGAATAGCAATTAACTTTGAAAGGACATCTGTCTCCAGCTAATAATCGAGTAGCTTAATTTAATTTAGCACATTTTGTATGCCTTGGCCCTGGCTTAAAGGCTGCAACTTACTGCTAATCAAATGCCACATTTTAGTATAATATTTTTTCTTCCATTACTTAGTCTCACCAAATTCAGGTTTCCACCATAACTCCAATTTAAGTGTTATTCAGTGTTTGTCGAAATACTTAGCTGCAAAATATCTCAATTTTAACTTCTTATTTTCAATAATTTTAAATTTTTAAAAACAAAACCACAGATCTAGAGCACTTGACTGACAAGAGCAGCATAGTTATTAAAAATTTAACTTCACTAGCTCCAGTTTGTGAAAAGTTAAAATAAATTTCACAGACTCACACTTCAAAATTTCGCACACTTCGTATTGACTACTTAAATTTAAGAACATTTAAAGAAAGAAAACTGAAAAGTCTAGACCATTATAGAAATTAATTTTCAATAAATCAGGGGACGATTACAAAACAAAATAAGCATTTATCATTTCAGCTATAGTTTACTTGCTTGAATGAAGTAAAGGGGTTTTATATTCACAAAATAAATAAAATAAACTCGCAATAAGATTTCCGTTTCTATTCATTTCATTTTAATTACGTCCATACGAACATAAGTATATACTAATGCTTAGGCAGAGGTCATTTTGTCGAGTTTCTTCGTGACGTCTGTAAGCACGTATGTATCTCGCACAATTCTGAAATGGTTAGCAGTACAAAGATTGAATTTAATATATAGGACACACATTTAGTCGTACACTTCACTTTTTATATGAAATCTGTCTCCTACATTCTCACGCCGATTGACGATATCTTTATACTAACATTTCTTCACACTAACTGCTCCCTCCCCCCTTGCGTATTCCATTTCGTTATTGCAATTTCAAATCGCACACGTAAAACATCAAATTTCTTCAAGTTTGAAAGTGCCTAACTTTCAATGCTGTACAATTTCAATCAATTTCAAAGGGGATGTGCAATTTCAATGCTGGATAGGCTTAAGATAGTGTAAAAGAACTCGTTTAAAACATTAAAATTCCATTTAAAGACTGCAGATAAAAGAAGTTTAACATTTAACGCTGAAGCGAAACTTGTGGTTTATTTTTATTGAATGATTTGATTCGCTTTATTTCTATTTTTTGTATTACGTCATTTTAAGCCACTCCCCCTTTGGAGTCAGTTGCATGTTTGCTTTGGAAGTGAAAGGATCGTCTGTGTCCGTTCAGGCGTATGCCAAACCCCTTTTGTTTTGATATGTTTCGACATTATCTTTGGATTTCGTTAATAAACTTATTTTAATTTTAAGGGCTTAACTTCATTGCCCATTCGAACCACGTTCGTCTTCAACGCACTCAAAGCTTGTATACAAGAATACATATAATACGTATGCGAGAAAACGTGTCAAACTTTTTTTTTTTTTTAAAGTGAAAATGCTTTAAGATGAAGGGAAACTAGCGTTGAACTGGATGAGGAACATTCCTTTTTACACGATCCAAGCATAAAACCAACCCAATAAAACAAAAGGAAAGGTTTAGATGTGTAATTAATTATAAATACATAATAGTTCGCCTATTTAAAATCTGGATTGAAAACTATACTCTGTTTACGGAAAGGTGGACCAAAAGTAAACGAACAGGTTGCCAGAAGATTTGCCACAATAGGCAACTTTTGTTAATTGTCATGAATAAAAATTTAAAAAATAGCATTAGTGCCGTCTGTTTAGCCCCAATTTGTTGTTTTGCTAGCCAAATATGAGATTGACCTCGCCAAATAGCACATTTCTTTGCTTACATCTAGTGTATTTTAAATAAGTTCCTTCAGCATCTATACATTCCTATAAGTTAATTATTTTACCGAGAGAATTTAATGAAATTTCAAGTAACATTCACAAAAATAGTAAATTCTACAAATAATCCCGAATTCTCATTTTATTTGTATTAGTAAAAAATACGAAAAATTTACTCACGTAACTTGAGCGCATGATGATCAAACTATCTGAAAAGTAAAACAGGAAATTTGAATTCAGGAAAGCATCAACATTCTATGCAAATACAAATTTAAAACAAGAATTTCTTTCTATCATACACAACCCAAATTCAAAATAGAATATCAGAACTGTTTAAACTGAACTTGTCAATAAGTCGGATAAAATGAACGCAGGCAAATTGAAAAAAGTAAAGCATGTCATTAATGAATGGATGAAATAATTTCAACAACTTCGCAGAGATTATTTTAATAATTTTTAAGGATCGTTAACACATTTGAAAATTATGTTGATTTTATATGGGCCAAAAAATTGGAATTATCAACTCATTTAATGTGTATTTGAAACTCGGCGAAAATATTTGCATATTTGTTAACAGCATATGTTGCAACAAGAATAAAGCTTGGCGTCCGAAAAATTTTACGTTTTTCTGTAGCAAGAAATTATGAATTTTTCAAGAAAACATAAAACCCCTTGGGAGGAAACCGAAAAAACTGTTTTTTATCCAATATTTACGGTTTTCTTCACCGTTCCCATCCCTAATGATATGATGCAGTGAGAAGCAAAGGGATGCAAGTGGACATTTTCAAGTTTTGAGTAAAACACGTATAAAGATTACGTCCTAGGTAGACTTCCAATGAATATTTTTTCTAAGTCATGCTATACAGCAGCACCTACCAGGGCTACTAGTACTATCTCTTGCCCAAAGACAGAGGGGGGGGGGGTTCACCTACCATTTGTACTGGTTATCTCCAAATTTTTAATGTTACTACTTGTATCCCTTTGCTTTTCACTACCTCATATATATTTTGAGCAAGAGCGTGGAAACTAATACAGAACAAATGATTTCACTAAAGCAGCGGTTCCCAACCTTTCTTCCCCTGTGAACCCCTTCCAAAATTCGCGAGATGTTTGCGAATCCGTTGGCTTGTAAGTCATGTGAGCAAGCAAAAAAAATTAATTTGAACTATGACATCTTGAATTCAAATTATGTTTTTCGCAATCACGAGTGTGTATGTAGGCGTGTGTGTTTGTGTGTGGGGGTATGTGTGTTTGTGTGTAGGGGGTATGTGTGTTTGTGTGTAGGGGGTATGTGTGTTTGTGTGTAGGGGGTATGTGTGTTTGTGTGTAGGGGGTATGTGTGTGTGTGCAGGCATGTGTTTGTGTCTGTTGTGTTTATGTGTGTGTGTATGTATGTATGTATGTTTATGTGTGTGTATGTGGTGGTGTGTGTTTGTGTGTGTGTGTGTGTGTTTGTGTGTGTGTGTGTTTGTGTGTGTGTGTGTGTTTGTGTGTGTGTGTGTGTTTGTGTGTGTGTGTTTGTGTGTGTGTGTTAGTAACTAGTACCTGATATTTGATTTTTCAGTACCAGGGCAAATATTTTAATTACCGCCAATACCCATCTTAGTTCCAAGTTTTTATATCAAATTTGAAAGGGGGAAACAACAGAAATAGGGTGGATTTGCTCCCCATCCCAGAAGTTACTGCCCGGGGAAAGGGCCTGGATTGCACCCCCCTTAGATCTGGCACGTTAAGCAACGTTATATTTTGTATAAAATAACTGAAATTGAAGAGGCAAATTCTAGCATATTATACATATAGGCAAAATCTTTTTAAATGAATTAGTTAACCTTTTCTCATTCCTAAACGTTTTTGAAAAATCTCCCCCCCCCCCCCACCTCTTTCTCACCAATGTCTTCAATTTCTGCGGATACTATATGTATCAGTAGCACTTTCAAACCAGTAATGTCGAAAAATTGCAATAATAAGTTACTGGAAATGAATAGTATAGCTTGAAGGCATAACTAATAAACTGATCACTAACATTTTCATAAATAGCAAAATTAAATCAAGCAACAAATTAAGGAAATTATAAAGGCCATTATAAGTAACATGTTATCAGGGGAAAATATTGCGATAATTTAGTTGCAGTTGAAATTACTGAAAAAGAACGAAAACATCAGTTGAATTTTATAAATATTCTTATTAAAGTACAACTCACAGTAGTTATTTACACCTATTCTGCCCGAAAACAGCCAAATAAATTTTAAAAAAGCACTGCATTTGTGAACCACAACATGTGCACGAAAAACAGCGAATGTTGTCCATTGTTTATTTGGGTAATTATTCATCTCAAAAACAAATTTTTCAAATAATCCTTTCTCATTTTGTCGCTAGTTGACTCAACTAGAGCCCCGTAAACAATCTCTTCTAACTCCCTGAACAATTTCAATAATGTAACTTACGCACAGTGTTTCGATTAGTACAAGCTGGGTGGAGAAAAGTATTGTTCAAAATTCTAAACTTTGGTATTCAGATAATGCAAACAATACATCAAAACATGATACTTAGTTACATGAAATACACCGCCAGCTCAGTCAATTCCAGCCGAGGACTGCAGTTTCGTGCTTATTAGAACTCATCAGCCCGGCATAGGACCGACTGAGCTGGAGGTGAAAAATCTCTTAAGGAAGCCTAGAGTGCCAAACAAACTGGTAGCTAATACAGAATTAGCACTGACCAGACGAGTGACCGAAACAATGGTTCGGTCAGACTCGAATTTTGAAGGCAAGGCAGGTATATTCAGTAAGTAACAAATAAGTTAAAAATAAGTTAAAAATGAGTAAGTATCATATTCAGTAAGCGTAACTTACTGAATATGATATTTAGTTATTTGTTTAAGTCTAACTCCCTCCCGTCACGTGAGTAATAAGCTTCAAAGGTACGTATCCGTTAGTAATAGAATGAATCAGTTGAGTTCCAGACATCATTTCATCACAAAGTTAAAGTGTTGATAATTTCATGTGATTTTATTGTTTAAGAGATATATTTCTTATACTAGTTAGTGCTTTTTTCCCTAATTTAATTAATCTATCTGATAGTTAAACAATATAAAATTATTTTTAAAAGATGAAAGACGGATACTTTGCCTGTTTCAAAACTTTCAATTAATGGCAATGACTTGTACCCATTTGTACCCGGGCTAAAATTTTTGTACAAAGTAGCTACAGTTTTCCTATTAATAAATAAGACTTATTATATTCAGCACACTCGAGTACAACACTTTTTTTTTTTGCCCAAAGCTTTGGGTCCTTCAATAATTCTTTAAAGAAATCCCTACTCGAAAGAAAGAAATCTAGAAAAAAATATGTTGTTCTAGAGTGCTGACTATTAACCTAGCATATGAAAAGGTTTCGAAGAGAAAATTTGTCGTAACTGCTTTCATTAATTTTAAATTAAGATTTTTACAAAAATACGCTCTTATGTAGGATAAGTTATTTACCGAACAACTACCGCGATTTTAACATTTAATTAAGTTAAAAATCAAAGAAAGGAGTTTTAAAACTTTAATCATGAATTTCTCATTTTGAGCTCCACTGCAGATACCACTTTTGCGCTTAGCACGGCAGTATAATACGCCTTATTAATAAGAAAAGGGCAGCTATTATATACAGAAAATTTGACCCGAGTACAAACGCGTAAAACCATTACCATCACTTGAAAGGTTTTAAACGAGCAAAATCTCCTTCGTTTATCTTCAAAAAAATTTTAATATTGTTTAATTATCAGATAGAGTAATCAAATTAGGGAAAACAAGCACTTACCAGCATAAATAATATCCATCTTGAACAATTAAATCATGTGAATATAGGAACACTAATTCTGTGTGATGAAATGATGAATTCTCAACTTGACTTTTGTCCAGCTAGCTTCTATTAATCGAAACACTGTGCTAAGTAATGAATCCCCCCCTCCCCCTTCTTAGGCATCCTGTAGTAAGACTTATACAAAATTGTACAGCAACAAATAAAAAATGTTCGGTAGAAAATAATTAACACACATGAAAACAAAAAAAATATTTGAGGATAGACATAAAAGCACAAAAACTAATTAATAATCCTGTTTAAAAGAGATGGGATAAACAAGACTTTTAAATAATCTTTTCCAATTGTTGCCGCAAGTTGAAGCCACTAAATGGAATAAACTCATAGGTACATTGAACATAACAAATTTTGATATCACTAAAGAAAATTATACTATTCGTAGGTAGATGTGTATGCCCCCCCCCCCCAGAAAAGGGGGATGGCGCATCCCCGAGATGCTATGGAGCAACCCCCAAGAACTAGAGAGCCCCCTAAACAATCCCTTCGAAACATCCTCGAACAATGTCAATAATATAACCTATGTAATGACCCCCCCCCCCCCCTTTCTTAGGCACTCTATTGTAAGACAATTGCAAAATTGTGCAGTAAAACATAAGTGTTTGGTGGAAAACATTACACACACATAAAAACAAAAATGTTCGAGGAAAGCACAAAATCTAATTCATAATCCCCGCTTAAAAGTAATAGGATAAATAGGATCCCCCACCCCGTTGCCCCCTCTTTGCCTGCAAAACAATCAGAGATATGAAATTCCTAAAATCACATGGTTTAATTTACCTCGAAAGTAAGCACAGTTTTTTTTTTTTTTTTTTTTTTTTAACATTCTATTTAAAAACAAATATTAAATCAGTTAGTGAGAATTATCACAAACACGAATAAAATAATAACATTTCTCTAGAAAATTCCGCATTAACGTCAGACTAAAAAAAAAAAATCAAAGACCGGGGTTCCCAAACTTTTCCAGTTCGCGATACCCTTCGAAAAATTAAAATTTTATCACGACACTCCCATTTTCGTACCGTGGACACTTAGCGAAACACCCTGCGGCACCTCATCGTAACGTGGCCCCTACTTTGGGAACCCCTTATCTAAGATTTTCTATTCTGAAACATGAAAGCAATGAAAAAACAACGTAAATGCAACATGTTTTTCCATTTTAATCATATTTTAGCACAAAGCATTTCTGATATTCGTTTAAGATTAAAATATGGTGTGAAAATGTATTGAATAAACTTACTTTTATTCTCTTGGGAGTTGGTAGACAGCACAGCATTTAAATATCCTAAATATCTAAGTTACTAATCAAGACAGACTACATATTCAGCAGGAGAACTTGCTAATTCGCGTACAAACACAAACATTGAATGAAAACTGGCTTAATCGATGAAAGAGGACCGTCAGCTTTCCTCTCCCGATCTCGGCCAATCAAATCCCGCTATCGAACTTTCGCGCTGATCGTATGCAAATGAGTGCATCTTCCACTCCAATGAGGGGTTTCTTGCTGAAAACCAAGAACTGTTCTTCTACAATTGCAAAGGGCGCCCATTTTGAGAAAAAAATCTCCGAAGCGAGCGTTGAAAGGGTTTTAAACCTTCGCGGTCAGCCTCGATTTGAGTTGATCGTAGGAAATTTTCTTCCGTGGCACGATAAACCACAGCAGTTCTGTTTAATTGGACTTAAAAACAGTGTGTGAGTGATATCGCCGGATAATTTGGATATTTCAAGGCTGGAGATATTGTTCTGCCCCCCCCCCCCTCTCAGCTTGCCAATCCTGAAAAAATATAACGGACGTTTTGACCAAGCACCCCCTTCTCTTTCAAACAGGGGAGCCCTGAACGTAATTATTTTGGGAAGACTGAAATTCTCAATTTGCCTGTTGACACTATAAATTTAGCCAATTGCTGAAAGTTTTGCAAAATGGAACGTCAAATTTCGCCGAATGGAACTTTAAATTTTGCCGAATGGAACTTTAAATTTCGCCCAATGGAACTTGAAATTTCGCCGGAAGGAACTTTAAATTTCGCCGAATGATGATAATTTTCCGAATAGATCTCCAAGGTTTGCCGGATGATGATAGTTTTGCCGGATGATGGTAATTTTGCCGAATAAAGAAATTTTGGTGGAGCCACACTGACCTTTCATAGGGAACCCTGCCCCCGCAAGGTAAATTTTAGAACTTTGTTTTTCGAATTTTCATTGCATGCGCTATACTGCCGTGGGCAGGCAGGGGTGCCCCCCTGGGGGGGGGGTGCAGACTGCGACATTGAAATTTTTAGAGGAGGTGTTTTGAAGGGTATTTTTCTCATTTGGGGAGAAGGGTGAGCCTTTGCCCTTAGGGGGTTGGGCACCCCTGGGGCAGGTTAACGGCAGTACTTGCAAAAATGAGTTTTCGAGATGTTTGAAGAATCACGTTTTCGATTCAATAGTATCAACTAGGAAAGGAAATGATTAGACGTTTCTTCGCTCTTTTTTTTCAGCGAGAACCATATAAGCAAGCTTATACAATAAAGCTAACGTACAATAGATGACGAAAATTAAAAATTTGCTGTTACTGCTCTTTACCTGCCCACGGCAATGTAACTGCATTTTTACTGAAAAACATGTTTTATACCCAATTCTATATTTTTGTCTCAAACAACTCAACAGGCCGTACTTCTGAAATTTTAATATTTTTTTTCTCGTATATGTGTAACTAAATGTAATCAATGCGGTGATGTTGCAGAATAACCGGTCCTTAATCAAAATCACCACTAAAATTTGTAAATGTGATAAATTATGGATCATTTATCAAATTTACCGGTTAATATTTACAGGAGTACTCGCGAGGGATAATTTATGGTGCTGACTGCGCCATTGAAGTTTTTGGGGGAGGTTGGTTTTATCGGTTTTTTTGATCTCATTTTGCGGGGAGTTGCTCCATCGCCTTGGGAAGGGGGGGGGGGGTCGCAGGGTTTATATAACATCCAATTTTCTAGCGCATCCAGAAATATCTTTTGGAGGGGGGTTTTGATCAAAAATACCTTCTGGGTGTGGGGGGGGGGGGGTGTTGGAAAAATACCTCCTGGACATTTTTTTTAAAAATCAAATACCTTCTGAGAGGGTTTTTTTTTTAAATTCAAAACAGCCCTTTCATGTGCATAAGTTACTGTATTAGAATTTGCATTCATGTTCAAATCAGTGGCTATGGGGGGTGTTTTCACGCCCCCCCCACCCCTCGCTGCGTCACTAATCTAACTCGCAATGAGGATTAAGGCATGTTATCAATTCCACCATTTTGCCAGAAATCAGTTAAAATTTTGGGAAGAAAAATTTGTTTTACTTGATGTTCCAGACCTAGGAATATCACTTCGGGAATGCGTTAGATAATCATCTCTTTCTGAAGGTCAGGAATATCAACGATGAACTATTTTGCGGCTCTGAGAAGTTGAGCTCTGACAATGTTCACCTCTGTTTCGGAAAATAGGGAGGGGTCATTGGCGCTAAGTTGGTTGAGAAACTTTATTAGTAGTTTTTCAAAAATATTCCAGCTAAAATCTGAACCAATTACGCGTCTATTTTTCACTAAACTCCCCTAAAACAGGTAAACATAATCAAGGTCTCAGCTCAACTAACCAGAGCTGCACAGTAGCTAGGCACAGTAATAGTCGGACAAGTGCAAAAGCCAATTGTCGAACTTTAGTTGCGAAATGCGTACTTTTTTCCCTTCCATAGAATATGAGCTTAGTTTGTTTTAGATTTGGAACTGTTCTAAAAATGCGTCTGCTGTGTTTATTCCGGTTTATTCGCTTAACTAAGCATATTTGTCTAGAAATATAGAAATACTACTAATTGTAATTACTTAGTTCAAAGTTCTGTTTTATTTAAGTTAAAACGAATTATTTACTGAAATAACAAGGCTGGATTTCTTTTATTTTCAGCAATTTTAAATTTTGCAATTTTCAATGTATTTTACAACGCATATTATCTAACTTATGCTGTTATCAAATTCATATGTTCTAAGACAGTAGTCTCAACCTACGGCCTGCGAGCCGCATGCGGCTCGTGACACTGACTCGTGCGGTCCGTTGTTTTGTCCGATGTTACCTATCGAAAAAAAAGATTAGTCACAATTTCGCAAACTTGGTGCCAAGAAGTTTAGAAATTGGTTTCTGGAAAACGGATGCAATTGATAAAATAAGCATTAAATAATTGATGACAACAAAGGTTGGTTGATAATTTTCTCATTTTTTTCCATTTTTCTTTAATGTTATTTGAGGACATTTCAAAGATTTCGTAATTTCATGTGCGCTTCAGCCTACGAGAATCATTTTAAAAATGAGGTGCGGCCCTCAAGTAAAAAAAGGTTAGCCACCACTATTTAAAGATTTTTTGTTGGGGGAACTCCCCGACATCTAAAACAGACGTCATGTCAAGTTTAAAGATTTTCAATTACAGTACAAAATTAAGAGCGCTTCAAACTTAAATTTCTGGGAATGGGTGGGGGAGGAGAGGTGATTTTCAGCTTCCCGTACGAACGCAGCATCAAAATAATTTGTTTTTCATATTGCTACATTTCAGTGGTCTCTCCAATTTTTCCAAATCGTCGTACAAAATCTGCCGCAATAGGAAATTTCCGGGAAGTCATATTGACCTCTTGTGACCTCCCATCCGGCACAAAAGCACGACTTTTGTTAATTACTTCCTTTTGCCAAAAAAGAAGTATTGTATTCGCAAGAAAATTTTCACTCAAAAATCGACCTTAATTTCCGTTTTTGCTCACCCCCGAATGAATGTTGAGTTTTTTTTTTTTCGAATCGGGGACCACACGTAAATAAGTGCCTAAGAACATATAAACACGCAAAATATCCATTTTGATGATTCCCGAGTTAATTACAACGTGACGTCCGTATGTACGTATGTATGTCGCGTAACTCAAGAACGGTATGTCCTAGAAAGTTGAAACTTGGTAGGTAAACTCCTGGTAGGGTCTAGTTTTGCACCTCCCCTTTTGGTTGCATTCGGGTGTTTCTAAAGGGGTCTTTTGCCAGTTTTTGGGGGAAAATCATTGTTATTTTTTTTTCTTTTCTTTTTTTTTTTTAAATCTGGTTTCATTTTCGCCACTGTTAGTGATATTTAGAGAGTAAACAATTGAATCACATTAAAATTGCCAATAACGGGGAAATGACATTAAATTGGAGTAAAAGTCATGTGATGCACACATCAACTCGTTTTTAAATTGGGCTGTAAGGTTTAATATATATCTATCACTACGTTCTTTCAATTGTGTACATTTTTTTCAGTTTTAAAAGCGGCGTTTCGTAGGAGGAAGACCTAGCTACTCCACAAAACCATCTGAATTTCAGTAAACCCTCATTAATCGGAACCCTATTCTACCGGACTTCGTTTAATCCGGACCGCCATTTAGAACGAACATCTATATATATAAAAATGAATGTTTGTCTGTATGTCATCCATGAACTCAAAAACTACCCGGCAGATTTGGCTGAAACTTTCATCGTTTGTTAGTTTTGGTACTGGGAATGTTTATAGAACAGTTCGGAAAAAATCCGATCGATAGTTCCTTTTTTATTCCAATTTAAGTCACAATCCACTGGATAAATACAAATAAATAGCAGAAATGAATTCGCGTGAAAGATCTCATTGATAAGAAGTTAGCTGTTGCCATTTTTCTTGAGTTTGAACAAATAAATTCTTTCTTTATTGTTTTATGGCTTTTCATGCAACGGGGGGATTTAAGACTTTTTCTATTTGATATTTTTAGCGATGGATTGATCTTGCAAACTGCGTGAAAACAAAATTTGAGTATAGTCACGGCTTCACTGGATACCTGGACCGATTATTATGAAAATTGCTACATATATGTATTTTTCCACGGAGAAGGTGCATAATCTGCTCATTGGAGCCACTCGCCACCAGGTGGCACTGCAGAGTAGCAACTTCTGCCCCGTTAAACCGATCGAGGCCTTCGAGATAGGAAGGCCATCCAACTAGTAAATGACGTCATCGTTCGTCGATCCACAATGATATTGGGAAGTGAGCACTTCGATTAGTATTTTGGTTTAATTAAACTATTTGGTTTATTTATTATTGTCTTCTACTATTTTAGTAGCATTAAAACATCTACTTTTTCATTTGAAAACATAAAAAGGAACCAATAATCATACATTAAAAAATACACTGAGCTTAATTCATAGTATTTCACATAAAAACATTTATAAGTCTTACAAAGTATTCAAATAACTAAACACGATTTTATTTTACAATCTCGTAAAAACGAAGTGATAAATAAACATAGTTTTATTTTTCATTTGAATTTTTTTTAACACTAATCGCATTTTAACTACTCATATATTGTATTGAAACATTAAATCTTAAGAAGTATTCAAATAAATAAATGAACTTTCATTTTACAATTACATCAAAACAAAAAATAATTTTACCATTGTATTTGAATAAGAATAAAATGAAATTTTAAAATATAAATAAACATTTTTACTAAAGTAAACAAGAAACATTACTGCAATATGTTTCAAAGACATAACATCAAATTAAAATACATAATACCAGATTATTAATGTTAACTTAGCTTAGCAAATTTATACTTTTAAAAAGACATAAATGTTTGGGTGCCATCCCCCAAAGTAAACGGTGCCCTATCTCCTTCAATTATGAAAACTTCAAGAAAAATACCCCATAAACATCTCCCCCATCTCCCTTAAAATTTCAAGGGCACAGTTATTTATAACTATAGCCGTTGAAAAGCTATCATTATGAAACTATGATTCCTACCCCTCCCCCCTTCGGTGGGCACTCTCGAAAAATTACACAGGAATTCAACTTGAAAAACGTTAATTAAAGAATGAATTATACAGCATCATGAATACTGTATGTTGTACATCAAAAAAAAAAAATGTATTCAATATCTAAGCAGCCTTTTATTTTTTGGAATTTGGCTTCCTTTCCATTTTCAGCTTTTTCTGCTGCTAATGATTCTTGTATGTGGGGGGGGGGCTCTAATAGTTCATCATTTTTGGCTTTTGAAAAATTATTTTAAAAAGCATTAATTGATGACAAAGTAACTTTTTTCAAAAAACGTTTCATAGAATGAACATTTAAGCAACTTTTTTCAATATGTTAAATTTAGATCAACATTTTGCTGAGTATGCTCTTTTAGGAATTCAGTGTGACAGTTTTGTGACAGGGGGAAGGGAGGATATAACAAGAAGTGTGACATCGCGCGTTGTTTATTACAATATGCTCATGTTGAACAGCGTTACGTGTAACAAGGAGGGGGGATTTGTTCAAAATTTTGCAACATACTTTATGGACAGCCCCTTAATTTAATTTATGTTGCAGTTTCAGAGTTCTTAAAAGCTTATTAACAGAAAACCCAAGGAGCTCAAAAAATATATTGTTCAAGACATTTTGCCTTTTTTGAGCATAACAAACAAGCATAGAGCATTTGGCAAAAACACGTTGTATCCACTGCTCAAAAGTAATCTTTCGCAAGCCCAGAAATCATGAATATCATAATGTTAACTCAACCACAATTTGTACATAAATATCATAAAACTTAAAGACAACAGTGCAAAAAAAAAAAAAAAAAAAAAAAAACTTTTTTTTAATTTGCGCACAGAACTAGCTTGTTTGAATAACATTGCAGGGGCGTAGTTGGGGGAAAATGTTTGAGTATCGAACCCACCACCTCCGGCGTTCAAAGCTTCTTCTTACCTCAGAACTACGGAAGCCCATCAAGGAATGTTTTTTGATCAAAATAACACATGCTAGCGTATGAAACAATTTAATCGAAACCGAAAATATAAGATTAGTTCAGTTAAAAGCCTGTTTCAATAAACTTGTTTACATATTAACTGAATATCAACACCAAGTTAGTTGCTTCTGATAGCAACAAGTATATTCGCAGAAAATTTTGACACATGTATATTGTCAGCTTGGAAAATCTATTTCGAATAAATGCGTGTACAAGGTTGAAAAAATAAAGAAATAAAAAGTTGCAAGTTAACCGTTTCAAATATTAAAGCAGTATGCTAAAATTACAAATTACAGACAAAGATATCAAAAAGGAAACTGACAATTGTTTGTGTAATGGAGGAAAAGTTAAGTAACCTTAACTGCATGAAGCATAAAATGTTAATTTATTTATCTGAGAAAAGTACTTACCTCCGAACTTTAAAATTTATTCCATGAGGCGCCCGATTTTTTTCTTCTCATGCAGGTTGTTCCGGTAGCGCAAATCGCTGACTCAATTTCACTCAGCAAACGCTCTGACACTTACAAGACTTATTATATATATATTTTTTTTAATTGCTTCTACATTCCGGTACGTTTAAAGGATGAGATCAATCCAACAGTGTTGTGTTCAAGAATGTGCTTCCGAAGTTACATATTTCCTATTTCATCTATTTCAACCAGAGCAAGCAGCAAGCACTACTGTTTGCTTGCAAACTGCACTGCTTTCAAAGTTCCGCGCCAAGTTCAAAGATCGACGACTGGTGGCGTAATGAAGCGGGGGGGGGGGGGAGGAGTTGTCTGGCCTGTTATCACGTGGGTCTCGAACCGATTGTCATGAAAATCAGTATAATGATGTATTTTTTTTTTGTTGGCATAGCAACGCGCGTCGGGTACAGCTAGTATTGTATAAATAAAAGGTCAGTTAGCGCAATAGTGCATTTTTGTAGGCCATATTTTCAGAGGTGCCCACCTAAGGGAGGTCATGACGCGGACTATGCTATTGACATTTTTAGGGTGTGGGGGGTGTTTTCGCGGGTATAAGGATATTTTCTCATTTTGGGGGAGAGCTCTTGCTTTTTTTGGGGGGGGCGGGCAACCTTGTGTTTTATATTTTTGTAATGATCTCTTATGCAGCATATTGCTTATCTTGGATTAAAAATACCATTCTTACGGTGTACAGTTTATGTACCTTGACTCAATTTTTAGAGTTTAGTTTTTCCTTTCATTTATTCGGACGACCTATTAGTTCGAATTGAAAAGGTTCTACTGTAGAAGTACATTCCCCATTACGCGTCGGAGATTTTATGAGTAAACCGGTAAATATTGTATAGTTTATTACATTTACCAACTTGATTGGGGATTATGAATAATCATTGGAAAGTGTTAATTATGCATAATCATCAGTTTGCTGCCTGACGATGGTTCTTTGCAGAACAGAATGCCACGTTCCTATTCATCTGTCAGGAGATTTTCTGATTTGAAAGCTTTAAATTAATTTGCACCACCCACACCACTAAAATAACTTCTGGAGGGGGGAGAGGTACAACAGTTATTGCGTGCAGTGAATGTCAACCTAGTTAAGGCTCCTATATATACGAGCCGGCGCGTTAGTTTTAGATTAGCAATTTAAGATACGGAGCGCGTGTTTCAGTGGTAGTCTTTTCTGGCGAGTTATCGCGTTTGATGTTTGTTCACTGTGAGCGATTATTAGCTGCTCGTGAATTGTGTATTAAATAAAATATTTTTTTCGGCAAATTTGGCGAAACCTTGCTGTGGTAACCCTCTCTCCGTAACAACGAAAAATCCGATCCAAAATGGCTAAACTTAAGCTGACGCGTCGTCCTATCTATATAGCGGCTCTAACCTAGTAATCGGGGCCGGATTTGGAAGTGTGGAGGCCCCGGGGCAACGAAGGAGTGGAGGCCCCTAATCAGGGTTCGAAAAGATCATCATATTTTCGAAAATATCTGATACCTTGATATATATCCGATATTTTCGACACGTGAAAGTTAGGATATTTTGTAAAAATTTTATTGAGGGGGCCCCTTTGTTGTGGAGGACCCGGGGCAGTATCCCCGCCTGCCCTCCCCTAAATCCGGCCCTGCCTAGTAAGATAAAAACAAGTTCTTCAGCAGCTCCCCCCTCCAGCCACCACCACCGCTCTCGTTTACCGCTTCTCTGAACCTAACCAAGAGTTCTGAGAAAGGAAAAAAAAATTCGAAACTGCAATCAGATTGAAAGTTTATTTCTAGGAAGGAAGAGGTTTGAGTAATTACCCCCCCCCCCCCTCACAACCCTCCTCCCACCCCTACACACACACAGAAGTATTTTTCTTACGAACAATGCGTGGATTTGAATCTGATCAGAAGAAATAACACAAAATTTAATCACGTTTTTATATTATAGTTTTTATGTGTTTAGTTCGTAAGCAGTTTAATGCGTTGCAAGCTTTGATGCCTTAGTTGCTGTTGTTGCTACCCTTCTCAATAGTTGCCACTTATGCCATTCGGGAACCCGAGTCCGAATTTCAATGCTACTCGATTTTAAGTCAGAGGGGTTACGGCTTCATAAAATGAACTTTGATAACGAAAAGCAAGTGTGGGAATATCTCTTCAAGTTTAAGATTTGGTTCTTTGTAGCAGATTATACTGGACGTAATTAGAACAGCTGCTGTCAACTTTTTGGAAGGAGGGGGGATTGGCATTCAAACTAATTCGTGTTCGCCTTTTATTTAGTTATTTACATTTGATTTTTTTGAAATGACTAACATTAAACTTTATTCATCAGACACAGAAGTCAATGTCAACACATGGCATCTGTTAAGTGATTTCATCTGACTACATTAACAGATTCAAAGCAAACGAGCAAAGACATTATAAACTCCTCTGTAAAAAAAAAGCAAGAAAAATATTTTTTTAGTTCTTGCTTTGCAACTTGTATCATTTCACCGCGGACAATAAGTATAAAATCGGTTAAGTTCAACGCATAAAAAGTATTGAATCGGACTTCCACACACTTGTCAAACCCGTAGAGTAGAAATGACTTTTCGCAGCTTGTTAGTCGTTACTGCTAAATTGCTTATCAATATTCACCAGAGTGCCCCTCCCCAAAGGGTACACCACCTGCAAATGCAATGGAGAACTCTCCCCCTCCTCCCCCCTGAAAGTTTCATTAGAGCATTCTCCGCAATAGACCGTACCTCGTGGGCACCCCTGATATTCTGATAATACAAATGCGCTACATAATTTTCACTCTGATAATTCAATTTGTTACTTCAATGTTACCCCTCTGGTGTACAATTTATACGACGGGTACAATAGTGTGGTTGAAAAATACGAGTAAAAAAAGTTTCTCCTAGATAACAGGACACCCCTCAATATTTTTAGACTTGTGGATAGTAATATACTGGCAGAGTTTTAGATTCCTACTTTAGCAAAAAGATGATGCTCAACCCCTTCCCCCAAACTTCATAAGTATGTGGAGAGGGGGGGGGGGAGAAAGATTCATTGAATTGAAAAAACAATGCTTCATATTATAATATACATGAGTAATATACATTGCAATAAAATTATTTAGGAAAAACCAGTTGTGGAAATTAAATGTTTCTAAATTTGTGATATTTTCTATGTTACGGCTAATGTTAAATTGAGGGGTCATTGAGCACCGTCCTAAAATTTGAGTAAGAAACTGAAACTTAAACTGCATAATACTATTCATAAGTCGAAGAAAACTGGGGGGTATCCTGGACTCTAGCTGAAAAACAGATTTTTCGAACCACCCCAGAGTACAATTTGTACCCCGTCGAATTCCGTATTTTGTACAGAAGTTTTTCTTTCTTCTTTTGTTTAAAGGCATTACTTTTTAGCAGCGTAGGGTTGCTTGATGATTTGTAGGTTGCTTGGTTGCTTGCATTACACAATTGCATCTATTTCACTGGCATTTTATATGTATAACTAGTGGTTCCTGCACGGCTTTGCCCGTAATAGAAAAAGTAAAATATCTTTTGATTCACCTGTATATTTACAAATAATGTATGGTGAATTTTCTCGCTAATTGGCTTGTACCTATGTTACGGTTCCACGTTATGATAATTTCGTAACTTACTCGACCATCCTATGATATTTTTGTTCTTAAAATTAGAATTGAAAAAGAACCACATCGAATTTTCGAAAAATCGCTTCGAGGTGCACATCCCCATGCTACAAACTAACTTTGTACCAAATTTCATGAAAATCGGCCGAACGGTCTAGGCGCCATGCGCGTCACAAACATCCAGACTTTCAGACAGCCAGATATCCTCCGGACAGAGAGACTTTCAGCTTTATTATTAGTAAAGAAAATCGAAGAGTGCATAGGCGTATATAGAGTGTCCAAAAAGAGCAAGTGACCCACGCCCCCTCCCTGACAAAAGATAGAAAACATTATAATGAAACCAAAGAAAAAAAAGAGATGGTTGTATCGATTTCTAATCTAATCGACGTGTTTGGCTCTGGTAACTTGGCGCTTGCATTTGACAGTACAGTGGAGCTTACTTATAACGCTCCCTGATTTAACGAGAACCCGGAATTAGCGAGGAAATCGGATATATTTGGTTAGTACAATGGGAGCATAATTCGCTTTCACCGAACAAACATGCTTGAAACGTGCAATTGTTTTGTGTTTAATCAATTTTCAATTGACATTCAGCTGAGCTAAATCTTTGTTTGAAAAAATTCCTTCAATGCTCTTTAGACAAACGAAAGACAGAGTTTTTTTTTTTAATTTGCGGAGTAGAGAGAAGGATTGAAAAATTCTACATTTGTAAACACCAATATTATCAATTTTGAAGTAGACTTCTGTGAATATTGTAACTCAAATTCAAGTTAATGCAGATGAAAAAAAAGAGAGAGAGAGAAATCCTTGAAAAAATGGCATCAGAAAGATACAATAAGGCAAAATTACCAGAAAGAATAATTATTATAATAGTAATGATAAAGAATGAACTTTTTTATGATTTTTTCACAAACTCGTTTTTTTTTACGAGCACTCGGTTAAAATGAGCATATCTCGCGGTATCCTTGCTCTCGTTATAAAGAAGTTCGACCGGTCAAACTCCCGTTTAACGAGCCCTGATTTACCAAGAACTTGGATTTTGCGTGGAAATCAGGAAGATTTGCTTGGTACAACAGTGGCGACTCGTGGGTCAGGCCAGAGGGGGCCCCTCACTTTTTTGAGGAAACAATTTATAAATTTTTATTTTCCTTGTTTTTTTTTTTTTTGGTTTTTTTATGTGTGCTTGCTTGAAATTAAGAAAAAAAAATGGATTGTACCATAATGTCATGCGGATTATCTGCTAAAAAATGTTTTAAAAAAATAATGAGGTGCCGATTACCTGTGGGTTTTTTCCCCCTCAACACCAACGCATTGAACCCGAATATTTGACTCAGATCATTGATCTTTCTAAGATAGCTGCAGCAGGTATCGCAGAACTAGTTATCCTGCCCGTATGTTGTTTATTTTACAAATTTGAATGTTCTTCTTACGCGATTCAGGCTATGTAAAATCAACAACATACAGTAAAAAAAAAGAAGCCTTCATTTTCACAAGATTTGAATGTTTGTTCCTTTCGTCTGCGTTAGGGGTAAATTTCAATTTCTTTTAAAAAGAAATCTTTGAATTAAAAATATTCAATAGTTACAATTAATTGGTCAGCTACTTGCCCCCCAACCCACCCCCGTCCAAAAACATTCGAGCATCCATTTTTGAAAATTGCTTGTATTATAATAGGGTTTGATTTTCAGAGGCAATTTTTTCTTGACTGGAATAGCTTACATTTGTTACTGTAAAGTTTAACTATGACTAGGTAAGTGTCGCTGAAAGCGGAGTGACTATTTCACCATTTCACTTTGCCCCACTTTCCCCTACTTTGTTTTTCCATATGCAGTTTTGTGTTTCATTCTCTTACAATCAAAATAATTTTTACTGCGTATGTTGTTCATGTATTTTGGCTCAATTTATAGTGTTTCTTTTTTGCTTAAAATGTATCTTTATTCATTGAACGACCCGGATCCCCTATTAGTTCAGATTAATGATGTTTCAACTAAATCTGCAAATTTTTCATGTTTCTTTCTTTCTTTTTTTTTTGGCAGTTTGGTCTTCTATTTTACTTTTTGTTTTATTGTAAAAACTCGCTTGTTTGGTTTCCGCTGAAATCCAGAAAGAATGTCAAAGTCGAACATTTTAACGTCTTCGTATAAGAATCGTGTTTTTTCAACTAGTTCAAATCCTTATTCAGGGGTGTCCTGATGAGCGGTCACAGGAGGTCACTAGGACCTCCCAAAAACTTCCCTATTTGGCAAGTTTTGGGACATAATTGCAACTTTGAAATGATCTATTGTCCCTTTCCATAGCAGGGGCGGATCTAGAGGGGGGCCATGCAGGCCATGGCCCCTCCCAAAGCCTTGTGATTGTAGGATTTTTTTTTAAAGAAAAAAAAACGAAAATACTATGAAAAAATAACAAAATTTAACACATGTTTTTTACATTAAAAGAAATTTCGGCCTTAATTGGGAGAGAAATTATATCTCTCTTCTCGAAAAAGGACTATTATTCCCAAAATTTTGCTCCTTCGTTTGCATCATATCTTGATTTCAACTTCAGACACTTGGACGTTCTCTAAATGCTATTGTCCTCAGAGTCACCTATTGCTCACGAGACCAAAAAGAGCCTAAATTTGCGTATTTATGGCTTTAATTTCAAATTTTTCGGAGGGAGAGCTCACGAATCCTCCATCGCTTTCTTTAATACGTGCAAAAATAGCTTAAAATTAAATTTTTAGAGCCTCTAATGTAAAATATTTCTAGGATGGGGGGATTCCAAACACACACACACTCTCCCTTTAGAATCATTCATTTTAATAAAGTTTCTCGAGAGTTTGTTCAAAAATTTTGGATGGCCCCTCCCAAAATGATCGGCTAGACCCGCCACTGTTCCGTAGGATGTATACTTACGTACGCATACTAGGGGAGGGTCATAGGGATCATACCCACCCCCCTCTCAAAAAAAAACTTCGACAATAGTATCCGTCCACATTGTATTCAAACACTTCATGAATAAAATGTAAACGATTTCAGCTATCCCTTCCATTAATTATTTTATAAGAAAGTATTTGAAATACAGGGTCTTATGAAAGTAATGAGCATAATGTTATTGTGACGCGACGATAGATGGCAGCACGGTAAAACCGGCTGGGAAATGTGGTGCGGGATATGCCCTTTCAATGCATCCAGTCGTCAGTTGCTTTCGAGCAGTGTGAGCGGAGATAAGTGCCTCCGCTTGAAGTATGTTTTCAACTTTCGTAACATAACGCAATGGAGCGTTCGCTTGAACAATGATACGCCATAAAGTTTTGCGTGAGGTTTGGAAGAAATGCAACCGAAACATTCCAGATGCTGCAAGAAGCCTTCAAGGACGATTGCATTTCAAGATCACAGTCTGGGAAGTGGCACAAGGCATTCAAAGAGAGCCAGGAGGAGGTCGCGACGAACCCCGTTATGCCCCCCCCCCCCGGTGATCCCTCACCACCTTACAGTTCCTACTTAGCTTCAAGTGACTTCTTTTTGTTTCCGTGACTCAAGAGAGAGAGAGAAGAAAGGAAAACATTGGGAAACCTTGGGAAACATCCAACACCATGTTACAACGTTCCTGAGAGGCATTCCTTGGAAGAGTTTCAGGGTGCCTTTCAGGCGTAGCAAACACGTCTCCGCAAGTGTATTGATGCAGGAAGAATGTATTTTGAAGAATATTGAACATTTGTACAAATTACGATCAATAAATATATTTTGCCAGTAAATGCTCATTACTTTCATAATGGACCCTGAATTTTCCCCGAAAAAGCGTAACTTTACAACCCTATCCCTTTCCCCCCTCTACTTTTAAAAATAAAATCTGCCAAAGCTAAGCTTTGAATGAACGCAAACGATTTGTGACCATGGCGACAAAAATTTGTCCTCTTAATAAATAACAAAACGTCGAGCTAAACTTATTCTCTTTGTCATGGCAATCTGAAAATTCAGAGCAACATCAACTTCGGTCAAGTGAGCTTAATAGGCAATTCGTGTTTACACATTTAATGATAGGTTATTCCTTTCCCTTTCATGAATATTCCACTAAGAGTGGAACTCTTTATTTGGTTTTAGAAGTTTCACAATACTAGTTCAAAACCAACAACTTGCAAGTGCCTCATATAGAGGAGGATGGCCTAATGTGGGCAGGTTAGCAAAGAACGATCGAGAATTGTAGTTTTTGACATTTTACAAAAAAAGAAAAAAAAATCGATTATATTTCCTGGAAGGGATCGTGAACTTTAAAATAAAAAGTGATTCTTGCATTATTTCAAACCCAATATTTATTTATTATCAAATATTACAGACACTTGAAAAACTTACTTTGCCCTACCAGGGGGCCTAAAGCGGGTAAGCAGTTCAGGTAAAGCGGGTAAGTTTAACTAATTGTGTTTGGGTACATTTGTCAGTCAAATATGAAGTAATAAAATTTATACTTATCCTTTTAAATAGAAAATCTAAGTCAGTACATTTTCCAAAACAATTATAAAGAAAACAGATATACTACCCGCTTTGCTCAAAAGCATGTTTTTTATTTCAATAATTATAATCATAAATTAAAAAACAAAACAAACATCGTAGTTTATAGGTGGGTGGTGTCAGAATAACGTAATATTCAAATACAATTAAAAAATGAGTTTGTCTTCGACTAATCACAAGTTACAAACCTTCAGGTTTTTTTTAAGAAATGTATATCTTTTTTTCTTCAGAAATGTATATCTTTTTTTCTTCGTTTTTTTAAATTTAATGCCTGGCTATGACCTTAGACCTTTGAGATCAATGGTCTAAGGCAGCGGTTCCCAACCCATGGGCCGCGGCCCACTTGTGGGCCGCGAACAACGTGTTACTGGGCCGTGGACACTGGTCTATAGAATCTGAACCAAAAGAAATCTTGGGATCTTAATCTCCGTTTTTGCGAAAATTTTGATGCACCGTCACTCAAAACCTCTCCCTAGCTCATCGCCAATAAGGAGCTTTAAGATTAAGATTTTTTATATTTCTTAGGAACTTTCTCTTATAATTGAAAATGAAATCTAATGAATCAGAAACTCCTTTAAAGAAAATTGCCAAAAAAAAAAATTAATTTGAATTTTGACATCTTGAATTCAAATTATGTTTTTCGCAATCACAAGTGTGTGTATGTAGGCGTGTGTGTTTGTGTATGTAGGCGTGTGTGTTTGTGTGTGGGGGGTATGTGTGTCTGTGTGTAGGGGTATGTGTATGTGTGTGTAGGCATGTGTGTTTGTCTGTGTGCTGGCATAAGTGTGTGTGTGGGTAGTTGTGTGTATGAATGTGTGTATGTGTGTGTGGGGGGGTATGTGTATGTGTGTGTAGGCATATGTGTTTGTGTCAGTGTGCAGGCATGAATGTGTGGGTAGTTGTGTGTATGTGTGTGTGCGTGCGTGTGTGTGTGTGTGTGTAGCTGCGTATGTATGCGCGTGTGTGTAGGACATGGATGTAACCTGGAGACGGCTTTCGCTATAGGAGCAGCATCGTGAGGAGCCGGTCGACGGTGATGCTGTGGAGGGTGTCGGTGGGAAAATAAAAAGATAGGACATCAAAACAGTCAAATGAGAACAATAAGCAATCGTGATTGCTCAAAAAAACAGTCAAATGAGAACAATAAGCAATCGTGATTGCTCAAAAAATCGTATTAGCTTCAAACTTTTAAGTTAAAAATGCCCCTCCTTTATTGAACTGGCATGACTAACCAATGAATTGAGACACTTAAGGGGCTTTTCTAGAACCTACCTATTTAAATGAGACTTTTCGTTGCAGTTAAAAAAAAAAAGGATTAGAAATGCATTTAATGTTGCGAGTTATTTGAGACTATAACGATTCAATTTCAATGCAGATATCAGTTCCCTTATTTTTTCCTTAAAAATTAGTTAGAAAATTGTTCTTGTGCAGTACATTATTATCAGTGGTGCAGCATTAGAGGAGAAGGGTGTTAATATCTCCAGAACTTTTGTTTTTAACACTTTCAGTCCTAGTACGGTATATTATTTACACTTAAGTACAGTTATGAGCAGATGATTCCCCCCCCCCTCCCCAGAAAGTAAATTTTGGCTGTACCAGTAATATCTAATGTTTAAATCATTGAGATAATATTTCGGATCATTTTCATGCAATTAAAAGCACGAGCTGAACGCAGACGACAGTCTGTTACGATTTATCTTTCTTATTGTTGCAAATAAAAAGCTATTTTTATTCACACAAATAAAAAAAAATCAGCCCCCCATGGAGAGATTGGCGCCAAAATTAAACCAACGCCTGTTTACATATGGATTCATATTTATTCCAAATTTCATCCAGAACGTAGCATTACTTCTTGAGATATGGCACTCACAATGGAAAAAAAAAAGAACGTTCGATTGCGCCACCCCCTTTTCAGCTGTTGACACCAAAATAGAATCATTTCTTATACCCTCTAAGGGCTACTTTTCGATAAATTTTTGTTTGAGTACGTTCATTATTTATTGTGATACAGCAGTCACAATTGACGGCAAAAAACGTTCTATAGCTCAATCCCCGTTTGAGCTATTGACACCAAAATTGAATCAGGATCTGTACCTGTTAGATACAACATATGGACCAAACTTTGTCTGATTCCGCCAGTTACTTCCTGGGGAATAGCAGTCACGCAAAACTCAAAAAAACGTCCCATTGCTCCACCCCCCTTGGAGGAATTCGCGCCAAAAACCAATGGGCACAAGTTCACATAGGGGCACATATTTGTACCAAATTTCGTTCGATTTCATGCGGTAGTTTTTGCTGTAGAGCGGCCACAAAAAACTGGTCACACACAGACGTGACACACATACACACACACACACATACATACATACATACACACACACACAGTCATTTTCCAAAAATAGTCGAAATGGACTCAGCACACCTCAAAACGTTCGAATCCTTCGAAATTCGAAAATTTGCACGAATCCAATACTTTCTTCTATATTAGATATAGAAGAAAGTAAAAATAAGTTTGTCTTCGACTAATCACAAGTTACAAACGTTCAGTTTTTTTTTTCAGAAATGTATATCTTTTTTTCTTCAGAAATGTATATCTTTTTTTCTTCGTTTTTTTTAAATTTAATGCCTGGCTACGACCTTAGACCATTGAGATCAGTGGTCTAAGGCTACGCCATGCCGCTTCACCTCTGCTTTGCTGGGATTGATTGAAACTCGGGGCAAACACTACATACGTATCGCCGTTAGCTCACCATGCGGCGGCGCACAGTGGTTCAAGGGCGGAAAAAATAGCCATTTTCAAGTTTTAAGATAAAAAATATTTCATGCCGTAATTACTTAGCCCTTGAGTTGTAGTAACTTGCTCCATAAGAGTTTTTTGAAAAAAAAATCCTTTTTCACAAAAATAAGCCAAGATTGTTGAACAATTATGTTTTTACTTTTTTCGGACGTACGCCTTATACTTCAGTTTTAATTCATTCGTTCAATAAGGAGGACTGAAATTTAATAAAAGTCATTTCTGACTGTTTTTTCACACTTGTAGGATGCATATTACATCGTAGTTAAAAATAAAAAAATCATAAAAATTGAAAACTACCTGAAATAAAAAAAAAACATTAGTTTCCAAAAAATATTGTGGAATATACTTTTATCGGCGGCTTCCGGTGAGCTAAAATTTACATATATCAGTAGTTTAATACTTCCTGTAAATAAACAACAACATTTTAGCTGCGACCACCTGCGACTGTGGTCGTGGCAGATGTTTTGTTTGATTTCCGCTATTTACAAACACCAATATAGTAAGCTATAAAATAACCCGTAACGTTATGACGGGGCTAAATTGTTTTTTTTATCAAAGAAATTGGTCATCAAACTTGAGATGCTCCAGACTAACGTATGTTACAGTTTCACTACTTTGCAGGAGAGCCTAAAAACGTTTGTTTATTATTTCCGAAAGTTGGGGCTCTTGAAACATTCATCAATAAATATAGAGGATTTTTTTAACAGATTTACGTTGTTATGGTTTAATGCTGAGCATTATTCTGCATGCAATGAAATAGTAACCTGAAAATAACAATTTTCGGACCCGTTTCGTAGGGCTTTAAAGAAGATAGATATGAGAAAGAAATTTTTAAAACTCACACATAATTCTGTATGCAAAGTAAAATAACCATTCTGTTCATAAAACAATGAAATTAGAAAATCACCAAACGTTTGAAATTTCTGATTTCCTTTTCGAAATCATTCTAGTATAAAGCTGTTCTCAGTTTGTCAACATTGCCAGAAAATATTTTTCGACGGTATCAATTGCAATAAAAAAACCTTGCGTGTGGCATACAGCTGATTAATTATATTTTTCGCTTAAAACAGAAATGAATTTGAACTACAGAGAAACCCCGATTTCACGTTTCTCAGTGGCCTGAATCAAAAATAAAATACATAAAATATGGGAAAAGTACGAGAAATGCATAGAAAGCAAAAATCAGATAAGGAAACAAAAATAATAATAAAGGCTGCTACGATGACGCTTATAAAAAGGTAAAAACGCGATATTTTGCGAAAAGAACATTATTGTGCATACCAATTTAGATCGTTCTAACATATTATGTTACGAATCCGGGCGTTTAGGTTGAAAGTAGTCAGTACACTCTAAGAAATTTCACCGTTAAAGTACGGTCAGTGACAGGCAGAAAGTGGTCCGGTCAGTGCTCGTAAAAATAATATTCTGCCCGTAAACTTTAATGACCGTTAAAGTAATAGGCTTGCCCGTAATATTTTTCCCGTAAAAAAAATGAGTAGTGACTGCAGTTTTACATTTAGTCCGTAATTCCCCCCCCCCCCCGTAAAATAAATGGACTGTGACCGTAATTTTACATTTTGCTCGTAATTTGCCCCCCGTAGAACAAATGGGCACTAACCGTAATTTAACATTTTGCCCGTAATTTCTCCCCCGTAAAACAAATGGGTTGTGACCATGAAATGACATAATATCCGTAATAGTTTCTAAGGTCATTGCCCGCAAATTGAAGTTACACCCGTAAAAGTTACATTCATTTTCTACAGCCACTGCTCGTAAAATTACATACCCGTAAAAGTTTCTATGGTCATTGCACGTAAATTGAAATTGCATCCGTAAAACTAATATTCATTTTCGTAGTCACTGCCTGTAAATTAACATTATGCTCATAACAGTTATTTATTTTCTACAGTCTGGAAGATATATCAAAATAAAGCTGAAATAAATTTGGAGATAGCAAGTTTAATATGTCGATGTGTTAAAATCCAAAATTGAGTAAAAGTAATAGATAGGCAACAATTACATTGCCCTGAAATTTCTCAATAAACTATTTTATATTTAATGAATTTTCATAGTTAAAAAACTCTTAACAGTAGATGAATTAATAATGCTCTAAAGGGTCAACTAATTTTTCTTCAGAGCAAAAAGTCTTTTAAACATCAAGTCGCATGATAATCCAAGTAAAGGTGGAATAATTATGAACAACAAAAACTACTATTCAATACACATTGAAACAAAAAATAAAATGAATAAATTAGTTTTCAACTGAAAAATTATTTCAGAAAATATATGTGCATAAATTATTGAAATTAACTAAATGCTTTTGAATGAGAAGTAACCATTCCATAAATATGGATAGTAAAAACAAACAATTGGAACTAACAAAAAATGTTTTATTTACATTGATTAATTTACAAATTCCATTTTGATGAAAATTTTTTAATATTTGTTAGTAATTTTAGCACTTTCGGGTGCATATGCATTCTTTTCCCAAATCTTTTCTCCATCTTGGAACCCTTTGTTTGCGGGTTTATTCCGAATATTGCCCTATAAAGAAAATACAATGAGAATAAATAAAAAAAAAGTTTCTGAGTTCAGTTAAAGCAAGAAAAGAACATGCATAAGGGGAAATTTGAAAAAAGAAAAAAAAAACAACTGGCATTAAATGCTAGTCTGTCATGGAACAGTTAAGGGCATTTTTGGTCTTTTATGCATATTGTTATCTTTTACACTTTAGCTGGTATTGTACAAGCTTGCTCATTTGCATTTTGCTAAAAGAAAAGCACAAAAAAAAATATCAAATTCAAAAATTTCCCTCCTGTCATTATAGAATCCAAAATGCATTTCTTCAAATATCTCAAAAACTCATTTCTGCAGATACTGCCCTCTACCATCAAATGGCAAAAATACTAGACTGTTTCACAACAGGCATTTAAAAACCTGCTGGGGATAAATCAAACAGTTCCCCCTCCCTCCTTTTTATCTCACCATGAAGTTAAGATTTTACAGTCATCCATCGCCACTTCACACTTTTACTTTTGCGGCTTCGTCTCTATCACTTTTTTTTTTTTTTTTTTTTTTTGAATACATGTTCATTAAGCCTTTTTTTTTTTTAACCGTTATGCTGCAAACTTTTTTTAAAAGATCAGCAAAATATTGTTTTAAGTATGGCCAAGTTTTTCAGAGGGCTTGAGTAGCACTAGTTGGGGGGGGGGAGGGCAGGGAAGGATAGCTAGTGTAACATATTGGGTAACATAAGTATAAATTAAAAAAAATAATAATAAACATTTTGAGGGTTTTAAATATGTTAAAAAAGACTTTTAAAAGGTCATTAATATGTTTTCTACACCAACTAGGAAAACATTCCATTTATAAATATGGAATATTGCTTCAAGGAAATTCAATTGTCATGAAAGAATTGGGAACAGATTAACCGTGGTGAATGAAGGTTGTTTAACTGTGGATGTATAATAAAACGTCTGATAGAATACATAAAATACACCGCCAGCTCAGTCATTCCAGCCAAGGACTGCAGTTTTGTGCTTATTAGCACTCATCAGCCCGGCAAAGGAATTGACTGAGCTGGAGGTGGAAAACCTCTTAAGGAAGCCAAGAGTGCCAAACAATCTGGTAGCTAATATAGAATTAGCACTGATCAGACGAGTGACCGAAACAATGGTTAGGTTCAACTCGAATATTGAAGGCAAGGCAGGTATATTCAGTAAGTTACCGCCCTGTAGCCAGGGCTAAGGCAGAAATACTTGAAAGACACCGCCAGCTCAGTCATTCCAGCCGAGGACTGCAGTTTTGTGCTTATTAGCACTCATCAACCCGGCATAGGAAAGTGACTGAGCTGGAGATGGAAAACCTCTTCTTTCTATGCCGGGCTGATGAGTGCTAATAAGCATGAAACTGCAGTCCTCGGCTGGAATGACTGAGCTGGCGGTGTCTTTCAAGTATTTCTGCCTTAGCCTTGCCTACAGAGTGGTAATTTACTGAAAAGTCTCACAGAAGTTTCCTGAAAGGTTCTGTGATCTCACAGGCATGCACAGAGCTTGGGAATACCAGTGAACTAAGTGTACAGAAGTAGCCGCCAAAGTATGGAGTTGGTAAATCTTTTTACAAAAAAGGGTGTGTTTGCATTTCTGCTTATGAGCTAATGGTACCCTAAAATGCTTGTGATAACATTTAATCCTATCAATCAATATCAAGACATTTCAAGTGTTTTTGCTTTGCATACACAAGTTCTGTCAAAACTCAATCTGTAAAACTATTCTAATGTTTCATTAAAAAACATTTCAAGAAGTTTTAAATTTTACTAACTTCAACTAAGTAGTTTTGTACTCTTAGTAAATAAAATTTTAAAATTTTATTTACTATTTTTTGTGAAATAGTCACCATTTTGCACTTTGACTTTCATGGGCTCACTTCATCCTGTTTTTTTCCATATATGTTCATTACTCTTTGCTTAAGTAATAAAATATTGCTTTTGAAAACGATTGGTTCTTAAAGGCTGTAGCCAATAGTTATAAGCACAGCGAGATTGGGGTTGGGTGGGGGATTCAATAAATTTCAGTGGTGTTTCAACCTGAAAATATTTTTCCATTAAACAGTAAATATTACCATCAATAGAGAAAAGACGCAAAATCTGGGGAGATACTGCATCTCATTTCCACTTCACTGTTGAACAAGTTGTTTCGTTTTTTTACTTCAAAATTTTTACAAATATCAAAATATTTCACTGGGAATTTTTGGTGTGTGGGACTAAGAACGGTTTCGTTGTGAACGTACAAATTCTTCTCTGAGGTATTCAAATCAACATATTACTATATATTAGGGCTCGACCGATTGCATTTTTTGGCCAATGGGCCGATGCCGATTGTTGGCGGATTGATCAAAGATGGCCGATTGTTTTCCTCCAAATGGCCGATTGCCGATGGCCGATGCCGTCGGCCGATGGCAAAAAAAAAAGTTAAAAAAATTAATTTGAATTCTGATATTTTTCATTCAAATTATGTTTTGCGCAATCACGAGTTGCGACATGACCCTACACTGTTAAAAATTCAGGAAGATTTTCTAGTAATTGTTACTGTAAAATTACATCGCTGATTTTTACGGTAATTTATACCGGAGAAATAAGCGATCCCAGCTCCAACTGGTTGCTGTGGCCTACCGAGGAAACCGTAAAATTTTACAGTAACATTTGATTTTTACGGTAATAGTTACTGGCAACATGGATGCCAGTAACAATTACCGTAAATTTTCCGGAAAATTTTTAACAGTGTACTCATTGGAGTTTCTAGAAACTGCTTCTGTTCCCCCAAACCTGCCCCTTCAGCTGGGCGGTTACGTGTGTATAGTTGTGTGTGTGTGTGTGTGTGTGTGTGTAGGCGCGCATGCATGTGTTGGCTTGTGTGTGCGTAGACCTGTGCATACACGTAGGCATGTGTGTCTCTCTGTGTGTGTAGGCGCTCGTGCGTGTGTAGTCTTGTGTGTGCATAAACTTGTGTATGCACATAGGCGTGTGTGTGTTTGTGTATGAGCGTGTGTAGGACATGGACGCCACCGACCAGGAGAAGCTGATTTCGGGGGACATTGCTCAGGACCGGAGGAGCCGCGCCTGTCTAGGACGGTTGGCGGGAGTGCTGCAGAGGGAGGCGGGGGGGGGGATAAAATCAGCGTAACATCAAGGACAGTCAAATAAAGACAATAAGCAATCGTGATTGCTCAAAAAAATCTAACAGAAATGAATTGATAAGATTGTCAGGGACTTTTTTAAAGAGTTCACTGATGTTAAAAATTAAGGAGAATTAAAAAAAGGGAAAAAATCTTCAATTAATTTTCAAAGTTTAATTTTTGTTGGATGTTTTATTTAATGTTGTTTTCAGTGGATGTTTAAAGTATTTCAATATAAAATGGCTTATGAAAATGTATTGAGTATAATTGAGTTCCTCAGACCTACTTATATATTATTTTTTATATGTCCATGCGTACAAAGGCACCTCTCCGCGGGGTGAACGGGGTGTTGTACCCACGTACAAAAAAGATCGTTTTTAAGAAATCTTTTTTGAAGTTGAAAGCTTTGAGATTTTCACCTGACAAAAATTGCCAAATTAGATGATAAGTTATAGATTCTGCAAAAAAAAAAAAAAAAAATCTAATCGATTATCCATTCCCAGAGACCAACAAAAATTGAAAAGTAAATTTTGTCCGTGGGTACAGCAGCTTCCCCTACTACATACAATATGTATAGGGTGTAGTTATGTTTATCCTTTTTTGACTGCTGTATGATGAAAGACAAAGAACAAGAGCCAAAAAAAAAAAAAAAAAAGGAAAAAAAAGGAAGAAAAACAAAGAGACTGTTTAATAACCAATTGATTTGTTTTTTTTTAATTGAACATATAACTAAGATTTCAGTAATATTGTAATGTATGGATTTAGGTAGACTAAACATAGTTAAAAAATATTAAATTATGTTGTTTAATCATTTAAAAAATTTAAGAATAAAACTATAAAACCGTCAACAAATTACGCAATTAAAGTGGAAAGATTGCACGTAGATATTTTTTAGACATCAAATTAAACAAAAAAGGTAACAGATAAATTACAATATTAAATCATAATGGGAATATTTTTATACTTATTTAAAAGTTATGAATACAAAAGTTTGCATTTTTCATAAAAGCTATAACAGTGACATAAATTTTGCGGAAAAAAGAAATAGCCATGAAAAGAGCGAGATTCTTAAAACGCAGCTACAATAAACAAACTCAAAATTTACATCAAGTTAATAACTGAATAATAGTCGTAAAAAATAGAGTTCAAATTAATCATAAACTTTGACCAGAAAAACCCTTTTAAAACTTGCGAGTTTGTTTTGACGTGCAGTAGCGGATTTAAAATATAGCAAATGTTGCGATTGCGCGAGAGGCTCCATAACCATAGGGGCACCGTAGGAGTTACAAAAATGCTTATGATGAATGTTTTACAACTTCTGTGACAGAGAAATAGGGCCCCAAAATATATTTCGACGGGCCTCAAACTTGTAGCTCCGCCGAAGCAATGCAGAAAAGACTGCATTACTGTGATTCATATTACAAATATCGAAAAATTAAAAATTACCGTCGGTCGGGAATCTAACAAAATGAAACGAAATCGGTTTCGCCATCTCATATTTGTTTCCATGGTCTCCAATTCGGCAATATATCAACAAAGGATCATCAGTCTGAGACGCTATATTAGTTTTCCATTGAAATAAGTAATTAATAGCCACAAAAAAATGAGTAAATAGGCTTTTTAGAACACCCGATCGAAAATAAAAAGGAAAGTTCACAACTGGGAACGTACGCACACCCCACATGCGATAATTTAGCCTTCTACAGCTTACCATTTTTGAGTTATGACTTATGAGAGATACATACGTACATCCAGCCGCAAGAAACAACGCAATAATTAACTTGTTTGGTACCTAAATGCAGTATTAAAAACTCTTTCAGGGGTGACTAAAATAGAAATTCATACTGAAATTTAAGTGAACAATTTTATATGAAAACAATAATTCCCTTTACTTTGTATTAAAAAGTAAAACAACAAAGGTCTTTTTTTTTTCGAAAACATCGGCCAATTCCATCGGCTTTTCGATGTTTTTTAAGGCCGATGGGCCGATGTTTCCTGCAAGTTAGCATCGGCCGCCGATGCCGATGGCTAAATTGTTGAACCATCGGCGCCGATCCATCGGCCAGGCCGATGCATCGGTCGAGTCCTACTATATATTGCATGTTTTAAAGCCTGAAAATGAATCCAAATATGACCACCATTATTCCTTAGCAAGTCTCACTTTTTGGAAACTGCGCCACAAATAATTTTTAGTTTTCAACAGTTTTATAGAGGAAAAGGGGAATAGTGCAGACAAAGGGCTAGTGTGGACGTCTGGAATATTCTGAAAACTTCTGTGTTAAGTTATGCAGAATGGCAACATGAACATACACTTCCATGTGTACGTGCATGACAACACATTTGACAGTTCAGTAGCTATTTGCAAAAGAAGATTTTCTCAGTAGAAAAGTAAGTTTTTGATTTTCACTTAACTATTAGGTTAGACTAAGTAAAAGGAGACATAATATTATAAATAAATGTATTGATTAAATCACATATTTTTACAGTTTTAATTAGTCTTTAATTGGTTTAAAAGAAAAAAATGGCTCCATGAGGTTAGAGTGGACACATGGTGATGGGGCTACTTTTTTCACATTTTAGGTTTCACTTACTAAATAAGATTGATTCTTGTAAAGTGATGAGTTATTTTACAAATGATTTTATTTATTTTGCATTCAATTTTGGGGCTTTTACTCTTTACACTTGCTTTACAAAATGATGAGTACATTTAAAGAGGAGTCTGTGTGTTTTTGCATATTTATAAGTCAATTTAATATTATTCATCAAATTGCATTTTAATATGGTTCGATCATACAGGCATAAAATTGACCACTGTATTCTGTCTGAAGAAATTATTGAAAAAGTTGTTAAAGATGATTATGTTTTTTTCTAATCTACTGCTTACATTGCTTGATTAGTTTTCTGGCTGATCCACACTATCCCCATGTCAAGGGGCTAATGTAGACAAAAAAATTAAAAAAAAAAAATATATATATATATATATAATATGAAAAATCCTTTGCTAGGCCTTTTCCATATTAAGTTCTGTTCACTTATATGTCAGCGCGTATGAGTCACAGACATTATTTATTACACACTTAAATGCTTCTCATACCATATATGGCTATGTTCTAAACTCAGATGAGATTCCCCTTAAAGTACCTACCAGACACTTTTTTTCCCTCCAGACTTAAGCCAGCCTCTATCTGCGGTGCAAAGCCCAATAATATTTCGTTATTGCAATCTGCTCCTCCTATATAGATCACGTGAGATCACATGATCGAGGGTAATTATCTGTAATCTTTTAATGATATTCCCTATATAAAAATCGTGGCGCAACTAAACAAGTTGGTTAGTTAAGAGAAGTTCCTGCTGTTATATTCCATGTAAAAATAAAGATGTGATTTGTGAATGTAACTTTGTCCTCTTCCTACGTGGTAGATTATCACGGCACAACACTGCAACAAGATTCGTAATAAGAACCGAGCGGCGGTTCTTACATTATATATATATATATATATATATATATATATATATATATATATATATATATATATATATATAAACTATTCTGCCAAATCTTTTAATATATTAATTAAAACAAATATATAAAAGTGCAAATTATTGGAAAAAAGAGAAGACGGGTTAAAAACAGTACTCAGTATTTTTTTTTTGGTCAAAAATGTAAAATTTGTCTACACTAGCCCTCTTTTCCCCTAGCTATTATTTTTATTTGGACTCTTCTGCGGGGCTAGAAAGGTGCAAAGTTCATAATCATGTGCGCTTGGAGCAAGTTGGAGAGTCCTTGAGGTATTTCCCCCTAAAATAGTTTTACAATTACAGTCAAACCTCCCTTAACGGACACTCACCGTTAGCGGACAGTTTCTGAATCCCCAGACCCTTGCGATAAGCGTATAGTGTATTTCATTCTTCATTAGCGAACACTCCCGTTAGCGGACAGTAAACAGCCGAGTTTCGAGTTTCGGTTTATTTTTCTGTGTCTGGTAAGCTTTTGCTGAGCACTGCATTTGTGGCAAGCATTATTTATACTCTCTTACGATGTTCTGGGGCTAACCAGTACCGACAAGAGGGTTAACACTCCTTTTTCTCCGAAAACTGGAGCCATTCAAGTCGAACTTTTTAGTTGAAGCTTATGAAAGTTTTGTTTTCATTTCTTGCACGAAATTCCAGAAAAACACAAAAGAAAAAAAAATCTTTCTCCTTTTACACAGTGGCTTGCTTTATCAGTTTTCACAAGAGAGAAAAAAAAAACTCTCTTGCCTTGCAACTTATAGGCAGCACCCCCCCCCCCCCTCTTTCCTACTAAATTTTGTGATACGAGCTTCGCGCCGCGTCCTTTTCCTCTAGACGCTGATGTGGAATCGGTACAGTATTGCCAGATTAAGTGAAAAGTAGCCAATTGCACTACATTTTGCTACGATCCAAAACAAAAAAGTTGCTGAAAATCAGGGACATTGATTCCATTGTGCATGACTGGTTTTGCTCAGTTAGAGGAAACAATTTACAAATGCCTTCCTATTTTATTTTTCCGGAAGATTCAGCAAATTACTTACTTATTAGTTAAGTTCACTTATAAAAGCAATACTCATTAATTTGATTTAGAACTATGTACTGTATGTGTAGGTTTAAAATACAAATGTAAAATGCCATTATAAATTCAGACTTCCCAATAGCGGACACTCCCTGTTGACAAAAACTTTGGTCCCTACAGTGTTCGCTATTGGGAGGTTTGACTGTAATTAAAACTGATTTCTTTTTCTTGGGGATTGTTATATAATTTTGGCGTAAAACCAAAGTATAGGAATCACTAGAAATGAGCCTCTTGTTAGAAAACATTTACACGTTGCAAAAAAAATATATTGAAAGCATCATATTTTGCATAGTATGAGTTGCATTACAGATCTTATTATTATTGAAGTACAGAACTTTTCTGTATTATTTAACTTGAATTCACAGGTATAATTAAGATTTAAATGAACTAAAGTATAAAAGTGAAAAAATATCGTTTTTGTAAGAAAAATAAAGTAAGAAATGAAATCGTTTTAAGAGCACATATTGCAAATTAATGCAGACTTGTAATTTGGCGTTACAAGGTTGCCTTTTTCAATGGAAAAATTGTGGGAATGAAGCAGCAGACAGCTTAAATAATAAAAATTGGAATTAAAAAAACAAACATACAATCTCGGATCTACATACCCACATACCTCGCGATGGGGGGGGGGGACCCACAGCTCAGAAATAAATAAATAAAATTGTTATCTTTTGCACAATCGCGTGGGCAGTTGGGGACCCTGCAGGTTTTTTGCAGGGGTCCAACGTTAATAGATCCTGGCCTGCAACAAGACATGATGGAGTAGGGCCGAAGTTTATAAAGCAGTATTAATGCATATTTCTATTCCTGAGGATGAACTGCCCTCATTGTTTTTCGCTGTATCAAGAAGTGATGAACCATGTAGCCTGTATATTCCCAAAAATGTAAATACACATTAATACTACTTTATAAGCATACCAAAGTTTATTTTTAATCATAATTATATCTAAGAATGTAAGTTGCTTATAGGGGAAAGTTCTTCACTGAAGAAGATCTCTGATGCAACTGATAAAGATCAAACTGTGATGCTTCCAATAATTTTTTTTTATTTTTGAAAATCATTTACAACGTGAACATTTTTTTGGAGATGGGTTTTATGCCGAAAAATAAGCGAACAAATTGTAAAACAAACTCCGAAGAAAAAAAGGTCGTTTCGATTATTTTAAGAACATTAGGGGAGGGGGGAGATACCCCTATGAGTCTCCCTACTTGCTTGAAATGCTCATGCTTTTTTAGCATTGCACCTCTCTAGCCCCTCAGAAGAGTGTTAATGGCTAATATAAATCTCTCTTTCCCTCCAAATAAAAATAATAGCTCTGAAGATGTCAAAAAGTGGAAAAAAAAATGCAGGCACTATTTCCAAAAAGCGAGATTTGTTGGAAAGGGTGTCATATTTGGATTCAGGAGGTCATTTTACATGAGAATCAGCAAGACCTGTGTCAGAAGCCCTTTAATGTATTTTTTTGCCATACAGTAATTAATAAGAACTAACATAAGCACTGAAAATCTATTGAAAATAATGGAACAATTTTTTTCCTGAGAGAGATATGTCTAAACGATGATCCCATATTTCGGGTATTTTTCACTGTAAAAGTCCAGAATATCAGGGTATACTGGCAAGGTTTTGCCCATATATATCAGTTCATATACCTCAGGATATGTATCCGATATTTATTTTGAAAATATCATGATATTTTCGATATTTATTTTTTCAACTTTGGTATTTTCAATATAAAATTGTATTAATCATAGTAATATTGTTCATCTATTATTAAAAATAACCAAAAAGTTAAACACTATATTGTTATGATGTATTATTGCATCATTGATACAGCAAAGTAGTATAATATTCTTTTCTTATTTTATATTCATTATTATTATTAGTAAGTAACAATTTTAAATCATATTAAAAGTACCTAGTTAAATTAATATTAAACGTTGATCAGAAAAAAATATATATATAACAAATACAATACCTCTGAATAAACTCCAGTGTGGCACAGCACTCTTTGAGATACAGTAAATTCATCACATAAAAAGATATGAACCACATCAAAAAGGCTTCGTCGAGTGGGATGTTTTGTTCCAGGGGCTCCTTTTCAACCAAAACTGTGCACACTTCACTTAACCCAAAAGGATTGCCTATGTGAAACAAAATTCAACTAAGCGTGGATCAAAGTATAAAAATTAACAGGTGTGAGTATGCATTAATATGAAAGTGCTATTTCCCCTATATTGCTTTTCCACCAGATAATATTTTACACTTAAATTTTCATTAGTTAAAACTTCATCATGTTTTACAAACAAACTAAAGAAATTACTATTTTAACTTTCAAACAGTAAAATATAAACAAGATAGTATTAAGAATTTTTAAGATTACTTTGTAGTTTTTTTTTTTTTTTTTTTTTGTTAAAATGTGTGTCACCTGCATTTAAAATATAAAGATAGCATGAGACCCCTGTTTAAATAACATTCATACATGAAATACCCAACATGCAACTATTTTGATTAAAACAATGACATTATTTTTCAAAGCAACAAATCTACTAATAAGTTTAACAGCTTACCAATGCATGCAATGAATGGCGTAGCTGGCGCTTCCTTGACTATGTCTACCAGGCTTTTGTCATCCTGAAAAAGTGAAGAAATATAATTGAATAAATATAGTTACTTCATGCATAAAGATAGTTGACATGTGAATGAATAAAAGGTTAATGAAGTACCGTTAAATAGATTTTAAAATGTGAAAATCCCAAATTCTAGTTATCACGTCTATGTTTTTCTGTATCCGGGTTAATCTCTTGAAAATGTAACTTTTGAACACAAATATTTTTCAATTTTGAAACCTTTTGTTTTTTTTTCTTTTCATTCTTAGATGAAAATGTTACCTACTAGAAGTAATCATAATCAGTGGCGCAGCTAAGTTCTAATTATTTTACTACTAAATACAAAAAATAAAAATGCCTAGTTCACCGGAAAAAAAACTTTTAATCTTTAAAAATCTAGGTCAATTTAATATCAAAGTAGTAATTTTGTTAATTGTGCAAACAATGAGCTATTTTAATGATTAGTGGGAATCGAATATTAAGCTCTCTTAATTAAAGTACGGCTTAACTTTTAGTTATCCTTTTAATAATGCAGTTTTTTTGTCTTGCATAACAGGCCTGTCGTTTTAATATTTAAAAACGTGGAATCTCTTCAGTTAATTTTTAACTTTGAAAAAATTATGCACAGATTGTACACCCCATTTCTTTTTGGCCATATGTTTTGCTCAGTTAACACCGAACTTCGCCAAACTTGCGGGAAGATTTCAATTACACAGATTACTGGCAATTTTTCCAATTGCCGACAAATTTTTTCACAAGAGACCATGGACAAATTTACTTGGATTTGATGTATTCAAAATAATTGTCTGAAATTTGCAGACTGGCCAGACTTTCAACTTTCCCAAACTTTCAAAATACACTTTGGAAAAGTTTTGGTTAAAATTGCTCTCCCCTTTCTACCAACTCCAAGAGTCGCAACAGAACAAGCTTAACATTTAATAACATGTAAAATCCTCTGGGGATTAAATACAATAACAGTCTGAAACTTCCCTTACTTGGCATTTTGGCACAATTTCAAAAATCATCAACTTTTCGGTTCCGATGTTGGAATTGTTTCAGTTTTTTTTTTTTTGCAGGAGCGGGGGGGGGGGGGAGTGACAATTTGGTCACATTAAGGATTTAGGCAGTTGGTGACAACTATTCAATCAGAAATTTATAAACCAGAGAATATGTATTCCCCATTTCTCAAAGTCAGTAGCAGAGAGAATTCTTTAGATTTTCCTAACACGGTTTATGCATATTTTGCAAACTTTCAAATCATGCAAAAACCAATCAATTTTAACTAATAACCTGAATTGATTGACAGAATCTACATCAACGGGAGCAGATCACAGTTAAAAACTAGTAATTAATGAAAGTATGTGGGCCTTAACTGGTTGCAACAATATACATTACATGCACTATCAATGAGTTACAGAATGTTAAGAGTGAATGAAAAATGTGCTACTTTTAATTTAATGTCTAAAACCCTAAGATAGAGGAAAAAATATCAAACACACAAATAAAAATTTATGAAACTTACCTCATAAACTTTCATTAAAATGTCTTCATCCTCCTCGAAAATTGTGCACAGAATTGTTATAATGTGCAAATGAATGGGGGCTAGATCTAAATTTTTGTTTTTGTGAATAGCATACTCCATCAGTTCAGGCAACTTCTCTTTTATTGCTTCTTGAAATTTTTCCCTGAGAGGGAGCCCAACTAGGTTCTCTCCGTGAGCGAAAAAATTTTTTCTCTTTGCCAAGAACGGCCATTCGCTCAAAATGCTTTTTATGGAATGCTTCGTATTAATCTGAAGCCTTTGGGAGACATATGTCTGCTCCATATATTGTTGGACTTGCTCCCAATCAGGGTTTACTTTTAAAAAAAATCATTTTTTAATGCAGTTTTTTTTCTCTGCTTGGGTTTCCTCATTCTCGCCCTCAGGAAAATCACTTGGCTGGTAATTTATGCAACCATAGCTGTCAGCAAACCGCTTTGGTGCATTCAAAGAACAAGTTGCAGAAGCTTTTCTTTTGACTGCACCAGTTTACCTTTGACAGTTTTCAGCTCTAGCAATTAGCTGACAGAGCAGGCTGCCATGTCCCAGGCCAATGGAATCTTTCCCCATGGTGTCCTTGAAGGACTGGGGAAACCTTCTGACAACCTCCATTGCTAGAGGCTCCAAGTGTTTTTTTCTGGGTGCGGGAATGAGGTCCATCGCGGCGGCAACAATCATCCTAACTACTTCCCTTCTTTCTGGTGGAGTGGGAATTTGTCCTTTTTCTAGTTTGGAGAGAAGCTGTTTGGGGAATCTGTTGATTGGAAGTATCCCTAACAATGATTCCTTATCCAAATGTGTTCTTGGGATTAATTCAGTGATTTTTATCTCACTAGATGAAGATGATGCTGTTGAAGATAATGTATGTGGTGAATCAGCTCGCGGAATCAATTGTACAATTTATGGTTCAATCAGGGCTTTATCTGAAAATGAATATTATAATATATCAACAATAATATGATAAAAAATATCAACAATAAAATTATTATACTTAAAAACACAGAAGAAGAAAAATTTCAATGCATCCCTCCACCCCCACTTCTTTGACCACCTCCAAGTTGCAAGCAAAGTTAAAGCGGTTTGGTTACCACCTCCTACATAGAAAGCCTTCTCATTGGTTCGGTCCCAAGACATCAAGAGGCTGACAGAGAAGAAATTTCACGATAAAAATTGCTTCACTTTATGTTTCTTAAAAAACTAAAGCTACTATTTTGAGAGCTGGAGTTCGCAAAACATATTAACACCGAGAACTTGAAAAATTATTTTCTAGTTTAAGTTTACCTTAAAAAGTAATTATGAATAGTAAAACTGAATTTTAGCTATCTGGTGACCAATATTTACACACACTTAACTCACCCCAAAACTTATAAATAACTGACCAAATTACGAAAATAATAATTTTAGCATAATAATTAACAATATTATGCGTTGTAAAATTTTGATTAAAAGTTATTAGTTCATACAATTATTATATGACAGTAAGAAACTTTTACTGCAACTATGCAAATTTAACAGATCTTGCAAACGTTCAAAATATTATTTACAAAATTTATAAGTAAAATTGGAAAAATGATGCTGTTTTTTTTTTCTTTTCTATAAAAATGAGTTATTCGGTAAATTTGCTAAGAAATGCTGGCATTACTAAATTCTGAAGATCTGATCTAAGATAACCAACTTCTACTAGCTTTTACTGACCAGTTTCATGCCCTGCAAAAAGTGCAATAAGGATTCCAAATGTATGAAAATTCAACGAAAAAAATCTAGTTGTTGAGTCTGACCCAATTAGCCATGTATAATTAACAAAAAATATGAAATATCTACAAGGCATTTAAGTTCCAAAAATTTCAAAAGTATGTCTACGTCTAATTACCTTGATTAAAGGTGGCTTCAATTTTTTTTTTCAATTTCCTAGCTTGCACTACTTTTAAGTGACTGAGGTCTTTCTCGGGTTCGATATGCTCCAGGTCCTCAAAACATTCTACACTTAAACTGGAGAATGTTTCCATTATTTTGGATAAGTATTTCATGGAAATCAAAGGAAGGCTTTCTTGAATAAATGTCTTTATATCTTCCATCTTGATGTTACTAAAAAGACAAAATACTTGTCAGAATACATTAAACACAGATACCACATAGTAATTTATTCTTCAGAACTCAATCCTTGACATCATAGCTGTTCACAATTATAGAACATTGGATGAGTAGACCATTTTGGCTAGAACTGCACTGACTACCATGATTTGCTGAATACCGAATACTTAATTAAAATGCTAATCAAATATTCGGTCAAACACCCAAAATCTGATTAAAATTTTTAAACTAATATTCTAATTATAATAACCTTTATTTTATGCAAGTTTAAATATAGAAAATGTTTATCTATTTTGAGTCTTTTGTGATATGTAAATGTACTTTTCTTAACATTCGAAATTTAGCTACACATTAAAAGCATAACTATTTAAAATGCATCATTTCAAAAGAATAGCAAATAAATTTACTTAAAATTACACAAAATGGCTCATTTGGAATAATGTTTGTCAGAAATCCTGCATAAAATGTTAAGATATTGCTGATATTGATACATGGCTTAACAACTGATATTCATGTTAACATGTTATAAAACAAAAAATTCTAATGTTGTTACGCTATAATTTACCATTATATTGTGATCATGATGATTTATTTAATTTATTTTTAAATAATATTTAATGGTGGGCAAATTGAAAAATATATAGTTGTGTTTACCAATAGTTGAATATTTGAATTTTGTTTACTATTCCGTAGCTAAATATTAATGTATTCGGCCAAACTGAATATTCGTTTTGTTAGCTAAATAGATAAGTATACCGAGTATTCCGTGCATTTCTAATATTGGTAACACTTGACATAAACCAGCTAGGTTCGTCATTTAGGTGGGTCTGGAGGAGACAGTTGCTACCCTGGCTATGAAAGATCATTGTATTTACATATATGTGGGCATGTTTTTTGTTGTCATTCAACATAATGTAAATATTGACTCTCAGGAAAATTTTGAAATGATAGGTGATAGGACCAGGGCTGACGAGAGGCTATGTCAGCTTAGACGGAAACAAGGAGCCCGCCCGTTGAGGGAGCAAGCTCAAAATTGGAGTAGTATAAAATTGACAATTTTATGTTGGGTGGTGGATTCAGTGACCAAAATAACAAGGGAACCTAGGCTCTCGGCAGCCCTGGATGGGACCGATATCAGCATTTCTCAACCTGAGGGTCGCCAAATATGAACCCATGTACATAGAAATAAATATATTTTCTCAAGTTTAAAACACACACACAAAGCATACATATATTTTTTTATGCATTCAAATTATTGTAGCATTCCTGATGATATTTGGCTTTGTTAACTATATAACAAAAGAAATGATGAGTTTGTATTCTCATTAAAAGTTTGCCCGAAGTTGACCCCACGTTAGAAACAAATAAATAGAAATTGTTTTCAAGTAATAATAGAGAAATCCCATACTTAGTTACTAGTACCACTAGATTTAAAGCCATTACAAATGAAATGTTTCAAAGGAAGGAAAAATTTTGTGAGTTTCTAATTTTTGCATATACAGTAAAACTCCTCCTAACGAACACCCTTCTTATACGGACAATTTTTAATTCCCCGATTCCAAGGCAAATAACATTGTTAAACCCCTGTTCTGCGGACACCCCTCTATTGCGAACAAAAAAATTTGTCCCGTTAGTGTCAGCATTAGAGGGGTTTTACTGTATTTGAATGAATGCAATATAAATCCTTAAAATAGTTACCTTACCATATCTCATGTCCAAGCACTTTATTGAAAGAGTTCTTTAAAAAATGTCTGACACCTCTTGACAAAACCTTTTTCAGAAATATAAAATCCTGGTTGTAAACAATTACGGAAATGAAAAATATACCCCAAAGTTTATGGTACTATTCAAGGCATTGTGCAAAAAGTATAAAAATACACTTCATATTCGAATTTTACAAGATGGGAAAAAAATGATATACTAACATACTAAGTAAAAAAAAAACTTTCCCTGAAGGCATACTAAGAAAATATTTGATTTATAAGTAAAGAATCCTACTTTGCAGGAATTCACTTATCGCAATCAAGTCCTGAATGGATTAACAATGATAAACAAAGGTTGACAGTATTTTATTAAGTATTCCTAACAATAAATGATGAGGTTTCAATTTTACATGATCAATTTCAATGCATGAGTTTTATAATTAGGTTATAACTATTCAAATTAAATTTATTTACGGTATGAAAAACGATATGTAGTGTGTTTATAGGACAATATCATTCACTATACTTACATAACAAGACATTTTACAGTTTAAAAAATTTGTACTGTTAGCAAAGAGAGCCTAATGATAAGCGATGAAACAAATTTTATGTTATTATCTTAAACATTTTAAGATTCACATTTTCAAACAAAGATTAAAAGTTGTAAATGGATTTGTAAAAAAGGGCAAATGTGTAATTTGACTGAATATTTTGTAATTCACTATGCAACCTACTGAATGTTTAATGGAAGAGTTTAACAGACCAAATGCCTACAGAAACCAAATATTTCTTAGATCTCTATTGAGTTAATAGAAATAGATTATACTAGCAGGAAAAAACAACATGTAAGTAGGCTTTAATTATAATCTAAAGGATTAATTTCATGGGAAAAATATCAACAGAATGTTAAAGGAAATTTTATTTAAAAAAATTATAGTGCAAGTTTTGTTTAGGGACTACAGTTTTTTTCCCGCCTATATCATAAATCTGGAATGGAAATCCAATTATCTGTTTCAAATTAATACACATAACTGAAGAATAATTAGAAGAAATATCATCCTCATCAAAAGTATATAAAAAAAAATTTGGTACTTTATGGAATTCAAATGCTTCAACTACAAAAAAAAAGATTTTCTTTATGAAACACAAAAAACTTAATGACTGCAATTTCAATCGTCCTTACTTCAACTTGGATTGCAATACCTTGACCAGCTTTCATTGTATTATCATTATAAATTATTTTGTGTGCAAAATAAAGATTTTCCTCAGTGTTAAAGTTCTTCTTAAGAACACTTACTGTTGGTATGTCAAAGCAATCAAAAACAAGTGGGGATAATTGTTCTGTTGAAATTGGATCACTAAAATACAGTCCTGATCTCAAATAGGCTTGATACAATTCATGATGCTCAGCCAAGGTTGATGTAACATTTATGAAATTTTTTGTATTACGTATGTATTTTTTAAAAAAAGAATGTTTACTTTCAAAACGCATTGTCCAAACCCAAATGAGAGGCCCAAATTGCAAAATAAGCTTGGTATAATGTGTCATATAATGGTGTTTTGGTCGTAACAGTGTTGAAGGGAAAAGTTCTTGTCTATAATACAAATAATCTTCTATAAGTGTATTTAAATAATCTATCTGTGAATGACTAATTTTGTAGGAACAAATTAAAATAACTATTTCTTGTAAGGTGCATAAAAGTTGCCAAACTGGGTCTGCTTGGTTTATTATTTTATACCTTAAATAAATGCTTAGAAATCTTAACAATGTCCAATTTTGAACAGCGTGGCCGCATAATTTATCAGAATTCAAAGATACTGTATTTGGTTTATTTTTAGAATCTTTCCCTTCGTATGGAAATTTGTCTATTGCATTATTAAGATATTTAAGTGTGAACCATTTTTTGGTTTTTATGAAATGCTTTAAAATCAAATGAACGTCATATGCAACAACACCCTCAAAAATATCGTGTCCTATACATGGAGGTAATCCTGGTGAACATACGTGATAAAATTTAGCTCATTAAAAATGGAATTAAATTTTATTCCTCTGACTGATTGCGAATTTGAGGTATCTAGTTGGTGAACAGCAGCATCATAGGACGCAATGGATCTTACAGTTGCTTTTGCCGAGGGCGAATTTTGAAATTCATCGTATGTTATGTCACAAAATCTGCAAATATGACCATGGGCAAAACTTTCTATAAAGCCACCAATATTGTGACTACCCAGGTTATCCCCACCAATATATGCAACTGTGCCTTTGTAGATGTCACCATTAACCATTAAGCCACCAACTTCAATCTGCTTTAAGTCATTAATTAATTGTCTAAATACTGCTTCATGCCCAAAATATTTCACATGTTTCTCTTTGCAAAGTAAAATTAATTGAATGGGATTTACCTTTGATCTATTAAATTTATAAATGTCCCCTAGAGTCATATATACTGCCAATATCTTATGCTTAGTTCTAGCTGACCCTAAAGGATTAACAATTTCAAAACTATCTTGATATAGAATTAATTTTAATGTTTTACAATTTTGGTTAAATAGTTGGTTTCTTTGATAAACATATCCATGCGTGAAATCACAAAGTAACCCAGGTTCATCAGGAATGGGATTCGAAAACTGTTTCAAAATCGATTTATCACTTAAAAGGGCTCTAAGAGTGTCATGTATTGGTATGTAATGAAAAATACATTGCTGATTTTTTTCATTAAAACCTAATTTTAAAGCAATGGGTTGAACAATATTAAAATTCTGTTTAAAATTTTTTTTTCTCAAACAATCTGATCTTAATGTTTCATTTGCACAAGTGAATGGATCTGTTTTAAATGCCATTATTATCCTATCCTTTGGTGTTTGGTCAATTTCTATATCATTTATTACTGGTAAAATAGAATCAAGAATATTAGATTTTAAATTAAGACAAAACTTATTCATTTCATTTTCAATGATTTGAATGGTGCTGGCAGGAACATTATGTTTACATTGTAGTCTTAAATAAAATTGACTCAAATCTTTAATGCTGTCAGTTTGATCATTATTATTTTCATTACTATCTGAAAAAGACTGAGTGTCACTTGCTAGATCAGCCATGTCCGTTGGGACAAAACTGTTGCTAGGTGGCAATGAGTTACAATTTAAAACCTGTTTTTTATGAATACGTGATACATGAGAAGAAAATGAAGAGTAATGACTGTATGTCCTTGAACAGGATTCATAGGGACATTTAATTGTTATGCCAGACTGAATATGGCTTTTCATATGTTTCTTAAATTGTACTATTGAACGAAATTCTTTTAAACATGTCCCTACAGTACATTTAAAAATCTTTATTAGTCCTGTACGAACTGAAGCCTGAGTTTTATGGTTTCTTTCCATGTGCAATCTAAATGCATTATGTGTACCAAACTTTCTGGGACATGTGCTAAAGCCACATGGAAACTTGACATTTGGTACATTTGTATGAGATCGATAGTGATCAACATAACGCTTAACTTTATTGTATGGAAAAGTTTGAGAACACACGTCACAGGTTAATATATTCATTGGTCTGAGTTAAAAGAATTAAAGGGATTAAAGTTAAAATATGTTTCAGAAACTTAACTTCAATGTATTTTCCAACATTTCATCTTTACCTTCATTAATATTAAGCCTTTTCAATTTAAATTAAAAACATTTGTAATTAACATTTAAAATTAACATGAGAACAAAAGTTAAACATTTGGCAAAAATAAATGTTAAGCATTTTTTGCATATATCCCAAGTCAGGATTTCAAATGAATTAAAATAAGAACATACTCAGGATATTTAATTTCATATTATAAATCATAACTTCTGAATATTGCAAATAAAAATTTCTGAAAAGTATGAAACTAAGACTTTTTTTTTTGCTAACGTCTCACAAAAAAAGGGGGGGGGGGGGCAAAACTCAGTCTGTTGAGTTAAAACTTTCACCCATGAAAGAAATCTAAGATTAACCCCAGGATTTTATATTACACAGGTTCAACATTTCGTAACTTCAATGCAATTTTTGACTGCAACCTAAGAAGAAAGAAAGAGGCATTAAGTTTCTAAAATTATTTAGTATTATCTTCAACTTCTTTTATTTTTGAAGAATCATAAAATAACAATGGTAATGTTGCTTCAAATGGGGTCTGAAACAAAACTCAGTACCGCAACCCATTTAAACCTGAATTATGTTCATTGGTTACTGTAACGATAAATTTTATAACGTTCCTCAATATTAAAATATCAAACATTTTCTCATCACCATGAACTTCAAATGTGTCAAATATTTATCACGGAAACATGAAAAATGGAATTTTGTTTTAACTTAACTTATAAATTAAAAAATAGATCCGTTTCCTTGCATTTGGACAGCATGACATTCCGCCGGCCGGTAACCTTGAAAACAAACAGCTTTTTAAATCGCTGTTGCCAGATTTAAATACCGAAACAGGACTTTAAATTTATCCCAGCAACTTAATTCGAGATCGTTTAGTTCTTGATCGATGGCGTTCAGTTCTAGGTGAAAATGCGTTAAAATCTGCTTTTTTCAGCAAATTATAATTATTTCTTATGATTGCTTTACAAGTTTCGTCCAATATTTGTTTTTTTTTTTTTTTTTTTTCAAGACAGTAAATTTTATGGGATAAAATATTATAAACTGTCACATTAACTATTCGGAACTCCAGCGCTCGAATACGCTACCTTGCGGTGATTTACAAAACTGCAAATGAAACTTAAACATTACCACGTTGCGTTCCACGTTTGTCAGTTGACGTAAACACAAGCAGTTTGTTCTGAGTATTTATTAACGCAATCGATGTGTCTTAGTTTGCTTTCAGCTACAGAAATTAATTCGTCCCTTAGTAGTATTCTCGAGCTTCTCAAAATAATGTTAGTTTTCATTATTTCCTTAATAATTGGTGAAAGTGAAAATTCTGGATTAACAAACTTGGATAACGTTATACAAGGTAAAAATTTTTATTGTTTTGTATGAATTTGTAAGAATATGGGTTTTTTTTAATCTTAAATTAATTAAACTTACCATATTTTACAGCAGCATTTAGTTGGAATGGACAGTATGCAAAATATTTTCTTGAATATATTATCGTAGAACAAAATGAATAACCGAGAAAGAATTTACTTTATTCCTTTCATTCTCAGCTGAAAGGTTTCGCCAAATTTGTTTAGGGCTATAGTATTAGTATAGGGCGAGTAAAGTAGCCTTGGCGAGATTTCGCGTTTTTAGTTAAACCATTTTTAATTTTTATCATGAGTGGAATAAAATGGTAGTAAGATTACAGAACTCGATAAGTGAAAGGAAATAATGGTCAATCAACTGAAAAGAAAACTACCACCATATATCCGTGAGAATTTTGTTGATGATTTGCATAACATGACAAAATTAAATCGTAACTCAGAAATTAGAAAAATCGAAACAGAAAATTTTTAAATGAACCGATTCGGGAATTCGAGAGAAATAACCCAGCTACAAATGGAAAAAAAATAAGCGCTAGCCAAGCAAGGCAAAAAAGTATCATCTTCTTTCGATAACAATTTGTAATGTCACATTGAATTTTCTAGCATTAATTGTTATTCTTGTCAGGCCACAATTATTATTTAGTTTTATCAAGAATTGATAAATATCGAATTCAACATCGTGGAAATAGCTGCTTAGAACTACGAACTACGTAGTTTGCATTAATCATTGACGTTTAGTAATGCTTCTTGAATTCTCATTTCGTTCTACACACACATCCACAAGACTTTGAAAATTTATTTAAAAAGAATAAAGCAAAAAAATCATACGTACGAACGAAAATCACAACACTTTTAGCATTTTCTTCGTTACCATGTGCGTTTGTTTTAGTTTTCAATTCCGCCATTAGACAGTGACTTCAGTGCCCCCTATAGTTCGTTGGAGTTGCGAATTATAAACATCTAAATTTTTTACTAATTTCTTTCGCAATGGATTTTTTTAAAGGCTGTGATTGTGCTACGGTATCACATTAGTGAATTACTTAGATGCAAATTTCTATTGTTTTCAATATTGCATGTTTATTTATTTTTATTTTTTGACGGACTGGATTCCTAAGTTAAAAAAAAAAAAAAAAAACTAAGTTTAACTAATTTATGAATTACTTTTGTAGAATGAGGGGACAATTTTGTTAAAGTCTCGAAAAGCTTTACTTCAAATTTCAACACAAATAAACAGCTGATAAAAAAAAATTTTAAAAATAATAAAAATTGTACTTAGAGAGAATCGTCATTTCCGTCTCAGAGAGAGAGTTCTGACTTCTTCGAATTTTTTCAAGACAGTCCTTTTGAGAAAGAGGGCGGGTCCACCTAAGCCCCTTAAAATTCTTAATTGGTCGAAAGTTTTTTTTTTCATTTGAGAAGGTGGTTTGGTCAGAAATTAAATCCTCGGATTTGCTGTGCTAACGGCGCCAAAGTTTTCGTGGTCAACACCCATGTCTGGAACTACGCGGCCTAAAGCAAAGACGCGGCTTCTCCATGTTGTCAACACACGGTACTCCATCAGAATTTCCTGTAGTGTCAAGCAGGTGCCTCGCTGTCTGCTCTATTATTTAAAGTGTTCGCTTGGAGCATAGACACAAAACGAAGGAGAATGAAGTCTCCTTTCTACCCGTGGTCGGCTCTTGGATGCAAATGATTTTGCGAATCAAAACCATTGGCAGGGTTGGACAAAAGGGGACAACTTCCCCCTCATCAAAAATAAGTAAATAAATAAAGAGAGCTTGCCCCTCATTTTCAACGATTTTTCGAGTGAGAAATGATTTTTTACACGGTGAATTGATTTATTTCTTGAAGGAAAAAAAAACACTAAAAATGCTAAATGAATAGACTTTTCTCATGCTTTCATAAGAATGCAACTTTGAATCAAAAGAAGGGTGCCATCGGTTTCCATCCGTCACGAATTTTTGAGGCCATATATCAAATTTTATACAAGTCACTTAATCAGTAATGTTTGCTCTTATTTCTCGCTGCACTGTGGAAGTCGGAGTCAGTGAACAAGGATCTCGAGAATTAATCTGACGTGTGCAGGTAAAGGGCAGTAACTGCAAATTTTTCGTTCTTCATTTTTTTACATTTTTGTCGTCTATTGCGCGTTATTTTTATTGTACAGGCTCGCTTATTTGGTTTCCACTGAAACAAAGGAGCGAAAAAAAGCTTCTATTTACAACATTTTCCGACTGTTAGAATTGAAACCACCACACATTTCCTCAAATACCTCAAAAATTCATTTCTGCAGATACTGCCGTTTACCTGCACATGGCAGTAATCTTTATTATCGGAAAAAAGCAGCAAACGCTTGGAATCCAGGGGGGGGGGGAAATCCTGAAACGGGTTTTCGTATATCAGAACTATCACAAACCTTGTCTTAGTTATTAAAACTTGGGTGCGTTAATTAAACGTAGAAGTTTTTAACCAATATTCGGGATTCGAGTTAGCTTCGCAATTCGAAAATAAGCTACTGTTCTTCGCGGTGGCTGTAACGTATTATCATATGACTGAAAACAGCTAATGACAGCAACTCTCTTTGAAGACCTTTTGAGAAGGGAGAAAAAAATTACGGTCATTGCCCGCTTTCTCATCGACGGCCGCTGACCGTTTAGTTTTACTATAGTGCCTAGAAAGAATAGTGTGCCGATCGGCGCTTTTTCCCCTTCGATTCTTGAAGACAAAATGTATGAAAACCGCTAGAGGGCAGTGCGGTCGAGGTGTACGTTCAATTTCGCGGTGTTTACATTAGTAGACGCGGGATTTTGTTACAATTTAGTTCCGCGTTTCTCTTTTTTACCTTTATTTCGTGAATATTTCATGAAACAGCGTTTAAGGCTTTTAATGGAGGCATCAAAGTTTAATATTAGAAGAAGTAAAGCTTCATCTTGTTTCGTACCAGGGTGCAAAAGTGGATACAAAACATGCAAAGAAAAAGTTTCGCTTTTTAAAGCTCCAGCAGATGAAGAAAAACTAAAGAAGTGGAACTCGTTAATTCCCAGGTTAGATAAAGTTTTTGATAAATATTGCTCAATTTGTGCTCTGCATTTCGAAAAACATTTTATTGAAACGCATAATGAGCATATTATAAATGGTGAGGAAGTTTTGATTCCCCGGGGAAAACTTTTTTTAAAAGACGAGGCAATTACGACAATTTTCCCAAATCTGCCAACATACTTTACTAAAAAAATACCAAAGCAAAGGTCCTTCAGGAATTATGCAGTTAAGAAAAATGTTCCCTGTTTGAAAAAAATAAAACTTGATCTTTCCGCAGAGGAAACTGAAATAACCACGTATAAATCTATTATGGATGAAATTGTTCGTATTAATTTGCCTAACGAATATTGGGTTTGTATGAAATTTAAAAAATCTCCAAATATTGTAGTTTTTGTATATAATGAAAATTATGTGGAAAATAATATTGATGTTAAAAAGATCATTATTGAAGTAGAAGAAAATTTACAAATCAATGCTACTATTTTGGTCAAAGGTGTAAAAGTAGATTATCCTGTTCTTCGACTCAGACTGAGAAGCCCTGATAATTTTAATTAGCTTCAAGAATTTAGAAGCAGTTTTATTTTGTAACTAGCGGTACCCGCACGACTTTGTCCGAAGGAGAAAATTAAAGGGTCATTTGATTAGCCTGTATATTTACAAATAATGGATGATGAATTTCTCGCCAATTGGCTATGTTCATTCGCTCTTCCCATGTTACGATTCCACGTCAGGATAATTTCGTAATTTACTCGTCCATCTTATGATAATTCTGCTTCGGAAACTGTTTTTAAAATTTAAAAATAAAAAAAGAACAAAATCGAATTTTCGAAAATTCGCTTCGAGGTGCACACTAGGGTGTGTCTTATAATGCACTTTTTAAAAAAGTTTTGAATTTCTTATGGGGCACCCCTTAAATTGCTTCCTTTTGATGAAAAAATACACACATAAAAGTTTCATAGAATTTGAACGTAATTTAAGGGGTGCTACCAGCGACTAAAATTAGTCATTGTGAAAAAAATAGTGTAAAAATAAACTCCCCAATATATCGTCATATTTTTAATCAACATGAAATTAGGTTGGTTGGGTTTAACATAACACCTATTTCTTATATATACAAGAAAATAATAAGCATTTCATGGTTGTCATTTTATGCGATAATGTCAAAAAAGCATCCGAAAGTTCGGTAATGTAATTCATATCACTTTTGGTCTGCAATATTGTAATTTTTCTCTTTGTTACTTCCATGTGACAATACAAACTTTTCACTGATTGCTACTTAGTATCGAGACTAAATAAATAAATTTAAAAAAAAAAATAAAGAGAGAGAGAGTTGTCAAATTTTGCAGCAGTGGTAGCACCCTCTAAATATTATTCAATTTTTAATTTTCAGGTATGATAATTTTTTTTCATCCAAAGGAACAAAATGAAAGGGTGCCTCTTGAAAAAATAACACCTTTAAAAATAAGACGCACCCTAGTGCACACCCCCATGCTACAAACTAACTTTGTACTAAATTTCATGAAAATCGGCAGAACGGTATAGGCGCTGTGCGCGTCACAGGGATCCAGACAGAATTCCGGACAGAAATCCAGACAGAGAGACTCGGCTTTATTATTAGTAGAGAAATAAGAGACGCGCTGTTATTGAATACTTAGGGGCCATTCATTAATTACGTAAGGATGATTCTGGCAATTTTTGACCCTCCCTCCCCCATGTAAAGGTACGTAAGTATTTTCACCCCCCCCCCCCCATTCTTATATGAAAGATTCCATTTCGTTTTTCAAAATGATAAAATAACAAATCTTGGATCGTTACATCACTGGAATCGTTATTAAATTCACATTATTAAATTAAACCTTTTGCGTAAAGAAATAGTTACTGAAAAGAATCTAAACTGAATGTTTTTTCGACTTTTTTTTTTTTGATGTAATATTAATTACAAATAAAACATGCCGTACGCAGTGCGACTCCTTTATTATATTTTACACTATAAATTCTTTGCAAAACAAATAAAAAAACATCTTATCCTAACACGTTTCTTACCTTCCAGACGCAAATGGAACATAATCTCTGCCAAATCACTTGACCGCGCAATGTCTAATGTGAAATATCGACTTGGAAAATATTATGTAAGAATGAGTTTGACCCTCCCCCCAAGTAAGGGTACGTAGAGGCTTTTCCAACCCCCCTCCCCCTTGGGACCCTTACGTATTTAATGAATGGGCCCTTATAGTCTACTATTTTCATTGAAGTAAGGTAGTTTTATAATAAGGTAATAAGGTAATTTTATATGCTTCAAAAAATAAACGAATACCCATGTAACAATTAGCACTTATTACAGAATTTGTCTTTTGCGCAGAAATAAGTTTAATCCGAAAAACGGGGTTTTTTAAACTGCGAAATCAGCATGCAATCGCTGATTTAAAACGAGTCTGATTGAGGAGCATAACGTATTACTCGAGTGCAGCGCCACCTGGATTTTCCTCAGATCTGACCTCACTTTTTCCCGCCGATCGGCACACTACTCTTTCTAGGCACTATAGTTTTACTGCCAACTGAACTTAATTTACGGTTGCGCGTCATAATTACGGGCACTGCTCTTTTATCTCAAAGAAGGCAGTTGACCGTATTTTTTTACGGCTGTTTCCCCTTTTTTTGCAGAAATTTTTAAGAGTGTAATAATGAGTCATTGAATTCATCCAGGATTGAAATACTTTGCAAAGTCTTTTCCTGGGCTTTATGATAAAGAAAATAGTCTTTCACTATTAGTAAGCTCTTAAATACAGTATTGAAAGAAGAGACGAGTTGTGTTTCCTCTTCTTGTTCATCTTCATTGGCAGCCGAAGGGTCCACAAGGTTTGCTACGGATGAAGCAGTAGCATTTCTGTTTTCATGGATTATCTTTTAACAGAGTGGATTATGTTTAAAAATGTACAGAAGGAAACACGTTGCTTAATTTTAAAACTTTTTTTTTCTTTTTTTTTAACTGCCAAGGGAAAACGTAAAATGCGGGAAATTCATAACTAATGAACTTTCCATACGAGTTAAATTAATATTATTAAAACACGGAAAAACTGGAAATTGATGATAAAAATTGTGAAACGCGGGGAAAACGTTGATTCGGGGGACGTAAAATCGGGGTTTCGCAGTGAATACGATCAGCCAGCAGGAAGATAAATATTACCATACAACAATTTCAACAATTTTTCATAGCATTTTTTGAGAATATTCAAAGTTGTTGAATTTTTTCCACTTTTTTGTCGTTTTGAACCACTGTGCGGCGTACGAATGCCTAACTGCTTTGGGTGATCTACCCGCTTTTGGCCACCCTACCCCCCCTAATCACAAAAACCATGAAATTCAAAGCATTTTAACAAGCTATAAACCCTAAACCAGTAGGAATTTGCCTTAAATATTTTTATGCTTTCTTAAACACATGTAAAGAGTAACTGCCAGGGTTACCACCCAATTCAGGGGGGAAAATTCTTCTTGTTTCCCATGTATGAATATGCAGCATTACAAACGAGTGAGCACTGATATTCGGTAATGAACATTGATATTCTGATGATTTCATCACAATGGGTGGGGGGGAGGCAAATAAATGAAAAAAATGACGAAGAATAAAGATGAGTTCATCACAATAATTGCAGGGTGATTTTTTTGAACTGAGAAGTTAAATAACTTCATGTTATATCTTTATCATTCATTATGTGGACATTAAAAGATCAAAAATGTAGAAGTTAAGCAGAACAATAAATACTGATTACTAATCTCATGCTTTCTAAATTGAATTAGCAAAAAATTCAAAATGCGTGTCAAACAAAACATTAAATAAAATTTTTCTTTTATGACAGACATTTTAATATTTACTTTAAAAAAACTCTTACTTTAAAGTTAAATTACCATTTTTTATTTTATGTTATTTATTTATTTTTTTCATTTATATTTATTTTTATTTTTATTTATTTATTTATTTTATTTTTATTTTTTTTTTTGCATGTAGTTTTAAAATTTGAGCATTTTTGCAACTTCAATTCAAAATAAATAAATAAATAAATATGAAAATAAACCCTGACTACGTAAATTTCATTAAAATATGAGATTGTGAGCGACGGATCACTTTTTTAAAATGATTTTGCTCCAACAACAAAAACAAATTTAAAAAAATAAATTTCTTTTGAAAACATTGAATAAAATAAGCAGACTATTGCATTTGACAAAAAAAAAAAAAAAAGGCCCACCATTAAAAATAGCTGAAATGTTAGCAGGATGTAAAAGAATTGGATTCTGAAACAAAGTACAGTAAAACCTCGATTATCCGAGCTAATTGGGACCACTAGTGCCTCGGATGTCGGAAATCTCGGTTAATAGAAACTTTGTAGAAAATCTGGTCAGAATCGCAAACTTTTAAAACGTATTAATTAAAAATACAATAGAATATTTTCAAAAGATAAAAATGAAAAGTAATATTTTACAATTAAAAAATTAAAATAGGGAAATAATTTGTAATAAGATTTAAAAAATCAATAGAATTTTTGTACAATGCCAAGTTAGATATTAAAAGATGTATTAAAAACCTCACAAATTTCCAGAAAATATTTTTATATTCAAATAGAAAGTTCATCATTTCATAAAATTTACGTTATTTTCTTTGAAATATAGACTTTATTATCGGTTCGGTTAACAGAAACCTCGGTAAATCGAAGCTCGATTAATCGAGGTTCTACTGTATGCAGTTTTCGATGAAGCACGTGCTTAGCGTTTGCATATTCTCTAAACATACGTTAATGGTAAAAATTGTGATTGAAAAAGCTTCAAGAGAGTTAAATAGAAAAAATAATAAAACGGAGACCAAAAATTAAGAAAAAACCTGAATATTTTTAAATTTCAAAGAAAAATATGAGGACTATGAGGTCTGAAAGAGGAAAAAAGGACGATAGGGGTCATGAAAAGCAGCAGAAAAAGCCGGAATTCCGTCAAAAACTGGGAAAAGCCCCAGAGAGAAAAACAATAACGCAATCGCGAATTCAAAATGAAGTTCTTAAAGTAACTGTATTTCCATAAACAGAATACTCACAGCTTTATTTTTTTTTTTTTTTTGCAGTGTGCATCGTCATTAATAACACCCTCGTGGACAGAATTGGGGGTAGGAACTCCCCCTTTTTTCAACTAAGTCTAATTAACTTTTGAAAAGTTCTCTTGCAGACGCCTCTCCCCCCACCCCCCCCCCCCCCCCCCAAAGGACAAGAGAGCTACACCACTGCTTATCGTACCTGCAACTTAAACAAATGAGCAAATGTGAAGTTAATAATTACCTTGCAATTTATCACGACGATCTGAATTCCAGAATTTGTCCTACTTGATCGCTGGCTGTAACTAAACAGAAAAAAATTGTACGAGAATCGACGCATTTCGCTTGAAAGTTTTTATTGGGTAGAAGTTTTGCACGTCACATGGAAGGCGGAACTAAAAAGGGGCGGAGCTCTCAGAGCTAAAAAGCTAGAACCAAACTTAGGGGGTCTTGCTAGAAGTAAATTTGCGTGCGAAACTTATGACGCAGGTTAAAATAATTTATATTACTGATTTAATTTGGATCATCTAGTTTTCTCTTGAGGAAATGACAAAAAAAAAAAAAAAAAACTATGCACTGAGACTTTTTCATGCTTATCTAAATAATACATTGAACACTTAGCTGCTTAAATAGAAATAGAATGCTTATGTAGCGAAAGCAATTTAAAAAAACGAGTATTTTTCTTGCATTCTTAAAAAAAAAAATAAATAAATAAATAAATAAATAAAAATGGACTTTAAATCTTGATCTCTAAGTTATTTTATTTAAAAATTATTTGAAAACCCCAGAGAGTTTATTCCTTAATCAATGCGTAAAACGTGTTTTAGTAATTCAAATAATTATCATCTTATTATAATATTACATAACTAAACTATTTAAATACGGAAAGTATCTGATTTCATATTGATCTATGAAATTTATAAAATCATGAGTGGGAAAGTATTTACACAACTTATTTCATTGTTTGACAGTATAACAGTTAAATGAACAAACACAAAGATTGAAATGACCACAAATTTCGAAATTTGAAAATAATTTATGCTGATATTATGACTGACGAATACATTGCATGTCGTTCATTTTGTACCACTTTAGTTATACAAATAAATTATAATCACTAAATTTGGGAGAATATTCAAATTCAACTCGATTGTGTTCGATTCGATCGAATTCTATCTACTTGTAGCGACAAATCAAGTCGAATGCGGTTGCCTGTTTGTTATTCAGTTCCATATATAATACTATTAAAAGTTGTATGTAGGCTTTTGCTGACTCTTTTTATACACAAGTTTATTGCTATTCTGAACATTGAAGAAGAGATTATTTGCAACTCTAAAACGCATGTCAGCATATTTTTTTTTTTCCAAATTTTACTCTTTTAAAATGCTTTATCTTTTATTTTTAATCATCAGTTCAAAGTTATTTATTTTTTTTTCAAACTAAATGCTTCTTAAAATGAATTTATTCTAAAATATTATTTTACTATTAAAGTCCATTAAAATTCATACATCTTTTTTATTACGAGTAATGAAATACATTTCTCTGTTGCCTTTTTGCCTTTTGGAAAAATTTTACATGTTTGAGACTTCTCAGACGAAAAACTTTGATCTGCTAGAGAATTTAAAAAAAAAAAAAAAAAAAAAAAAAAAAAACAGATTATAATTTAGTAGAGCATGAAAAAAAAGGCTTAATGTACTGTGAACGTGTGAACATAAATTTCAAAGCGGTAAAATGAAAATTATCTACTTATTATAGCTTAGAAAATCATTAAAAAAAACGCTGCACTATTTCAATTTTATTGCTGCACTATTTCAAAGAATTTAGTATGCCTGTCATTAATTTGCTATTTTAAACTAGTATAATTTCACAACGATTATTCTATTATTACATTCGTTTGCATTAAAAAAATTCTTCAAAAAAATAACCTATTTCCTTTTTGACGTTTAAATTTCAAAAAAGAAAAAGGACAAAAAAAAAAAAAAAAAAAAAAAAAAAAAGGCGGGTGAGGGGAGAGAATTATCTTAGCTGGAAAAATAGAAAAAAAGTGATATTCATATATGAGGGATATTTATATATAAGGGGGTTAGAAAGTGAAAAAAATATATAGAATGTGTCTTGATAAAAATAAATGTTTAAGCATTTCTGAAATTCTGCACAAAACATACTAAAAAAATAATTAGATTAAAAAAATCAAATTTAATAAATATTTCTTTTGCGTCAGTAACTCCTGAATATCCAAATATTCGTTATAGAAGTGTAGTCGACGCATATCTGCTTTATTGCAATTTCTCCGCTCTTTTATCATTGTTTCTACTTCACAGCACAATTCGTTTCCAACAACTAAATGGTAAATGTAGGTGTACTCTTTTGAAAAGCAGTTTGAAAATGGCTTGGTTGGCGTGTCGAATTACTCAAGTTAGTATTTTACCAGGGATTCGTTTGGGTCTGGCAAGCGGCAGGGGAGCTTCGATTTGAGTTATATTGTAAAGAAAACTGTGGTTGACGGGAATGGAATTTTATCAGATTATGAGAACCTCTTCCACCCGACACCTTAATCCCCTGGGATTGCTCTATGCCGCTCATTCACCTTAGGGGGTTATCTTTAAAAGTGACCACTGACTACATTTCAGTAGTGTAGGGGGGAAAATAGGGAAAAGTCCCTTCGAAAAGTCGTTTGGCGAAACGCAGCCGGGGAAGGTTAACAGAAGGAAAATTTATCGCTTCTCAATTGCGCTTTTTATACTTCCTTAAAATTTATTTTTGATTTTCGAACCCAACGGAGACTGAAATTAAATTTTAAATTTACAAAAGATATTTAGTGTTGTAAGCAGTAACAACTTCATAGGAAATAAAATTATTTCAAAAATGAAATTGTTAATTAGCTTATTCGAAAGTTTGAATGGAATTTTGAACTAATACTTGATCGCAAAATTCTAAATGAACTATAGTTGTTCATTTAAAAAAAAAAAAAAAAAGCTGTGTCATCTTTACTATTAATAAAGCTTTTAAAGTCGGTGTCTCTGTCTCTCTGGATGCCTGTTACGCGCATGTCGTCTAGATCGTTCGCTGATTTTCATGAAATTTGGCATAAAATAAGTTCGTAGCATATAGGGGTGAGCACCTCGAAGCGATTTTTAGCTAAAATTAAGCTCTTAAATAATCTTATACATAAATCAGTTAAACAATCCAAACCAATAACACTTCTTTACTAATAATAAAGCTGAAAGTCTCTGTCGGGATTTCTTAATCTCTCTCTGTCTGGATGTCTGGATCTCGGCGACGCGCATAACGCCTGGACCGTTCGGCCGATACTACGGGCAAAGCCGTGCAAGTATCGCTAGTATAAAATAAAAGGAAAATTCATCTCCAACTAAAAGTTGAGCTTTTGCACCTCCATAGAATGACCAAGTACATATTTTCATCTCTGATTGAGAGATGGTTGTTAAGTTATTGATAGATACACTGAAGTGAAATACAACATGATCTAATATTATTATGATACTGATAAATTTTGTTCAACTGAAAAAAAAGCTATTTAAAAAATTTCAGCCACTTACACAGTCAACTAAGGACATCATATATAACAAATCCATTTTCTTTTTTAATTCTTAAGAACTATTGCAGAATTTTTTAATGTATTTTTTTTTCTTCTTTTTTTCTTATTGATTATCTTTCTTTCTTTCTTTTTTTTTTGAGTATTTCATAAGAAAAAGAGAAGTCATTATTCCAGGTTATTTTCCTCCAAAATTTTGAAAATGAAATATTTTTCAAGTATAGTAATAAACTAGTTATTGCGGTTTAAAGGAAAAGAGGTGCGACTAAATTTTAGAAAAGCTTATAAGTAATATGGATCTAAGTTCAGCCCAGAACACATATTTGCTCTCGAACACATTAGAGCAAAGCAAAGACTTTCGAATGCGCAAGGGAAATAACTTTAGTTTCTAAATAGAAAAATCGATTATTGTGTTTAGTTTGTGATGGAAGTGTCTGTGCTTGAAATCATCATGATCTGGCCCCTGGGAAGGATCCCAAAAGTTTGATAACATTGACTGATTGAAGCACAATGAAAATTAACAATTGAAGTGCGCTCATTTCTCTTTTCCCGGTTCTTTTGTTAAGTACAAAATAATGGAATTACAAGTTTAAAAGTAAATGAGCGGTATTAACCTGTCAAACTATTTCCATTGAAGTACTGGTTGAAAAGTCCTTATCACAGGCTTTAGAAATTCTTTGTTTTTGCATTGACCATATCACATGTTCTTCCAAGAACCTATTTCTCTTCCTAAGTATTGATTTTGTAGAATGCAGCTGTTTCTCCCCTCCAAACTTTTGGAATTTTCTAGACTCTGATACTGTATTGAAAGCATGTTATCTTCACAACATTAGTATAATCCTGATAGACAGTTTTCTAACATTTCAAACAAGCTTAAGCTGAATGGATAAGGTCAATTCATAACAGAAAAAAAAGAAAGAAAGAAAAGAATTCTGTTAGTAACTCTTTTGACCTTGGATAAAAAATGCAGGCTTCAAATTTGCATATCCCCTGTAACCGTGCTTTCCATATACGTTTTATACAGGAAAACTGAAAATATGTGTAATGCTAATAATTTTTTACTCAAGCCAAAAAAGTAAAAGCTCTCCCCCTCCCCCCCCCCCTCTCTCAGTTTTCTGTAAACTTCAACAAAACGCCCGTAATTAACGTTTGCTTAAAAAAAAAAGAAAAAAAAAGGGAAAATAAAAAAAAAGAAGGAAACATATATGAAATGACTTGTAGTCTGTAAAAGAATAATGAATTGGGATTTATTTTTTACTTCAAAATTACATGAAAGTGACTAGGACCAGCTCTAACTAGGACCAGATTTATTTATTTATTATTTTGTAGCAGGTCCCTTAGGGAAAAAAATATGCTTTTCCTTCTTTTTTTACTCAATCATACCTTTTCTTTTCAGGTTCAAAAGAAATTTTAAAATTAAATGAATTACTAAGGTACCCCGCGTTACCAACGTAACCCGCGCGATGGACACGTTGGTTTAATTTATAAAAAAATTTCGCGAATATAATACTTCCTTTTTTTTGTAAAAGGAAGTAAAAACCATCTGCAATATAATTAAGTCTGCAACATAAACCAAGTTTACATTAATCGTAAAATTTATATCGGTTCAAAAAATGCTTAAAAATAAAATTCTAACACAAGTACTTGCTACCTGTGAATTATTTTCTGGAAATGAGATACAATATTCATTAGTTTAAATCAAATATGTTTTTCTCCAAAAATTTTAGATTTTTTTTTTCTCCCCCTATTAGGAAATATTCTGTAGACGATAGTTCAAAGCTGTATCGAGAATCCACATCGCAGCGTCGCGCTGTTTCTGCTATTGCGGATTTTTGTAATATCTTCTTTACACCAAAAGTAACAAAAAACAAAATATTTATATGCTTGCGATTGACCAGAACCCTGTTCGATTTAGCCTGATTTGTTTTTCGAAACACGCTTTCTTGTTCAGTTTAATTTTATTTATTTATTTATTTATTTATTTTGAATCCTTCAACTTTATTTTCTTGTACAATTTTGTTTCTTTGTTATTACTATTAATGTTGCTTATTTGTCTAATTATTTATTTATTTTTTGAGAGTTTGATATTGTACTAAAAAGCAGACTACATTCACTTTTATTTTTGTAGCATACATAAGAGGAATGAAAGAGAATCTAAGAGAAAAAACGCAAGAACAGATGAAATTTTTTTTTCTCATTTTAGAACACCATAAAAAATCAATTTCATACGAAATCTTAAGTAATAGAGAAGACACTGTCTCAAGTACTTTACCTCTTTAATTATAATTCCACTTCTGAAGCAGTTTTATCTCACTTTATAAGACGAATGAAAAGAAAGCATAGTTAATCAATGATACATTATATTGAAAACTATTTTTTTTCTTTGAATTTTCCACTGTATTAGGATGTAATGCTGAAAAGGTGTGCATGTAATTTAATGACCAACCAGTACTGTATATTTATTTATTATAACGATTTGATTTAAGTGCATAATGCACACAGTTTTCATAATTTTCATTTATCAGTCAAAAAAAGAAAAAATATCTTAGTTTATTATTAATCATTTTATTCTCGGTGTCATTTGTAATAATTTTTTGTTATCGCTTTTTATAACGTTGTACAAACGCTATGTACAACAATATCACGAACCAAGCAAAATCGAGCAATTTAGTTTTAACGCGAAACGACAGAAAAGAAAAAAAAAGAATTTTTTGTTTTGGCGACTTATAGAATTCAGTCTACTGACAACCCATCATTTGGGGAAAAATTTCTTAGAGCAGGAGAGAGAGAAAAATCCCCTTGTCTTGTGAATTCCCCACCCATTGCATTCATCGGGGAAATCCCTCCAGATTAAGCGACAGGAGCACCTACATACAATAGGATTAAGAGTTGAACTATAGATCAAAGCGGGTGGCAGAGCTGCACTATCCCATTTTATCAGCAGGTGCTAACAAAGAGGCTGGTAGCAGAACTACTATATCTGAAGAAGCGAATTGTATCATTGAACTTAGAGGTAAGACATCTAATTGATGAATGCCACTAGGTGGTGGAACAGCTCCGGATCATCAACCTGTCAAGTTGCTGTTTAAAAATGCCAGGTTTGGCGACTGTTATCCGTCTAAAAACTGAAAGCACAAAAGTTTATTGTTCACTGTCAAAAGAGTACTAGCGAACAATGCCCAATAATCCCCAGTCGCTCAACCTGATTCTTGCAAGAAGAGTTCGTCAGTAAACAACTTCTGAAAAGAATTCAGATAACCACTCACTCTCTGTAGATGTCCTTCATGAGAATGTTTCGTATTCATAGACCCTTAACCGTTGTCAGGAATCCAGAATTCCAGTAATTGAATTTAATATAAGTATCATTCTTATCAACTGGGGAGGGGGGGGGGGAGTTCTTTGAGCGGAAGCGATTTGCTTTGAAATCTATGTCTCAAATTAAAATTTAGACTTATTATTACTTTACTGATTCTAAAAGGGGAAATAGGGTTTAAATTTACAAAATTGTAGATCCTAAGTTACATGCTGGATTACAGCGCTCTGAAGGCGAGGGGTTGAGGGTTAGCCCCTCCAAAACCTTTGGTTGTAAGTCATATTGCCAATCCTAGTTGCATAATTTATGCACACATTTACGGACTGTCCTGACCATACCCCCTCCCCCCCCCATCCCTCAGCACGATTAACCTCGGAAGTTAGGGTAAGATCAGACTCGTTTCCATAGACCATTGAGAGCTCAATGATTTAAGCTCGTTTCAGCTTCTCTACCCCCCCCCCCCCACCTTCCTATTTTTCTTTGAGAAGTTTTCCTAAATGTTTACACACATTGAAACAAAACTTATTAATGCTACAAGTATTATTCGTAAAAGTGGTCTGGGAGAATTTCAAATTTAGGTTTATTCTCCCCATCCACACCAACCATCATAAAGAAATTTTGCAAATAATTGCACTCAGCACTGCAATTCTACGATTAGTTGTTGAATCAGGTTTATTGCTTCATGAAATAAAATAATTAAATGTTACAAAAATAATATCATAACAAAATTGGGTTATCTCATGGGGAGGGGGGAGGGAATCTTATGGGGACCATATTTTATGAATTGAATTCTTTATTGTCCTCACTTTTATGCTACCATTTTTTTTATTGTACCCATTAAAATTCAATTAAAAGCAAAATCTATTTTATTTTCATTAGTTTTCTGCCATTTTTGGTCCTCTTGAAATTTTTAAGGGAAAACTCAAGCTTCTCAACCTTTTTTTGAAATCTATAGAAAACATTGGCCGCAGTAGATTTTGAGTCATAATGAGGTGTTGCAACATGCATTGGCGCAGCGAAGGGAAAGGAGTTGAGGGTCATTCCCTCAGAACCCTTTGTTATTGACACATATTGTCAATCCTAGCATGGTAGCTGATATACATGAAAGGGCATTTATAGCCGTCCTCCCCCTTATTTTAGGAAAATTTTGGCTGAGCAAGAGACAACAGGTGATTCATTTTGTAACAAAGAAAAACAAACGTTTTAAATATAGGGTAGAGCGACCAGTGAATGACCAGCTGTTTTATTGACCTTATTAATTTTTTTTTATAGGGTTTCAAAAGCATTCGTTTAACAGAATTTATTTCTCTCCCATATACATTTCCAAAAAGGAACGACTAAAAATGCTACATTTGTCTACTGGTTGGGGGTATGGGTTTGTGATTTTTTTCCCCTTCATTTCAAAACACCAAAAGCACACTAGTAGTAAAAGTTCTCACAATTTCCTTAAAATATTAACATTGTTCAATTAAAATATTTTTACTGTCGTGTATCAAATCCTGTCATTTTTATCTTTATTATGAATTTTCGAAAATGAAACGCGCTCTAGTTTTCATTCACTAGTCACCTAGTCAGTCTACAGTAGCTTGTCACGGCACGGGGTTTTTTTAAATGCCAAATAGTTAGTATTTTCTTTAATATTAATTGAATTTCACTATATCTTACTAATTTTGCTTTGTCCTTTTTGAGGTGGTTTTATTTATGAAGCAGTATTCAGCAGCAGTTTTATAACTTTCCTTCTGATCAAATACTTGATAACTGTTAATGATGAACAAAGAATTAATTCGGAATCGATTCATCCTGCTCTCCCAGCTTCTCTTATCGTACACGTGTCAAAACCTTATTCCGAAAGAAAAAGCAAGAACTGCTCAAGTTCTAAATGCTTCAGGACCTCATGCATCAATGACCTGAAAATGAGAAAAAAAAGCTATTTACTCGGTAGAACCTTCTTGGTCACAACCATTACAATATTTACATGATTATAAACGACCTTATTAAGATTGGTAATGAGTATTAAATTTAGGGGTTCTGAGGGTTAAACTCCCCATTTACCACTACGACGCCATGGCCTCTGTGCTACAAAGTACAAATACTTTATTTTAGTATTGGGAAAAAAAAAACGGTTTGCAAAAAATTGCCGACGTCGGATCTTTTTGTACTGAAAAAAAACGGGGTTCCTTCTAACCTGAAAACACGCATCTGCAATTTATCATAAATTGTACTTTTTCAAAGTAGCAATATAGTATATATTCTGGTCCGAAATTAATTTGAATTCTACGTAACATGTAAGATTTAATTGAAAAGGCAAAAAAAAAAAAAAAAAGAGATCTGTCAACAGTTATTTTTTGATGTTAGTTCTACATGTACAGGGGTTATTTGTGGAAGCTCAAAACTTGCCACCGCCCTTCTCTTTTGAAGCGAGAGAGCGAATTTCGTATTTGGCCCCCTTATTTTTTAAACAAAACAAAAAAAAAAAATAATTAATTTGATTTTTGACATTTTGAATTCAAATTATATTTTTCGCAATCACGAGTGTGTGGGAAGGGGGGATATGTGTGTTTGTGTGTATGGGGTATGTGTGTGTAGGCATGTGTGTTTGTGTCTGTGTGCAGGCATGAAAGTGTGGGTAGTTTTGTGTGTGTGTGTGTGTAGTTGTGTATGTATGCGCGTGTGTGTAGGACATGGATGCAACCTGGAGACGGCTTTCGCTATAGGAACAGCAGCGTGAGGAGCCCGCCTGTCCACGGTGATGGTGCAGAGGGTGGCGGTGGGAAAAATCAAAGGACCTCAAAAACAGTCAAATGAAAGCAATAAGCAATCGTGATTGCTCAAAAAAAGAAATAAAAAAAAGAAATTTTAAAGGTGCGTATTTTACAAGAAAAGTACCTCTGTTTATATCAAACTAGTAATAAAATAAGATAAATAAATACCTTTGTGCTGAAAAGTAAAGTAGGAAATAACAAAGTCAAAAATCACAAATTGCAGATTACTGCAGAAAAAGCTCATTACTTTTTGCATTGAAAACGGCGTTCCATGTAGCGCCGAATCACGTGCCTGCAGTAATCTGCAATTTGTGCTTTTTGACGTTGTTATTTCCTACTTTAAAAATAAAAAAGGTTATTTATACACAATCTACCAATGCAATTATAATAAAGGCGTTAAAAAAAAAAAAACTGAACTCGAATTTTTTAATATTGTCAGGAAATCTTCGCAGGAGGGCGCTCATGTAAATTTCCCAATCCATTGAACGTTTGATTTTCCATCATAATAGCAGAACACAATAAATAGCAGCTGCTAGCATTCGGATTTCAATTTTCGGTTATGCCTGCGCATAAACTCATCATAATTTCTTTATGCATGGAAATATGAGTAATTTGATAGTGATTTTTTCAGTGCATGTAATTTATTTTTAGGAACAGGGCCGTCTGGGGGGGGGGGGGGGAGGGCGAACGGCGCAGTCGCTCCGGGGGCTTAAACGTATGACAGGGCGCCTCGTAGTAAGTGCTCAGCGATGATTTTTAAGGTTTTTCTGGTTTCATTGTCTTTTAAAATGCTTAAAAGGAAATATATAATCTAAAAAAAAAATTTTCAATTTGTAAGCTTTCTGCTAGCCGGTGAAAATCTGGCTGCGGACTGGATGTGGCTAGCAGGCTGTAGGTTAGAGACAACTGGTCTAGGGATTAGGGCAGTTGTGTTTCATGTAGTTCTCGTCCTTCAGTCACTGCTGTCACAATGGTTGACTTGGCAGACCGGGCTGGCGGGGCAAGGGACATTTCCGTCGCAGCGGAGGACATACAGTGATCTCTCGTTTATACGCGATCTCTGTTATACGCGTTTTTCACTTTTGCGCGTTTTTCTCACGGCCCCGGCCAGCGATATAGGAAAACAATGTTAAATCTTGTTCATTTATACGCGAAACCTAAAATGCACCTTTCACTTATGCGCGATAAAAATTTTTCAAGTTTTAGTTAAATCGCCTATTCACGCTTTGCTTATCGGAAGATTTGTACCCTTCTTGATGTCTCTTGGAATGCTTTCACACACCTTTATTCCAATGTTCAAAAGGTTTCCAAGAACACGTTTTTTTCGCGCAAGTGTGCGATTGGGTTTGCAGTTAGTCTTGTGATTGACATCGAGAGGGGAGAACGGATTACATGCGAAAAGGTTGACCTTCCTAAAAGTCGTGGTGAAGCGGAAGGCATTGACATAGCCTATCGAGGATCTTTTGTATAATCACAGACTATGACACTGATCACGCGACAGTTTTTAGGTTTTGTGGAATTCGCTTACATACTGTACAGTGTATAAAAAATGACAAAGCGTGCAACTTCAAATTTTACATTTTTATTAAATTACAATGCATAAGTGGAAGTTATGTGCGTATTTATTCATTAGTATCAGTAGTGTACTATTAGTATTACTATAACTGTTGATAACTTACTGTATTTAAGCTTATTTTTTGGGGGTTTTCACTTATGCGCGAATCTCACTTGTGCGCGAAAATTTCGTTGTCCCCTTTGGTCGCGTATAAGTGAGAGGTCACTGTATCCGCCGCAAAGAGGAGCTCTGCCATTCCCGCCATGAGACTTCTCCGCCGCGTATTTTCCCGCCGTTTTCTTAGGACAGGACAACTCCGCCGATTGAGCTGGTAGGGTGCAATATTTGGCGAAGTTTAAATTGATTTACGCTCCCTCCTGTGTTTTTCTGAATTCTTCGTTTTTTTACGTTCTAAAAAAAATTTGAATTCCATGTCAAGAATTTCTCATGTTCAAAATGCATTGCTCCTCTCCCCCCCCCCACACGGAGTTCTTTTTTAATTAAAATAAGGAATCTTTTATGCATTTGTAGTTTGTGAAGACAAATCAACGTATGTCACTTTCCCAGCAATGATGTACAAAAGAAAATCAATTATCCAAAATTATTCCAACAATCTTCTTTTATTCAATTAAATTATTGATAAAAATGTTGTGCAAAAGACTCTCCATATTTTTCATTTCTAAAACCATTTGAGTGCTTTTATTTTTTTTCATAATGAAATTTTCAATTACCAATGTTGGAGGCTCCAGTAAAGAAAAAGTTTTCAGTTATACCTTAAGTCCTTTTTTTTCACATTTTTTTTGTAAATATTGTAGACTCTGAATCGTAAATCTTTTTCTAGAGTTTTGTTTTATATTCGCTTTATGCATTGAAACACTTAGAACTACTAGGGGGTGACTATACATTATAATATAGTAGACTCTCTTTTTACGTTGGGGTTACGTTCCATGGAAATACCGCGTAAATCAAAACCGCGTAAGTTAAGACTTATTAGTAGTGTTAAAAGTTAGTTGTTCAGTACAGGGCCTGATTACCGCACAGGACTACTAGGCCTGGGCCTGGGGCCCCCTCTTCCTAAAGAGCCCCAAACTACTAAAGAATTATGCATAGCATTACAACTATACAAAAAATACACACATTTTTAAAATAATAGCTTTCAGGGGGCATCAAAATTATTGTGGGCCTTGGGCCTCACTTTTAGTTACTGGTTCAGTGATAGATAAACATGTATAAAGAGTTTAATATATGTGTTACCGTTAAAGTATGAAATCCGTTATTTTATAGAATACCTAGTTATTTCATGGAATAACTGATCGTGTCCGTTAAAGTGTAAAACTCTCTTGTATTTCATGGTTTAACTAGTTATTTATAGAATAACGATCTGCAGCCTGTTAAAGTGTAAAATAATCTATATTATATATCTTGCACGACAAGTAAATTTACCTTCAACCCCTGTGTTACCCCCAAAATGTGCGTGTAAAACCCAGTGTATCAACAAAAAAAAAAAGGTTTTTGTTTTAGAAATAATGTTCTTTGTAATTCCAAGTGTCCTTTAAGTAATCCTTGTTGTAACAAATGATTTTATGGTACGTTTCCGTACCATTTATACGCTGCATAAATTAGATAAAATGCTTCTTTTTCATTTTAATTGTCTATCATTAGTTTATTCATAGAATACCTATATATAGTTATTTCAGTTTAGATAAATTGTTTATTTTACAATTTAACTGTCTCTCATTTGTAAATTTATAGAATACCTAGTTATTTCATAGAATAACTAGTTAAAGTGTCAAATTAATAACATATTACACACTTTAACGGACACGATCAGTTATTTCATGGAATACCTAGGTATTCTATAAAATAACTGCATTATATACTTCAACGGTAATATATATACCGATACATACGTGTGCACAACGTGAATTAAGAAAACATGAATTAACTTAGTGTTAATAAAAAAGAGCTGGTTATGATACCTAGAGGAGAAAGAGGATCTTCTAAAAACACCTAAGGCTTTTGTAGAAAAAGCTGATGTTTTTGTTAAACAAACACTTAATGCTATTGCTGCAGAAGATGATGAATATGTGACTAATAAATGAATTCATAATTAGTCGTTAGTAAAGATTTTCGCAATTTTTGAAGTGGTGGAAAAAAACCGGGTTTTTTCTAGAAAAATTGGAAACTTTGATTTTTTTTAAATGAATAAAAATAGGTTTTCTTAATAGCTTTGTTTTTCTTGGAGCATATACAGGGTTAAGCAGTACAAAACATATGCAATCCTGACATATTCTTTTTCTGATTGACAGAAATACACATAAACGTAAGTTTAATTAGAAAAAAAGTTTTTTTTTTTTGTTTTATAACTGAGAGATTTCTTTGTCTAATACCAGAAATAAGTCAAATCAACGTTCAACCAATAATATTGGGTAAGGTGTTTAATCATAACAATTACATTTTCCATTTTAAACTTCCTTTGACACTTGAAATAATAATAGTAATTATTGACTTTCAGACATGATTGATATTGTTTGAAAACAAAATAAGTATGAATTCCCTTCCTTGAAATGCAACTTTACTGTCTGAAAATGAAAGCTATTGAGTTTTGACAATGGTTTGGAAGTAGAGCGCTACAAAGTAGCGACGCTACTGTAGTAGCTACATTTTTTAGAAGTTTGTAGTTTAGCTCACTACTTTTTAAAAAAGTACTATAGTGAGTAGTTCGATGCAAAAAAATAGTAGTTTGTAGCGATTTCTGAAAACTACTTTTAAATAAACTTTAAAAAAAAAATCACTGAAACAAAATTGGCGACTCCCAGTTCTAAAAAAAGGGGGGGGGGGAATGTGTAGCCCTCCCCTTTTGGCAACAGGCCTGGCACTATATTATGAACACTAATTTGCATACACGATTATATTATATATGTAGGAAAATTTAGTTACTATTATTTAAAAATAATTTTAAACTGATAATAAATAAAATAGACTTAAGTCATGCATGAATGTTGAAATTTTTAATCAAGATTTGCTACTTCTATGTAACTAGATTAGAATCAGGTGTATAAATAAGTTTTATATATTATTAAATATGTATACTTAAAAGCTTTCATTCAATAACTTCTTAATATAAAACATTGCTTTATTAGATACTAACGGTACCCGTACGGAACTTCGCCCGTAGTAGAAAATTAAAAGATCACTTGGTTCGCCTGTATATTTACAATGGATGATGAATTTCTCGCCAATCGCTATGCTCATTTGCTTGCACATGTTACGTCCACGTTTTGATAATTTAAATGTTCTTAAAATTGGAATGGAAAAAGAACAAAATCGAATTTTCGAAAAATCGCTTTGAGGTGCTCACTCCAATGTCACAAACTGATTATGTACCAAATTTCATGAAAATCGGTCGAACGGTCTAGGCGCTATGTACGTTACAGACATCCAGACATCCAGAGACACAGACTTTCAGCTTTATTATTATAGTAAAGAAGATTATTCGTGTTTGATATTCTTTTACAAAATATAATTTTACTAAAAATAGTTATCGTGTATAGTGATCAGGTGTAATCGATCGCGAATACTCCTTTGATTTTCTCCTACATTTGACCTTGTGGTCCCTAAGCTGTTTCCTGGAATTGGTAGGGAAGGGACGTTTATTCAGAGAATAAAGGGGTTGAGAAGAGCATTGAATAGTGCATATAGAATGCATAATGACAAGTCCTAGATACTTGTGTTAACTGCAGAAACTCCGCGACTTCGATAAGTTTTTTCAATACTGAACCGTCAGAAAAAATTCCATCTTAGTAAAGTACGAATGTCCATCGTTGGCATTCTTGTATTCTTCATTCTCATTCATATTCGTTTCAAAAATGACCCGCTTTTCCTCCCCCCCCTTTTTTTTTTCTTCCCTTTTTTTTCTGGGTTTTTTTTTTTTTTTTGGCTGATTCTTGAGCATGACTAAATTTGTTGTTATTGTCATCATTATTATTGTCATTATTATTATTACTGTTATTATTGTCTCAATTTCATATTAATATTAATATGTGCAATGTCGGACATCTGCAAAAACATTCGAACTTTTTCAGTTTGAAAGTACCATACTCATACTGAAAATATTTTATGAGTTTCTCAAAAAATATACATTTAAAAAGTATTACTCCTAATGAGCACATATGGTTCTTGCACCTATTCTTTTGAGTTAGTAAAAAGACGTCCATTATTTACTAGACGTACGAAGAAGTAATATGGGGTCCACAACAGATATATATATTTTTTTTTTCGTTTAATACTTACGTCACTGTGTTATTTGCACCGTGAAGAGCAGAAATATCCTCTCCTCTATTTAAATAAACTGTTTTTACAAAAAAAAAAAAGGAATGGAAATGAAATCAATTTTGATTGATCATATAGATTTCCGAAATAAATAAATAAATAAATAAATAAATAATAAATAAATTATGAATAAATAAAAAATAAATAAACAAAAAATAAATTTCTTCATAGTATAAAATGAAGTCTTCAAAAACCGTCTGTTTGTGTAAACGCGCAAAACTCGAGAAGTACCCGGCCGATTTCACTGAAATTTTCACAATATCTATTTTAACACCGGAAAGGTTTGCAGACCGGTTCGAAAAAATTGATGAGCCCAATTTAAGCCCAATTTTCACATAAATTCCCAAATATGGAGGTGAAAAATTACTTGCATATATTAATATTACATATCGTTAGAAAGGGTAGAATTTTCCGCGTTCTACGCAATTCGTACCAATGCTCTAACTTTATTACGGCTTTAGTTATTTGCGTTTTTAGCTAGAAATTTTTTAGGCTTAGCTGAAAGTTTGGCACTACTTACTTCATTAAATAAATCAATAAAAAGTGAAGGAATTGTCCTACAGTTTCCTTTTTGACACCAATGGAAAAAATGACATTTTTTACTCCAGATCTAACTCAACCTTTGGTCGAAAAAGTAAGCTTCTAACTCCAAAGGGAAAAAAAAGTTACAAGACTTTTTAAATCAGTTCGAAAAATCCCATTTCCATTCAAGTTGTTAACCATTTAATTTTCATGTTTCATGATTACACTTTTTGAATCCATTGTATGTTTCATACTTTAATTTCTTAAATTTGTTTTATTTTATATTTAAATGGTTACGCTTTTTAAAACCATCTTTTCCACTTTAATTTCTTAAAAGTATTTTAATGCTGTCATCATTGTTTGGAAGGGAAATTTTGCATGATTTTTTTTTCTTTTATTTAAGCCTGATTGTTGAGCATAAGTAACTTGACACAATTTTTATTTTTATGGAAGACCGGGCAAAGCCGGGCAACACAGTTAGTTCTTCATTAAATGTATGAATAAAAAGTGAAGAAATTGTCTCACAGTTTTCTTTTTGACACCATTGGAAAAAGCGATATTTTTTACTCCATATCCATCTTGACCTATAGTCGAAAAACTAAGCTTTTATCTCGAAAGGAAAAAAGTTACAAGCCTTTTTAAATCAAGTTCAAAAATATCATTTCCATTCAAATCGTTAACCATTTTTTTCGCTTATTCATTTCTTAAACTTATTTTATTTTGAGTCTCCATGTGGTTACGCTTTTTAAATTCATCTTTCTCGATTTAATTTCTTAAAAGTATTTTAATGTCTGGCATCATTGTTTGGAGGGGAAATTTTGCAAGATGTTTTTTAGCCTACTTTCCCATTAAAAGTCAGAGAAAGACGAAAAAAGCATGAAAGAAGGCTTAATGCATTTTAAAAATATTACAAAAAAAAAAAAAAAAAAAAAAGGCAAAAAAAAAAAATTAAATAAATATCGAACAATTAAAAATTGGAAAGTAGGGTATTGAGATGGGGAAAAATGTCTGTCGGTCTGTCTCCCCCTAATAACTTTTGAGTGAATAGTCCGATTCAAACAAATTTTTTTTGTTCGAAAAATCTCGGCGAGGACACCTGATCCCTATATTTCATTTTTTGATTTGAACTATTTTTTGTTCAATTTTGAACAGTTCAAAAAAACTTAACATTAGCGCCTACGGGGAAATTCAAGGCAATTCCGAACTGTGAGGCGAATTTGCTTCAAACTTTGCAGGAAAAAGCTTTTGATGAAAAACTTGTATATAAAATATCTTTTTGATTTGAACAATTTTCAGTTCCATATAAAATCCCTTAACATTAGCGCCTACGGGGAAACTGAAAGTCAATGTAGATTCCGTACTTGAAGGCGGATTCAAAAAAATTTTGTTGGAAACAGCTCTTGACGACAAACTCCAGACTCCGACTCCGAGAATTTAGACTCCGACTCCGACTCCTGTGCCCGACAAGTCGGGGACTCCGATTCCCCGGCTTCGTAGCTTTGGCAAAAATTTATACACGGAGGACAAATGACTGACTCCGATTCTTGGATATTCGACTCCGACTCCTTTATTCCAAAATGAGATTGACTCCGACTCCATAGCTATGGTTTTAACGGTAAAATAATTATTGTTAATATGACTTGTTTTTATTTTTACGCTAAAGTTTTAATTTAGGTATTCAGTTTTCGGCGAATAAACTCGAAGTCATTAATGTTTCTACATAAAGATATGCGCAGACGATTTTTTTTTTCACAGTGAAAATTATTCTTTTAAGAGCCAATGTCTGTAAGAATCAGGCAGTTTAAGGCATTTGTGATTGTTGACATTTTTAATTTTCTTTATTTTCACATATGTTGTTCCTTATCATGAATGTAATGTAAATCCAAAATTTGAGCTTTGTCATACTTACTGTTTTCGAGAAAATATTTTTTTTAGTTTAGGGAGCGTGGCACATTTTGTGCTGGTTTTTCAAATTTGCAGATTTTAATGTGCTTGTTGCTTGAAGCGTCCTTATAATGACAAGGATTTTCTAATTCCATATTATTATAAGGTCTTGTTAGATACTGTTACAGTTGTCAAATCGGTGTCACTACGAGGGCGACGCACACAACTCTACATAAAAATGACCGAAAATGAAATTTTTTTCTATATTCAAGGTCAATTTTCTCAAAGCGCCTTCATGATGACACCAACATTTTTAGATCATTTTCTAGCCACACTTACATACATCAAAAATATGCAATAAAATCGGTGTCACTATAAGGGCGCCAGAAGATATTGGAACTTTTATTTGGTAAAGTTCACAAAAACACAAATATTTAAAATCTAACTACAACTATCGCCCTCATAGCATAAATCTGAAACTAAATAAGTTTGATAACCAACATGTTTGTCTAACATTTGCACTAAAAAAATCGGTGTCACTCTTACTATTTTTGGAAATGTAATCATTCGAAGTTAGTACGTTATGGCGTATTTTTATATGTATTTGTTTAATATTTTCACACCCAGATAGTTTTCTGAACATATTTATTTTTAATTTAATACAAAGAAGTGTACCTTTTAACATAAACAGCTTCAGGCAGTAAGATAGTTTTTTTTTAAATAGAAAATGATATAGGCACAGGTGGATCTATTGTGCGTAATATTTCTTTTTATCATAACAATACTCGTCTTGTTTTTTTGGCCAAACAAATTTATTTATTCCAAGTGTTCATGACGTGCATTTGACCTTAACTTGCAAATGGTCAACTTCTATTATTTTTTCGGGTTACCATGTTTTCCAATGCTTTAGTGCAATAAATTACCAGTATTCAATAAGAGATGACCGTCTTTCTGAAACTGGTCGATTTGATTCTTAATGTTTTCTTCGTTTTGGTCTACGTTATCCTCAAATTCTGTTACAGATTCTGAATGTTCGCTTTCCCCAATATTCTCATTTAATGTATTGTGACTGCCTTTGTTTTTTTTTTTTTTTTTCGAGAAAAAAGGCATAGGATTTGTTTCATAGTACAATACTCTGAAGTAGCAAAGAGTTTTTTCCCTTTACGAACTGCATTTCTCATTAAGTGTGCAACTTGACTTGGATGTTGTTTTTTCCCAGTATTTTCACCAATCATAAATTGTTCTAATAAATACTGTTTATGCTTTGAAGTGAACTGGAATTGAGCTTGTAAAGGTAGGGCCTATACAATTTCATTAAATTAAACTTGTGGCAATGCAGGGGTATTTGGCAGAGTTGAACTTTTTGAAGAATTTATATAGAGCTTTTCACTGTACATCTTTCGTACACAATCCATTTGCAAGTTAAGGTCAAACGCATGTCAAGAAAAATCGGAATAAATAAATTTGTTTGGCCAAAAAAACAAGACGAGTATTGTTATGATAATCTAGAAATATTATGCACAATAGATCCACCTGTGCCTATATCATTTTCTATTAAAAAAAAAGGCTCTCTTACTGCCTAAAGCTGTTTATGTTAAAAGGTACACTTCTTTGTATTAAATTAAAAATAAATATGTTCAAAAAACTATCTGGAGGTGAAAATATTAAATAAATACATATAAAAAAACGCCATAACGTACTAACTTCAAATGATTACATTTCCAAAAATAATAAGAGTGACACCGATTTTTTTAGTGCTAATGTTAGACAAACATATTGGTTATCAAACTTATTTAGTTTCAGATCTCTGCTATGAGGGCGATAGTTGTAGTTAGATTTTAAATATTTGTGTATTTGTGAACTTTATCAAATAAAAGTTCCAATATCTTCTGGCGCCCTTATAGTGACACCGATTTTATTACATATTTTTGATGTATGTAAGTGTGGCTAGAAAATGATCTAAAAAAGTTGGTGTCATCATGAAGGCGCTTTGAGAAAATTGACCTTCAATATAGAAAATAATTTCATTTTCGGTCATTTTTAAATGGAGTTTGTGGGCGTCGCCTTAGTAGTGACACCGATTCGACAGCTGTAACAGTATCTAACAAGACCATATAATAATATGGAATTAGAAAATCCATGTCATTATAAGGACGCTTCAAGCAACAAGCACATTAAAATCTGCAAATTTGAAAAACCAGCACAAAATGTGCCACGCCCCCTAAATTAAAAAAATTACTTTCTCGAAAACGGAAGTCTGACAAAGCTCAAATTTTGGATTTACATTACATTCATGATAAGGAACAACATATGTGAAAATAAAGAAAATTAAAAATCCCAACAATCACAACCTGCCTGATCCTTACAGACAATGGCTCTTAAGTTGACATTTTATTGTTTTTATTTATTTTGGTAAGTGCATTCATTCATTTAAAAAATTATGTTTGGCAACAAGGGAAAAAAGAAACTATTTTTTTTTTTTTTTTTTTTTTTTGTTTTTGATGTGATGTATTTATTTTAATGAGCTTACTAATTTTAATTATTATTTTTTCGTTTTGAAAGCTGTTAAAGAATTTTTTTAATTTAAAAAAGTGTATTAGGTGCTTTGTTTAAAATGTGCTACTATTTTATTTGTTCGTTTACTTATTTTTATTTTATTTTATTTTTTTTACGCATCTAATTTTTTAGAAAAAAATTACGCATCTATTTTTTTCCTTGATTTTATAACTGTAGTCATTATATTCAATGTGTGTTTTGGTTCCAGTCCTATGAAATGTACATTAGGGTACTGCGAAAGATTTTATTGAAATCAGATTTTCTGATCCCGCAACCATTTTTACTTCTAGCGGAGAAAAGAGTTGCCACGTTAAAGTTACCATTCCGTGGAAAGTACAATTAAAATAGAAAAGCTTTTTTTTACTGTGGTTAACTTCCTTACTGTATTACTACATACAATGGGAAAACCTATTTACAGAAACGCAACGAATTACACGAGTAGGTGGGAAATTAATCCACTCGTATCTTTTATGAGTTGTTTCTTTGCTTCCTACAAGGAATGCACCGATAGGAAAATTGGTTGATAAATTATGATAGTGAATTTTGTGGTACAATTTCCCCATCACTGTTTGTTCTTTTAATTTTTAAGTTCACAATTTCGGCTTTTTAGAGAACTTGTTTATTTTGATGTCTATGACTGCATTTCATGCTTTTTTTTAAAAAATAATATTCAAAAATTTTACTCCAATTCTGTAAGTCGATTTTCATGTTACTATGAATAACATTAGATTATGTTTTCTGGACATTATTATAATTTCAATATTTAGTTAGTTGCCCCTGATCAAAATACAATTTTAATTTTTCAGTTTTTTCCCCCTTTTTAGTTATTAATTGCCATTTTATTCTGGACTTTTTTTCTTTTGTAAGGAAATCTAAAAACAGGCTCGGCATTTCAATTTTTCAACAGGGGGAGGGGATAAAGCTCAATGCATATGCAAATTGCCAGTAAAGAATGTTTTATATTTAAACAAATATTTGCAAACACGCGTTTCGAAGTTTGAAGGAATCTATCTCTCAATGCAGAAGATGTGATCATATCGGTGAAGGTAGGGGAACATGGGGCAAAGTGAAATAGCGGGGTAAAGTGAAATGGTGAAATATTTACACTGCTTTTAGCTCCACCTATCTGGTATTGGACTATACAGGGTGTTCCGTTTTAACCTGCAAGACCTTTATTTTCGCAACCGTTAGTCCTAGCTGCATACTTCCAATTGCAAAAATGTTCAAAATCAGATGCAGAGTTAAGATATTGAAAGTTTGAAGTAAAAATAAAAATGAGTCAATAAAAAAAATTACACTTTTTATGCGGGCCCCAAGTCTTCTAACTTATATTTAGGGAAATAATCTCCATTGAAAAACAATTCCAGCGCAGAAAGTTTGAAATTAGTACGACCAATATTAACCGAGATATGAAACGCAGAGTTTTGTGACGCGTTTTTGGGGGAAATATAGCAGTTAACATGTGTTTAAAATTATACGTGTGCATAAAGTGTGGTTTAAAAATTTTTTTTGAGGTTTTGTCGTGTGTTTTTGCGTATCACGGCTTAAAATTTGCATTTATTTTTGAATACCAATGAAAAATATTAATACTTTGTTTTTCTTACTTTGACGACCTGTCATTCTTCTGAAAGGGCGGTAAACTCCAGTCTCATCTTTTGTATGCTCCCTTAAAACTTTAAACTGGAATATCTCCCCGAGTTTTGGTTGCACAAATGTCAAGTTTTTTTTTGTGTGTTTGAATTGTTTTTCAATGGAGATTATTTCCCTAAATATAAGTTAGGGTACATGGGGCCCGTATAAAAAGTTAAATTTTTATTTTTTGAGTTATTTTCATTTTAGCTTCAAACTTTCAATATCTTAACTCTGCATCTGGTTTTGAACATTTTTCCAAATGGAAGTATACACCTAGGACTAACGGTTGCAGGAATAAAGGTCTTGCAGGTTAAAACGGAACACCCTGTATAGTACCATATGTAGTCTACTCCAGTCAGGAAAAAAATACCGCCGAAGATTAAAGCATTTGGTAATACAGGCAATTTTAAAAAAATGACACTCCTATTGTAAGATTTTATTGTAAGTCAAAAATTATTTTTTTTTTACAATAAAATGATAAAGTTCTTGTTATTAGCAAACTGAATATTAATTGAGCCCTCCTAATATTCAATGCAGTATTAATTTAATTAATTTTAAGATTATTTGTATTTTTAATAAATCGTACAATTATTCAAGTATATACGGGGCAAAGTGGATGGGGCAAAGTGAAATATTCAGTTCGTTTCATTTACTCACTCAAACAATTAATATAAATCACTTACGTTTTCATTGATTAATTAATTCATTTGCATTCCTTCATTTAACTATTCACTTATTTATTAATTCATACACTTAATTTCTTATTCATTCATTCTTTTGCTCGCTCATTTATTTTTTTCATATATTAATTGATTTATTCATTTCATTATTATTTTATTGCTTCATGATCTTTTCATTTATTCATTCAACCCTTTATTTACTTATTCTTTTGATTGAAAATATGTTTTATAGTTGAATAGAAAATATTTCATTAAAAAAATATGTTATTTTTCACTTGCCCCATGAAAAAAAAAAGAAAAGTGCAAATTTTCCACCTTTTTTTGAAGACCCAAATTTACTGTCAAAAATAAAAAATAATGTTTCAACGCAAATTTTATTCTAAAATGGAATGTTCTTTCTTTATGTACAGTGATTTTTAAAACAAATTTCCGATTTGTTCATTTTGAAAATACTCAGTCATCTTAACCATTGCACTTTGCCCCACATTCCCCTACATATTGGACATTCATTCATACATAAGCTTGTGCATTAAAGAGGAAAATATTTTTAGCCTTGTTATACACGTGCAATTGATTTTAGGTTACTTTATGAAGACTAACGATTTGCCGACGTCGTTCTATATGGGCTAACGGCCTATATAACATTCTATATGGGCTAACCAGGGCCATATACAAGAGGAAGTTTATAGGGACCAAATCCCCTCCAAAATTGTTCATCCAAAGAAAAATAATTTAAAAAAAGAAAAATTCTGATCATATGAGGCAGCGAGTAGCAAAGGGATGTAAGTGGCCAAATTAAAAATTCGGAGATAACCAGTACACATGGTAGGTGGACTTCTCCTCTGTCTTGGGGCAAGAGATGGTACTAGTAGCCCTGGTAGTTGCTGCTATACAGCATGATTTAGAAAATAGTTTCAATGAAAACCTACCTAGGATGTTATCTTTAAACGCGTTTTACTCAAAACTTGAAAATGTCCACTTACACCCCTTTGCTTCTCACTGCCTCATATGAGTTTTATTACTTTTTTTTTACTTTAAAAAAAAGTAAGAGAGAGAAAAAAATACTTGACGTTGTTTCTTTTTAAATTTTATTACTCTTTTTTTTTGGTGGAAAAAATATTGTTGGTGTTATAATTATTGTTTTAATTTTATTTGAAAACTGAAATGAGCATTAAATAAAAATTATATAAATTGATCTTACAGTTTTCTCAAAAAATGTGTTTGATGAAACCCCAACGGAAACAAATGTCTGTTTATGGCCCTGGTTAAAACATTTCAAGTTTTTAGTATTTTGGAGTACAAAAATAAAATAAAATAACATAAAACCCTGTAGAGGCTCAATACAGCACTCTGCTGGCAAGGTTATGATAGTCCAGTGTTTTACTCAATAATGTTGCTGAATAAGTTGATAGGATTAAAAAAATCTAATCGTTCTTGTTTAATCCAATAATCCAGAAGCTACTGTTTGAAACTACTCCTGAATGCTGATTTTGAAATCGTTGAAATTTCTCGACCTATATTGTTATATTCTTTGAAAAACAATAAACTGTAAAATGCCTGTGGTACTATAAAGGAAAAAAGGAAAGTTCAGAAATTTATTATACCGGAAGCAGGCAGTCAGAAAAAGAAGAATTGTGAATAGAAAAAACTAAATTGAGTAGCAAGATATCGTTGAACCAGGATAATAGCCCAATTAAATTGTTAAAATTTATAAATTTGGGATAACTAGTTAATAGTTAATAAGCTTTTTCTTAGTTTTATACAAAGTAACAACACATTTAAAATAAGAGTGATCAGTCAAAAATAGAGAATTTGTTAGAGAAAGTTATACTATGAGTCATTGTACGCTTTTTTTATCATTACTACTTTTTAACGTAAATTATTGGCATATAATGTATAACTAGTTAAACTACGGATAAAGTCTCAGTAATGTCCACTGAGTTATGTGTTGTTACTTGGATTATGCTACTAATAAAAAAATATGTTACTAATGAAAGGCGTTCGGAAAGAAACATGATGTACATGATCAACTCAAGACTTTTTTATTCACCAAATTCTGTACACATTCTCTGCTCTGTTGTACACAAACAAACTAAAAGGTACACGTGATATAATAATAAGCCTTGTTGGAACTCTCATTGCAAAACAGGTCATTGAGCTGATTTGGCGTTGATGACTGAAAAATGCAAATGTAAAAATATAGATTAGCTTAATATACATGATATGCAAAAGCATATTTTGATTTTCAAATTAATACTTGAAGAGAAGACGTTAAAAAAGTGACCTATTTGTGCCTCATATAGACTTAGACCATTGAGAGATAGACCGGCCCTCCCATTCATTCGCTATTGTTTGCGCTGAAGCAGGAGTAAGGGCGACAGTTCTTATCTCCGGGGGAAAACATCAAATGATTTCGCCGCTGTGTACCACATAGTTAATTCCTTCGATTCCGGTGTGAAATACTCTCTATTTCTCAATGAGCGCAACTTTTAGAGCCATTTTTAAATCAGCATAACTCACCAACTTACTATAGAAATCGAAAAAAAAAAAAAAACACTTTTCCACGAATCAGTAAATTATGCGCTTGCGGGTGACAGAAAAAAAAAATGTGCCGAAACATTTCAGGCAGAAAGGTAAAAAATTAAAATCGACGACTATTCAAATCTCTAGGAGAATTAGTGTAGCTCTAGCGAAACGTCTTCCATGGAAGGTCTTAGTCACGTGGTCTCCCCTCACTTTCCCCCTCGAAGATTCCTGCGTCAACAACCACTCCCACTTGCCGTATCTATGTCTCAATGATCTAAGCATATAGATGGGGGGAAGGAGGGGGTTAGCAAGTCCCACCCCCCCCCCCCCCCCCCCCGCCTTTTAGAATGATTGATTGAAGAATGAGCTTTTTACACCATGGATTGATTTATTTCACGAAAATAAGAACTAAAAATTCCAAATTAATGTTCTTTTTCATGTTATTTCATCAGAATGGAACTCTGAATTGGAAGGTGAGAGTCTACAGTGCCAGTATCCATCCTAATTTTTAAAGCCATAGTTAACTTTTTAGGGGCTATTTAATCAGTAATGTCAAAGTTCAAGAACATGGCTCAATTTTTACTAAGAGATATTTTTAAAAATATATAGTAGGTAATAATAATTAACTTAAACGGGCCTCGCCTTTAACTCCCACACTCCTTTTGATCCCCCACTTTTTGGTGCATCAGCCACCTAAATGAATAACATGCCAAGCAATGTTCAGCACATGCAAAAAACTGTTTCTCCTAACGAATAAGCAGCAAATGATATTTTTTCAACACATGTCATTAGAAAATGTCACGTCTTCTAATACTTTTAGTTATAATTAACAGCTAAAATACTCACATTAAACGTTATACAGGGTGTCCGAAAAGTCCTTGACACATTTAAAAAATTCATAGAAAACCATCAAATTGTGAAACAAAAATTACTAAACGAAGAATTACAAGCATAGCATATACTGACACCCTAGCTGCGAAATGCCTTTTTTTTCCTTCTTTTTTCCCCTTTTCATTTTTTTTCCGATGTCATAAAAACTCTTGAACCTGTGAAGTATTATGGTGCAAACCGCAAATTCATACGACAATTTGTTGGTTTTCTATGATTTTTTTTAATGTGTCAAGGACTTTTCGGACACCCTTAATATCTAATTTATACATTGATTCAAAAAGTGACATTTCAAAACATGATGTTTTTCAGAAAACTAAAACACAGTTTCACATTTATTACCGAAACATTTCCGGCCACGTAGAAGTTCCATGCCCACAGCACATTTTTCGGCAGCCGATGCGAAAATCTGGGGCTGCCTTTTTACAGTGCATAAGTGGTAGACATAACCCTAATATCACAAATGCTTAAAAACAAACGAGTATATACTACAGGCAAGACCCACGAGATTATAATAAGGAGTTAGAAGGCAGCTCTGTTATTGGACCTCTGCGGAATAAATCCTTTTTTGTCTGATGCCTGCAATGGAATACATTATTTTAGTTCAAAACTCTTATTTTCTGTGTACGCTTTTAATTGAATCTTTTTTTTCCTTCTCCGATAAGTCTTAACTATATCATTTGTGGTTTTTAACTAGCTATATAAGGAATAATATGTCTTCAGTTCCGCTATTGAGCATTATTTCTTTATTTTCCATTCTTCAAACCCGAGAAGATGATAAATTAAAAAATAAAAATGTATTAATTGATCCTAAACGGAAATGTACAAAGAAAACAAATAATAATAATAATAAGGGTTGTCACCGGGACTGCGAAGGGTTGTAAGTGAACAATGTAACTTACCTATTTCTAGTGTAAAGAACAGGTTTCTCAAACAAGTCGTTTTGCAGCATCTGGAATTCTATGGCATGGAAGTCACCTCTAGACTGTTGCGACGATGATGATAATGATGAACTCTGTGATGGATTGGGACAGTTGTATGCAGGATCATGTACTGTCGGATCATCATCATTCTGTGGGAGAAGTATTGGAAAGATATCCGTACTCGGTAGCTCATCCTTGTAGCTTTGGTCCAAGTTGATGCTCGAAGAAATCTCTTGTTCCATTTCCACCGAATACGTGCCTTCGTAAAGCTCATTTGGCATTTGCATCGATTCAACATCTGGAGATTCGTTGGTGGAAGTCATATAAATGTTGCTTGAATCTTCATCAAGGAGCCTGTTTAAAAATTGGATTTGGGCTGAATCATCAACAACATCTTCACCAATAGCTCCATACAAGTTGTCAGCTTTTCCTGAATCATCGAAGGGGATGAAATCCGGGTCTATTAAAGCCAGGTTGTATTCAATGAGAAAGTCCATGCCTGGCAATGGAGCTTCGTCGTAGGCAAAACCTTTTGTGACTAAGCTCGAGTCAGACGGACATATTTGCTCAAAAACAGGAAGTCGCCTGTAAAAACGAGGTCTCGCTGCAAAACCTGGCACAGGTTGACACGATTCAAAGATTAATTTCGAGATTGCCCCATAGCTCTCCATTGCTTGGATGAAGACGACTACGCCAATTAAGAAATCGCAATAGCCGTTATTGATGTTGGTGGTTAAATGGGTAGGAACCAATCTGGAAAAGAAAACAGAGAAGGTTTTGAATGAATGAAAGAATTGTTAATACTGAAAGAATCAACTCGTCGTATATGACTCACAAGCAAGACAGCATGATTTTTGAGTTTAAAGACAAGAAAGAAGAGTGAAATAAAATTAATACATAACTATTTCATCTGATTTTTTAATTTATTTTTTAAAAATAATTGTTCAAAAATTGGTAACAGAATGATTCACTGTGGAGAAGCTAGAGGAAAGTAGGGTAAAGCCGTTGCAACGGGTTAAGCAGAACCCTATTGGTTTTGCCTGATAATTGGTTCGGATGAATGGAATATTAATTTTTAAGCAACTGCTACAAAATGCAGTTGTAGCTGTATTTAATGTCAGTCGCCCATTTAGTTTAGGTGTGAAGAACTTCGTAACGTTTGTCAGATTTTAAGATGGTAAAAACTATTTTACATTAGAGAAAGTAATTCAATATATCGTCGCCTCAGAGCAACGCAAGACATCTAATCCCAGAAATAACACTGAGATATCCTACTGTTGCTCTGAGGCGACGATATGAGTTCACTGTGTACTTAATATGGCCCTAGGTCGTAATTGTCAAAGTGACGGTTTTGCACCAAAACGTTCGAGGAACCTTTGGCCTTTTGCAGTAAAGATTGAAAAAAAAGTATATATATATATATATATATATATATATATATATATATATATATATATATATATATAATTACTACAAAAACCTTTGATAAAACTATGCCATGGGGCCCCGAAGTTCGACTGAAGTCCAAATCACGATTACGTTCGGAGTTGGATATCATTAACTGAGTAAAAAATAATTATTAAATAAAAATAAAATACCCGACTGCGTAAAAGCGAAAAAAAATCAAAAAGAAAAAAAAATAAGGCCAGTAGTTTAGAATTTTATTAAGCGCTACTGAATAGCTACAACATTGAAATAGTTTTATAATCAATATACACGTAAGTCAAATCATAAATTCAAAAGCAGAAGGATCAACAGTCGGGGCCCACTCCTTTTTGATCAAAGACCCCCGTAAAATTTGAATGGGCCCGGATTGTTGCCCCTTCTATTCTTTTTTTGAATTTATGATTTGTCTTATGTGCGTATCGAATATAAAACTATTTTAATTGTGTAGTTATTCAGTAGTACTGAATAATATTCAAAACTGCAGGGCTTATCTATTTATTTATTTATTTTTCTTAACGCAGTCGGGTTTTTTATTTTATTTATTTATTTGTTTTAATTTTTATATCTATTTGAAAAAAGTTTTTTTTTTTTTATAGCGTCAATGCACCTCTACGTGTGCTCCTTTCGTAGTTCTGAGAAGATTTAGCCGATTTTAACTTTGTGACAGCTATTCACGCAGCCAGGATTTGAGACTTTCTGAGGTATGAGTGTATGATCATAAGAATCCGGATAGAGATTAGAATGTTAGAGTTGGTAATATATTTAAAAAACGAATGTTCTAGAAGTTTGACCCTCATCTCCCCTCCCTCTCTTGGCCCCCTGGGAGTTTTTCCTTTCATAAAAGTCATTTTCCGTTTGCGTTGATTGAGCGACTTGCGTATTTTTAGCTAATATTGTACTAATGAAAACAAAGATAACTTGATGAGATAAGGATCAGAAAGGAAAAGAAATCAAAAGGGAAAAGTTTTTGAATTGAATATTTTGTATAGATTAAAACCAATTGGGTTTCAACCCAGGAAGCGTATCACCTGCGCAAATGCCTTATTATCCTGAGTGGTGTTATTGCGATTGATAGATTATGCAGCGACATTCCGTTACAACGAATACCAGTACAACGAAATATCCGTTAGCTAACAAAGCGCTTATTGTTAGCCGATGCTCTCCAACCATACCTCCCGCAGAGAAAGGTGTTTGAGAATACAAAACTGTTTTTCCTTTGAAAATGAAGTTGGCGATTACTTGGCGTCTTAAGGGGTTGCCCATCCATAAACAGGTGAGTGAAAATTAAGAATAGGTAGCACGTGTGTGCACGATTTCAAAATGGCGGACGTAACATTTATTCAATCTACTAGAAAAAGAAAATCTCCGCAACATATAACGATTATTTGTACTGCATATTTTCATTCCAAAAGAGGAAACAAGACGTACTGATCCCGTATTAGAAAATTGACATGAAATTGTCGTGAAAATTTTCTGTCTTCTAATTTTAAAATGGTTTTCCAAAATAAAAGAATACTCAAAACTTTTAGTAATAATAAAGTAAAAGTACTGGTGAATAGCGAATAGTTAAGCTGATTTTATTTTTTCAACTTCTGAAATTTTTTTAATAAATATATTTTTTAAAAAATTAATAAAGGGGCCATTTCATCGTATTTTTTCCGAATGTAAGGCTTCAACATGACACTTTTTTTTTGCCATAACTGCTTGATGTACTGTTTGATGAGCACATTGTTTTATTTTGAGTTTGCGTGTTGGAAGGACTAACTCAAAATAAAACGATGTGTAAATCAAACTGTAAATTAAACTTGGTTAGTCATTCAGCTTGGACACAATCTGTGAAATTCGGTACATATATTTGTTCTAGAACATAAAAAATCCACAAATCCAAATTGTCAGTTTCCATGTCCATTTTTTATAATTACTGAAATCCATGATGATTTTCACTGACTTTCCAGTTGCACGGGTACTCTACAATTACATGTTTGTTCAATATTAAGGGATGACATTTCTAAATGTTTAAATCCGAGACAGGTTTATAGATTGCAAGATTACTGGGTAAAGATTGTAGATGTTTGTTGTTTTTGAATAGTTACATAATTCAGTAAGCTCATTTTGTCATCAGGGCTGATCCTAGGGTGTCGGCCGCCCGTGTGCAAAGACCTCATGTGCCGCTCCTGACCTCATGTGCCACTTCTTCATGTTTTGACTAATACTTAACGCCCATATAAATCTTTCTTCAAATTCCTGTATCAAGTTCTAATTTAAAAAAGAAAAAAAACAGAAGAAGGATGAATTTATTAACTTATAATCTTAAGAACTTAGTTAGACCAGTTAATCAGAACGGTAAAGGTGTTCTTGTGTGAGGGTGTATATCAGCATCAAGACTTGGAACTTTTAAATTTTTTGATGAAATAATGAATCATGCTATTAATTTAAATATTTTAAAAAACATTTTTAAACTATTAGCTCAAAATTTGGTAATCGGAAACAACTTTTTTTTTTTTTTTTTTTTTAATCAAGATAACGATAAGCAGCACAAGTTTGCGTTTGGTGCCTCAAAAATTGACCTTAAGCTTAGAAATATCTCGTAAATCGCTAGATTTAAACTTAATGGAACATATTTAGAGATATCTGGTGGCTAGATTACGAAAATACACCATTGAAACGAAAAGCGAGCTAGAAACTGTAAGACTCGAAATGCGGCTGAAAACTTACTCAGAAATTGCAGAAAAAAAGAAAGAAAAAACAATGAGCGAAAAGTATTCTAGTGTGAAGATATTTTTTCACTATGCATCACTTCAATGGTACATAGTGATTACTTTAGATTTGCTTGATTACTTAAGTTTTATACTCAATAAATCTTAAGTAATCATGCAAATTAGGTAATATATGAAGATTTGGTTGAAATATGCTTTTTGGACAATTTTGAAATTCAAAAGGCTGAAAAATAATGATAAATAAAAATTATAACAGAGCTATTTGGATTTTTTTTCCATGTAATTTTAGAAAAACTTACATGGTCTGCCCTGTATATTTATGTACCTAATAGAAAAGCTGCATAGGTTTTTAAAAAGAAAAAAAATGAAAACTATTCAGCAAACTTTCATTACCTTAAAAAATATAATTTCTTAATTTATTGAATCGGTAATTTATCTATAAAGCTTTGCTAGTTACCTTGCATTAATTATATTTTATTCTTTGCAAAAACATATTAAATTGATGAAAACATCTGGGGGAAAACAGTAAAATGGTTTTAAAAAAAACACTTAGTTTAAACCACGGTTTAAACCAACGTGGTTTAAACCAAACAACCCTGCCTATTATGCACTATTTTTCTTTTACTAATAATAAAGCTGAAAGTCTCTATGTCTGGATGTCTGTAGGACCCCCCCCCCCTTTCTTTCCAAATCAAAGTTCCATTCGAATGAAATAACATCAAAAAGGTCTATTTTTTTTTTTGGAGTTTTCAGCCCTTTTTTTTTTTTTTTTTTTTTTTTTTGCGAAATAAATCAATCCACTGAGCAGAAAATTATTTTTCGATCGATTACTAATTTTTACCTCCGAAAAGGGAGGGAGCAAGGAACCCTTTGTTACGAATTGCCGTAAGAGGGCGTATTCCTCACCTATTTAAGCAAGTTGTCTTGTATCTTTTGACTTATGTTATGTTATGTTTCGTTATGCTTATGTTGTGTGATGTTATGTTACATCAGTTGAAGGGAGCCGCCAGCCCTCATAATACTGGCAAGAACGAGCACTGCCTCGTTATCTTCATTCTCTTTTAAGTTTTAAATAAAAGTTAGTTTTAAATTAGTGTTGATTTTTGGAACCACCGATAAAGCTACACAAGTCAAATTTTATATGGTGCATTACGGCCACGAATGGAGCTGCTATGAATTTGAGTAAAAGAGAATGTACAGTGAATTAAAGCTTCTACAGAAACTAAGGTAGGCTCATAAACTTCATTATTCAGTTTATCTCAAGTTTCAATTGTACGAAAATAAGTTTAAAAAAATGACTTCAATCCAAGAATTGGAAAGCGATAAGTTTCAAAAACTTACAGCAAAGAGAACTGTTTTGCGAAGGTTAACTACTCAATTAGTCAATCAAATTGAGGAAAAGTTAAAACATGTAGGTGAAATTGATGAAGCAGAATTACGCGACGATTATGAACTTTTAATTGCAAGGTCTAACGGATTGACAGCGCTTGATAGCGAAATGTTAGAATTTATTGAACTCGAACAAATAGAAAAAGAAGTAACTTTAAATGATGAATACGAAGCTAAATGCCTAAAGTTTTCTAAAAGAATATTGCGTTATTTAGAAGATAAAAATAAAGGCAGTCGAAATTTAAGTTCTTCAAGCAACCAAAGTACAAATACTAGAATTAATGAAAACTCTAGACAAGGTTCAGTTAAATTACCTAAGCTAGTTATAGAAAAGTTCTCAGGAGATCCAAAGCATTGGCAAAGGTTTTGGAACAGCTTTGAAAGCACAATAGACAAAAATGAAACAATTTCAGAAGTCGAAAAATTCGCGTATTTAAAAGCCCTTTTAATCGGTCAGGCAGCTAATGTTGTGTCTGGATTCGATCTTTCAAGCGAAAACTATGATAATTGTAAAGAAATGCTAAAAAATAGATTTGGCAAAAGAGATATCATAATTAACTCTTTTATGAACAAAATAATTAACTTAGAAGAGGTTAAGAGCTCTTCCAATGTTCAAGCGCTACGGAGAATTCATGACGAAATTGAAATCTCTTTTAGAAATTTAGAGGCAATGAATGTAGAATCTAAATCCTTCGGACTCTTATTAATGCCTATTTTGCAAAAAAAGCCACCTCATGATTTAATACTGCAATTTAACAAGCAGAGAGAGGACGGTGATATTGAAATTTCTGAATTAATTTCATTTTTAAAGAAAGAAGTGGAATGTCGGGAAATTACTTTAGCAGCATGTAATGAAAATAAAGCTTCGACAATTTCTAAAGGTTATAGTAATCAAAAGAATGTTAGTAAAAGGTACGATAGAGATATTGCTACAGCCAGTGCATTGAATACTTCCGTAAATCAAGTATGCATCTTCTGCCAAAATGCACATAGTTCCTACAAGTGTAACATTCGTGCAACGGAAAAAATAAAACAGCTTAAAACGAATAACAGATGTTTTAAATGTTTTAAGAAATTTCATTTGAGTAGGGTTTGTAATGATAAAAGTGTTTGTTTCAAATGTAATGGGAAAAATCATCATGAATCGATTTGTTTCAGAAATAGTGACGAACGTTCTAACTCAAGTAAATCTTTAGAGCAACTTAAAACTTCGGAAAATACTTTAGTCGCTTCTAATTCAAGTAATGAATCTGTAGTTCCTAACGTAAATGCAAACGCTTTTGTTTCTCAGAACTGTAGTAATGCTTTGAGCGCGAAAAATGTATTGCTACAAACGTGTACTGTAGTAATTTGTACAGAATCAGACTCGAAAACTACGCGTGCAATTTTGGACCAAGGTAGTGAACGTTCTTTCATAAAAGACACTTTGGTTAAATCTTTGAATTTAAAACCCATACGCACTGAGAAACTATCAGTTTTCGCATTCGGAGCGGAAAAACCCATTGTTAAAAATTATCCTGTGGTAGTAATTGAACTTTGCGACAGGGAGTTGAAAAACAAAATAAGATTAGAATGTTTGGTAACCGACACAATTTCCTCATGTCCTGTGAAGGGTCCAAGTTTACGCTCACTCGAAAAAATGCAGTGCTTGGGACTAAAGCCGGCCGATATTGTAGATAATGTCTCCGATTTACGACATTTGGGGGTATTAATTGGGGCCGACAAATTTTGGGATGTAGTGTTGACAGCGAGAAAACGCATAAATAGAGATCTTCAGGTCGTTAACTCTATATTTGGGTGGTTTTTAGTGGGTTTAGACAGAAATACGTTTAAACAAGCCAACTTTTCGAAGCATTCAAATGTATCGGTAGGAAATGCAATTGTTTTAAATGATTTAAGAATATTTTGGGAATTGGATTCTATGGGGTTAATTGAAGAATCTAGTAAATATTCCAAAAAAGATGAAGATTTAATTCATCGCTTCGAAACAGATTTGCGATTTGTAGACGGGAGATACGAATGTAAATTACTTTGGAAAACCACAACTGACGGTCTCGAAAATAATTTTGAGGTAACTAAAAGACGCTTTGAAACTTTAAAACAAAAACTGGATAAAACTCCAGAAATATTAGCGACGTATAAGGAAATAATAGAACAGCAGTTAAAACGAAAATATAGTTGAGAAATGCGCTAATGAAATCAAAGATAAAGATTATTATATGCCCCACAGAGCAGTCATTCGTAATAGCGAAACGACGAATGTTCGTATCGTATTTGATGCATCTTCTAAATCTGAAAATTGTAAATCCTTAAACGAATGTTTAGAAATTGGTCCTAACTTGAATCCGTCCGTTCTTGATATTGTTCTTAGGTTTCGGGAGCATGAAATAGCATTTAGTGGAGACCTAGAAAAGGCGTTTTTGATGATTGGGATAGCTAAACAAGATCGGGATTTTTTGAGATTTCTCTGGTTTGGGGAATCAAACGAACAGTTCAAAATTTTGCGTATGTGCCGCACGCCGTTCGGTACCAGTATTAGCCCATTTATACTAGCCGCTACTATTAAATATCATATTAAAAAATATAAAATTAAAAACCCTGATGTATTTGAAATGCTTAATTCATCAATTTATGTTGAAGACTTGTTTTATGGTGCTAAAACGGTGGAAGATGCATACAAATTGTCTGTAGATGCAGTAAATATTTTCCGTGACGCGGGAATGAATTTGAGAAAATTGAAATCGAATTCAAATGAACTTAATGCTTTGTGGCTCAGGGATAATATTAAACAGGACGAAAATTTGAGTAAAAAATCAAAACTTTTAGGCATGAATTGGAATCCCATTAATGATTCTATCAATTTAGAGCTAACTGCTGTAATTGAATCTGTGAAAAGCAGACTAAACGACACAAAAAGGACAGTTTTAAGAACTGTAGCTAAAATATTCGATCCAGTGGGATTTCTTCAACCTTTTACTGTGCGGATGAAGATATTGTTACAAGATCTTTGGCTGTTAGGTCTAAACTGGGATGAAAGTCTTCCTAGTGCTTTAAAAGGAAGGTGGAATAATTGGTGCTCAGAACTTGAGTTCTTAAAAAATCTGACTTTCCCAAGGAAATTCTTCAGTGAGGCTGATTACACGGAACTGAGCATTCACATTTTTTGCGACGCCTCTCCTAGAGCGTTTGGAGCGGTTGCTTATTTTAGATACTCTAATAGTTACGGGGAGATTAAAACTTCCTTCATAATGGCCAAGGGTAGAGTTGCACCTTTGAAAACTTTATCTTTGCTAAGATGTGAGCTAATGGGAGCTCTTATAGGTGCTCGATTAGCGAAATATTTAAAAGGCATTTTTCCGAACTTAACCGAAAATCTGTATTGTTGGAGCGATTCAACAATTGTACTACACTGGCTAAGAAGATCTCCAAATGAGTGGAAGCCCTTTGTTAGCAATCGCATAGCAGAAATTCAGGCAATTTGCAGTCCAAATCAGTTTTTCTACTGCGATTCCAGAAATAATCCAGCAGATATGTTAACAAGAGGAGAACAAGCTGAAACAATGGCTTCTAGTCCACTGTGGCGAAATGGACCTAGTTGGCTTACCGAATCCGAAGAGTTAATGCCAAAGAAAATAGCAAAGTTCAACGAGGGAGAAATGTCCATTGAAAGCAGAAAATCGCGAAACGTCCTACAAATTTCCGCTAATAGTGAACCCAAGCAATCTGATAGTTCACTATTTGATTTAGATGAATTCGGCACTTTGAAGAAAGTGTATCGTATTACCGCATGGATAATGAGATTCATCAATAACTGCAAGCCAAAATCTGAGAAGTTGTGTGGACCAATTGCAGCAGAAGAAATTATGACTGCCGAAATATTTTGGAGTAAAACCACGCAAATGGAACACTTCAAAAAGGAAATTGAAACCCTATCCGATGGAAAGAATATCGACAAAAATTCCAGCCTATATTTGTTGCATCCTGAAATTGATGAGAATGGTCTTCTGCGTTTAAAGGGGCGAATACAGTTTGCAGATTGTCAAGAATCAGCAAAACACCCATTGATATTGCCATCAAAGTGCAGATACGTGGATGGCTGGGATATATGGCTTTAATAATGGATGCACACGAAAGAGTATTTCATTCTGGAGTAGATGCCACACTAACACATCTCCGTGAAAAGTTCTGGATCATTAAAGCACGACAAAGAGTTAAAACGGTTCTTCACAAGTGTTTGATTTGTAAAAGGTTCAACGCGCGTCCAGGGGCTCAGGTTGTAGCTCCACTCCCTGCAGATAGAATAATTGAGTCACCACCCTTTGCAGTAACTGGACTCGATTACGCAGGACCCTTTTATTGCAGAGAAAATAATGAAAAACATTATTTGCTTTTATTTACGTGTGCAGTTACGCGCGCGATCCACTTAGAACTGGTACCTTCCATGAACACTGAATCATTTTTACTGGCCTTCCGGCGGTTTATATCTCGACGAGGACTGTGTAATACAATTTATTCTGACAATGCAAAGTCATTTGAACGAGCAGATATTGAGTTGAAAAAAGTATTTAAATGCATTGGTCATCCTTCTGTTCAAGATTTATTTTCACATTACAATATAAATTGGAAATATATTGTAGAAAGAGGTGCATGGTGGGGAGGATTCTGGGAGAGAATGGTAAGAACAATTAAAACAAGCTTAAGAAAAATTGTTGGGCGCTCATCGCTCTCTCTCAATGAACTTGAAACGGTGTTTATTGAGATTGAAGCAATAATTAATTCTCGACCCATTACTTACGTATATGATGATCCCTCAGAACCCTCTCCCCTCACTCTTGCACATTTTTTAATAGGTAAGCGATTGTTATCCCTCCCTCCAACGAGAATTTCAAAGGATGATTTATTAGGATCTAGAAAATCCACAGTTAAAAAATTTAAACATCAGCAAAATGTGTTAAATCATTTTTGGAATCGCTGGCGAAAAAATTATCTATTAATGTTAAGATCTACTCATGTGTGTCAGCAAACTTCAAAAAATAAGGAATTTAAGCCTAATGATGTTGTTTTAATCGAAGATGATCGTTTCCCAAGAAATATGTGGTCTTTAGGGAAAATTACTGAAATTTTTCATGGCAGGGATAACAAAGTGCGCTCTTGTTCGACCAAAACTAAGACAGGAATTATCAGAAGACCTGTTCAACTAATTTACAACTTAGAGCTCACTTGAGCAAATACTGTTAAGTTTGTGCACAAAATTTAAAAATTTTAGTAAGCATATTAAAATATTTTGTTTAAATGTATTTAAAACTGTATTGTGTTAATAATTGTTTATATTTTGACAAGGTAGTCATAGAAGAAATGTTATGTTGATCATTTATGTAGAAGAAAACATTAGATGTCCTATCTGGTAAGTTTGTAAACTCTAAGTAGAGTTTAGGTGGGGAGTGTTACGAATTGCCGTAAGAGGGCGTATTCCTCACCTATTTAAGCAAGTTGTCTTGTATCTTTTGACTTATGTTATGTTATGTTTCGTTATGCTTATGTTGTGTGATGTTATGTTACATCAGTTGAAGGGAGCCGCCAGCCCTCATAATACTGGCAAGAACGAGCACTGCCTCGTTATCTTCATTCTCTTTTAAGTTTTAAATAAAAGTTAGTTTTAAATTAGTGTTGATTTTTGGAACCACCGATAAAGCTACACAAGTCAAATTTTATACCCTTTACTTTTAGGAGTGAGGAGCCCTTTACGACTCACCCGCCGCTGGGATGTTCATTATACAAAATTCGTTAAAGGTTAGCTAAACTTAATAGCAGCTAAGCAGTTTCAAATGTATTGGCTGCTCCTGAATTAAATTAGTTATAACGGAAAAAGATAAAATGCAAATTTTTGAGCTTTGTCATCTAGAAATCATATACCCATTTATTACATTTGATACTTTTTTAGAACGAACCAAACTCATATAAATAGTCTTCAGAATTGAAAACCATTTTGTGCATTTTATCTTGAAGTTTTTATCGTTTTGAAATTCATTTGTGGTGAAACTTCTTTAAATTAAAGGTAAATTTACCTGTTATTTTTTTTTAAGTATAGGCTTTCATTAAAAAAAAATATATTAAGCTTAAAGAGAGAATAGCTTATGTTTCCCATTATCTGCTCTAAACATTGCAACTTTTTAAGCTCGAATTCAAAAACCATTTTCAACAATTATACTGAAAAAAAAAGATTGTTAAAAGCGCTTTTGAACTGATTACTTGCTTCGAATCACAGAAAGCTCAAAAACCTGCATCACTTGAAAAGTTTAATCCTCCATGTTAATTCGTTAAATTTATTAGCTAAACTCTAATTTTAAAATTACTATTATTTTGTAATGTTTTTCAAAAAAGCGTGCATTATGACCAGGGCCGGATTAAGCCAGCGCGGGACCCGTAGCAAATGCTTCCAAGAGGCCCTTCGTTTTCGAATGATATAATGAACAATATAGCACTTCTTCATGGAGACGGGAGGTGTACTTATAACGTACATGAATACATACATGTGGATACAGTTTTAGAGCTTTACGATGGTATCCCTTTCTATTGTCTCTCGTCTTCCCGTTACTACACGTTTTTAACTTTTAATTCCAAAAACGCAATTTTTGGACAATATACAGGGAGGGGGTCCGGGGGCTTACCCCCAGAAAATTTTCGATATATCAATTCTAAAAATTCAATTCTAACAACCCCTGATCATATTCGGAAGAGAAGATTCGGAGGCCATTATTTGGAGAAACTGAAGCCAAAGAACGCGATCAAAGAAAAAAATTTGGGTTCACAGCGACTCTCCAGGCAGTTTTTTAAAATTGAAGTCTTAAATAAAACTAGATTATCCTTAATGATGTTGCAGAGAGAAGAAAAAGTGGTGTTCAAGGAGGTTCCATTGGAAAAATTTTTGAATTCATTATTTGTTATTAATCTAAAAACACAATTTTAGGCAAAAATTCTCGAAATTATATACCCTGAAATGGTATTTTTTTACGTTCTTTGGTGATTTTGGGGCGGAATTCGTGAAAGCCATTTTCTGGAAATTTCTCGAAAGTGAAGTTGTGAAAACGTGATAGATAGTATGCCATCGGCGGTTACGTTTCGGTATGGGATGGGGTTAAGGCACTCTCCGATGCAACCCGGAAAATTTTCGAAGTTAAAGTCTTAAAAGTGCATTTTAGAATACTGTTAACAATGTTGGAGGGGGAGAGGTACGCACCCATTTTAATTTTTCGAAATTATAGGCCAAAACGCGCATTTGCAGGCCACCTTATTAGACGACGTTATAGGACGGGATCGGGCTCGGTATTACACCCATGGAAATTTTTCGAAACTGAAGTTCCGGAAAGCAGTTTTAGCGGGTTTTCGATTATGCTAAACAATTTTCTTCCTGAAATTATCTGAATTTCAAGTTCGAATAAAAAAGCTTTCGGCTACCTTTGGTAATGCAAAAGAAAAGGTTCGGGCATGGGTGGCTGCTTTTTAGTTCCCTCCCACTCAGAGGAAAAAATTAGAAACGATATTTAAAGTCTTTCTTCTACACATAATTATTTTAGTTCATCAAAAAATAATGTTCTCTTTACAATTCATTTATTTCGCTCTACATAAGTGTGAAATCTCAGAATCTTTTTTTTTCTTCTATCATGATCTCTTAATTTTGCTCATTGTTGTTTAGTGCCGGATCTACGGGGTCGTGTCACGGGCGGAAAATTTTGAGGGTGATAAATTGAAATGAAGTTGAGTAACCAAAGAGAGTTTAAAATGACTAATAATTACCTTTTTAGGACTCAAATTTCGAACGCTTTAAGAAGAAAGCCACTTTTAAACAATTTCTGGATGGTAACCTTTTCCCCTCTCTTATCTAACATCACCAAAGAAAGCCTTGAAATGTGGTTTTAGGACTTGTGCTTTAAGAATTTCAGCATCCTCCTTCTCCTGCTTAAATTTGAGTTTTTAGAACCTAAAATCCGAAAAATTCCGGAGAAAGCCCTTAAACCATCTCGATTTCAAAATTTCAAAAAAATTCCAAAGGAGAATACCCACCTACTTCCCTAGCTTCTCAACATTCGAGGGAAAAGGCTCCAAAGCATCAATCTTTACCTAAAATTAGAACTAAAGATAGCCTGCGTCTTGAAGATTTTAGTTTCTAACATTCTGCGAAGCAACCCCCCCCCCCCCCCCCGATAACTTCTCCAGTGATAATCTAAAACCACGGTCTGAAACTTGAAGTCAGAATTGTTTCTGGGGGAGTTCAAACCCTCATCCCTTTCTCTAATCTTCTCACATAGCTTGAAATTTTGTTTTCAGCTAAACCATGGGTCGATCCCTCAAACCCTTTCCTCCCAAAGATATCCTGAAATTGACTACAGTTTTGAGCACAATTTCAGGAAAGAACCCCTTCCCCTTTCCTCTATTATTATGAAACAACTAAAACTTCCTTTTTTTAGGCTTGAATTAGCTGAAAGTTTTAGGACCCTAACTCCCTTAAAAATCCTAAGGTAGCTTAAAATTGACTTCATTTTAAAAAAAGAAAAAAAAAATCCAGAGAAAACCCAATTCTCCGTTCTCCAAAATTTGCCAAAAATTGTAATTTTTAGGTCATTTTTGAAACTTTTCTGACCCAACAGAGCTTTTTCTCCTTCCACTAAGAAAGATCAACTAAAATTGCGTTTTTAAGACTTCAATTGGGAGAAATTTCTGGAAAGCAATCTATCGAAAAAATAAGATTTTTATTTTATCTGAGCATTTAGAAAAGCTAAATCGAGAGAGAAGAGAAATATAGAGAGAAATTTAAACGGGTTAAAGTACGGAAAGTAGCTTTTTTTTCTGGAATTTTTTCTCATGGCGCGGGGCCCCCAGAAGCGAGGGACCCGTAGCATTTGCTACTTCTGCTCTATGGCTAATCCGGCCCTGATTATGACAGAGAAGGTATGTTAAGAAATAGTCTTAAATTAAAAAATAAAATGAGTGAGAACGACTATATACTGAATGCTGTGACGCATCTCTTATTTCTTTTCTACCACCCGTTGCACTGCAAAAAAGAGCAGTTTCACGGTTTCCAAGAATTTTCGAAGAACTGTGAAGAGAGAACTCTTTTGGAAGGATTGCAACAATTTGGCCTGTTATCCTTCTTCTTTTGGCGAGCGTCTATCCAGAGATTTACAAATTTTGCGTGACCAGTAATGGCGGACACATTGTACCTGCTTTAAAAGTTTGTTTCCTTTGACAAAGGAAGTGTCTACAATGGATAATCTGACAGGTGACGTCTCGAGGGAGAGGAACTTGGGAAGAAATTGGATGTAGCCATCAATACCGAAACCCGATGTGGGCGAGTAGCAATGCATTGCCTTTTCTCCTCCCTCGCTCTTTCTTCCTGTCAACTGCTGTCATTAATTTGTCGACCCCAAAACACCTTTTACTGTGTATTATCTTAATTTACAAAGTAGTAGGATATAGATAACTTTTAAAAAAGCTTATTTGTGGTTTTTTTCCTGATATTTTTGTAGTTCCAATTACCCATTACAAAGGCTTCAAAATGCAGAATTTTTCATCTTTTTTTTTAAAAATATCCTCAGGGACCCTGGACCCCCTAAAATTGGGAGTATTCCATGCCCCACTTAAAGAAAGACCCTGTAACACCCTCTTGAAATCAATGGTGCTCTTAAAGGTCAAGCTAAAGTGGACAACAGGGAGAAATACATTAAAAAAAAATAAACAGTAAAAATAGCCTCCTTTGCCACCGATAAAATAGTTATTCACACTACAAAAGAGCCCCATAACTGAAATAGCTTACGGCCCCGCTAATGACCCTGAACATTGCTCAAAACAGCTAACATTAAAGTGATCCTAATAGGATGGTCGCTAGAGGGTTGTAATCTACTAAAGAAAAATGAATAATATTTTTAGAAACTAAACTTGATTTAAATTCTGTATAATCAAATAATTTCTTTTTGAACATTAGAAGGCCATATACTCTGTTTTCGTTTTTAGAAATCAGTTTTAGACGAAAAAATATAGGGGAAGACCGCTTATATTGGACCACTGCTTACGTTGTACCGGGGGCTTAAAATCTAGCGTAGGGCCATGTTCTACACTCAGCCGGTGGAAATACAAAGATTTGTTTCTGAAACCTTTGAGGATCAAGTTTCGTCACATTTCGATCTGCATAGCTTGAGTTACGATGTAATTTATGTTGAAAATGTGTTCGAACTTATTTTGAGAACTTGTATCTAGTAGAATAATACTAAAATTTGTGAACAGAGAAAATTGCTTTTATAGTTATATAAACAGTGTTTGATGGGGATGTACAGCAATGTATTTACATGAACGATTGGGAAACTTGTTAACAAGGAATAAATAAAAGAATAAAAAGCGGCGTGTTTCCCTTTATTGGAACGAAAAAAATTTCCTATGTCGGACCGGTGGTCCAATTTAAGAATATGTAACTAAGCAAGCCTTTTTACTTATTACTTTATAAAATAAGTGATTAGTGTAACTTAAGAACATAGTTAGGATTATTTTAAGCATATATTTTAACACTAATTAAGGAAATTCATTTTGACTTTTTATTTTTTCCAAGCACACTTTCTAGAAGCTGCCACCCATAAAACTAGGTGTTTATCCAATAAGATTTCATTTCAGTTTTGTTAAATATAGTTTTTCAATTTGACTGAAATTTGTGCTTGTTCACGTTACTTGTTGACTGGTGATTTTATTAATTACAAGGACCGGTAATCCAGTTTAAAAACATGAAATTCAAACAATTTTTTTTTATATATAGAAAATAATTTAGTGTTCACATCTAAATGCGCATTTAGGATTACTTAAAATATAAATTATAAGGCTTATTAAATCATTTACATTGGTTTTTATTAAGTTAGTTGCTTAGAAGCTTCACCCTCATAAAATAGATTCTTTTTTTCTTTTTTTTTTAGCCAGAAGGTTCAATTTCAGTTTTGTTAGATAAAATTCCTTTAAAAAAAAATTGACTGAATTTGTGCTCGTTAACCTTTTCTTAAGCTAATTTCTTTATTAATTACAAGCTACGTTAATTTCTATCATTATTGGTTTTAGATGATGTCTAAAAGGGAAAATGTGATTCATAGGCGGAAAAAATAATGGAGAGAGCCTTAGCTCTGTTTGTAGGAGTGATGATATGGAGATATGCTATAAACTTGGCTAACGATAACGGTGTAATAATGCTTCTTCTTCCAGCACACACTGAGCATCGTTTACAGCCCTTTGACGTGGCCTTTTTCAGGCCTCTGTCCACATATTTTAATCGAACCTGCGATACATGGATGCGAAAACCATCCAATGAAGCGAAAACCATCACCCAATATAAAATAAGAGAGCTGTTAGGTGACTCTTATGAACAAACTGCAAGCGTGGCCAATATTTTATGATGTTGGGGGGCTACTGGGGAAGAAACTGCAAATTGTGATAAAATTAATAAAACTCGGCATGCTTGTAGACATTGTATAAACAAAAATTTTAAGAAGGGGAGGCATTCCAAAATCCCCCCCAAAACTCCCCTGGCGGCCATTTTCGGTCCAAAACCAAAAACGGCGATTCTTTTAAAATTTAATTATTATACTTTTTTAAATAATTGGTTGTGTCATGGATGTTGGCTGGTCTTCAAATTATCTATTTAGTTACACAATTTGAAAAAGTTACCTCTGCTGATTTAAAGAAACGCTGTATATGCACAATGAAGAAATGTTAATTTTCCAAAGCATGTTTTCAAGAAAGGTCTTGAAGAGAAATAGCTAAACATGAGAATCCATTTTTAGAGTCATCGAAAGAATTGTTCTCATTGGAGACGAATGTAGCAGTAGACGAAGAATATGTGGAGCAACTGATGAAGATTGGGCAAGTTGAGGAAAAAAACAGTGCAACCAATTTATAGAGAAAAGAGTTGTGACTCAAAAGTCAATTTATGTTCACGGGTAGAAAAACAATAACTTTTTAGCATTTCATTTTTCCAGAAAAATCAGTAAGTCTGCTCTTTTACTGAAAAGATTAAAATCCGATACAGCTTCGTTTTCAAAGCTTTTCATTATTTGCAATAATGTAAATTTCAACTTAGTTGAATTTTTCCTCGATGAAAATCAACCTCACCCTCCATCGATTTCAATAAATGGAGCTTTTTGAACGGGAAATAAGTCTGGTCAATAACATTCCTGCTCAATGAGTTAAATTATAGTATTCCTACTGATGAAAACAACTCGAGAGAAGAAGAAAACGAGTTAAGGTTGCTCTTCAGTGGAGAAGAAAAACGATCCCGCTTGAAAATGGGCTTTTTCTTTAAACGAAAGCAGCGTTCATCAGTGAAGTGATTGACACTTCAACAACCAATAGAACGAACGGTGACCGATGAAAGTGTGGATCATGTGACCTGTCACATTTTGCAGGGGGACAGACCGGACGCTCCCCCTGCTGTGCAGAGTAGTCGAAGGAGGTAATAGCCGACGGAGAAATGAAACCGCAGCTTTTTACAGACCCTTCCAAGGAAATTCTAGTTCTTTCCCTCCTGAGTCTTGACTACATAGGTAAAAGAAAAATAACTCCGTGTAAAAGGCGCGGCATTTTACATTGCCGCGCATTTTGCAATCCTGCTTGTGATATTAATTTATTTGCATTCGCACTAAAATTAATTTTTGAAACGAAGATTTTTTACCCCATTAATACGGTTCCAGATCTCATCTAGGAAAAATTAACGAATGAATGAATATTTGCAATAAATAAATTTATAAATTCGTTTTATTTTTAGAAAAATGTTCGTTATTGAAAATTGATGATTTCAAAAAAGGAAGGAAAAAAAAAGATAGCCTGCATGACCACACTGAATTTTAACGAAATGAACTCCAAATTCTAACCAAAAAATATTCTTTAAAAATGGATGATCCTACTTAATATATTTGAAAAATCGAGTGCCGAATAAAACTGGGGACTAACTAGTTATCGGTTGGCGAAATTTTTTCGCTTCCTCTGCCTGTTTGCCACTCTCCCCAACATCATCCGAGTTGCCAGAAAACATTCTTCTTAAAAATGAAACTAGATCCTCTTTGCATAGTTAATACTTGATTGTACAATAAACATTAATGCCACTAATTAGTTACATTAACCTTTATTTGAACTGATAATATTTATATTTTAGTGCTAAATTAAATACTACTTTGTTGGTTAGTTACCTGTTTTACAAATGCAGTGGCGACTAGAAAAAAATGTGGCTACTATAATTGCCTTTTCTCACCACTGTTGACCAGAAAATTCCCCTAATCTTTATCTTTGAATCCTTTTCTTTTTGAAAAAATATTTATTTATTTATCTAATTACTATATGCAGATGAGAAGGCTACGATAGCATTTCTCAAGGGGTTGTTATGGTGAAAGTTCTTTCAAATTGAGCATAACAACGGCAAAGTCGCGGACGGCTACGGATAAGGATTTCCTGAATTTGAAAAATTAAAGATTTTTCTCTGATCTTTGTATGCAGGGGTGCTCACCCTGCTCCAAGCTCAAAGGCAAAAAGCACTCCTTCCCCCACTCTTAATGTTTGTAAACTATCTTACGTTGAAATTTTGGAATAAAACTAAACCTAGCACTTTTAGAGTCTCAGATTCCCAGTTACTAAATTCGGCAAAATACATGAGGTATTACATACACTATATGACCAAAAATATTGGGACACTTTCAAAAATTCACAATTTTACGGATTTCTCGCGAAATAAAAGACCAATTGCTCTCTGCTCTAATTTTTTTCTCATGAAAAGTATACTCCAGACGTCAAATCCAATAACAATTAAGTCTGCTATTCATTTAGGGGCCAGCAACAAATAATCCGTTCTTATCATGAATCACTCTGTAACGATGGCAGGAAAGTGTTGCCAGTTTGCTAACAATCCCTTACCATTCGTCGCCTATCCTAGAATTATAGAAATTCGGCTCATCAGATCGCTGATAACTTTTTAAAATTTAAAGAAATTGCGGTGGAATTTCTTTCATGGATTGTAGGATGTATCTGAGCTTTGAATTATGAACGTTATAAATTGTTATCTTTCGTGCATGCGCAGTGAAAAATTAATAGCTTTAATTGTTCATATTTCATCAAATTTTCAATATTTTAACTTCAAATTTTATTATTATGGTTCTCTAAAATGCTGTCAAATATTCTAAAAGTTTAGTAACGTTTGACGAAATACTCTGCGTAATATGAGGCGAAAACCTTCAAAAAATTTTTGCATTTTTGAAAGAAATGCTTATATTTCCATGGGTATAAGAGATATTTTCACAAAAATATAAAAATAAGTTTTTGATAGATTTTTAACTCATTTCTGAAAATTATAGCTTATTCCCAGCAATTTGCAATGAAAAATGATCAAAAAACTTTTTTCCTCAATTTGTTGTCGGTCCCCTAAATGAATAGCAGACTTAATTTTTATTGGAAAATGACAACTAGAGTATACATTTTATGCGAAACAAATTATAGAGCAATTGGTCTATTATTTCTCGAGAAATCCCTAAAAATGTGAATTTTTGAAAGTGTCCCAATGCTTTTGGTCATATAGTGTATATAGTGCTTCTACTTCAACACATTGAGTTTTTATTAAAATTTTCTAATAAGTCTTGTGAGTGTCTGATCCTCGTTAGTTGTCATAATAAATATTAAGTGTTGTCCTTTTTCTCAGGAGGCACGAAAATATTACCTACATGTATATCTGCCTGTAAAAAAAATACCTCGAAATACTTAGGTGAAAAAAAATCTCAACGCCTCGCTCTGCCAGATTTTAAAGTTTTTATCGCTCTGCCTCGTATTCATGCATCTTGCATTTAATGAATCAATAATAAAAAATAAAAAAAGGGCAAGAAACAGATTTGCAGGAAATACATAAAGTTAAAACAAAAATGAAAATGAACAGCTTACATTTAGGAAAGCAATTATAAGTACAAGTAAGGGTTCACAATTTAAAAAAAAAAAAAGAAAAAGAAAAAAAAAAAAAGACAAACTTTTTCTTTTTAAGTTCTGTGTTACGCACTTCTGTGCCAAAAAATTATCGTATCGTGTCTTCAGTCACAGAATAAAATGAATGTTCTAATCAAATGATTATCAAGTAATTTTCATTCGTATAGAACAAAAATCTTTTTTGAGATCCCACATTTTCTATTCTATTGACTCCTAATTCCTAATAATATGTAAATACAGCGAGAGAAAGGATTTAGCTTCTTGTTTAGGAGAGGGAACCATTTCTATATTTAATTAACATGATCTTTATCGTAAGCATACTATTTACTCAGAAATACTCCCTATTTTCCCAAGCCCTCTGTTTGGGGGCTATGCCTTTTAATTTTCACGAAAATAAAATTTTCAAAATGCACTTTTAGACGAACTCTGGTAGTATTTGGAAGTAAGTAAGAGGTCCTGTGATCTTCCACCAGCAAATTTTTGAACTTGAAACGCCAAAAACACAATTTCAGGTTCTTCAATTATGTTAGGAAACGAGGAGTTCGGAAGCTTTCCCCGAACTTTTTCGAAATAGTCTAAAAACGCAGTCTTAGTGTGATGTTGGGGGGAGGCAAAATTTTCAAAGTGTTATAAACATGATTGTAGGCCATTTTTAGTAACGTTGGGGACATTCAGGTTTTTGAAATCAAAGTTCCAAAAATGCAATTTTAGACGACTTTTTTTTTATGGTCAAAGAAGGACTTTTCAGAAACTCCCTTCCCGAATTTTTTTGAAATTAAAGCCATAAAAACGAAATTTAAGACGATCTTTAATGATGTTTTTTGAAGGGAGGGGGGGGGGGGTGCTTATGTGACCTGAAAACCTTTATGCCTGTAATTAATTTTTTCTACATTGTATTAAAATGCTGATCTAGCTTCTGAGAATGAAAATAGAAAACAGTGAAAACTTGTAACCTTCATTCTATATTGTTCACATCTTAATTAGCTTTGTCAGCAACATAAGGCTGAAAACGTCATTAAAACTAACACATACAATGCTTAGTAATTCTACCACGGTGTGTTTTTTATATTAACCGAATCATATTAAATTGCTAATATGTTTTTCATGATTTTCTATGTATTTAATGAGTATGTTGGTGTACGGAATGTTTTCCGCAACTGAATAAACGTTTTTGAAAAGTATTTTTATTCTACAAAAATACAGCTTCCAAATTCTTATAAAGATTTTTAAAAAAAAAAAACTATTTCTATTGTGAAAATTTTCTGAAGACATCAGAAAGCCTTCTGTATTTTTGTTTTCTTGTCAGTCTTGAATGTCGGTATTAGTAATCTGGAAATTTTGTATTTGGATGAAATTTTGCTTTTTAATTTCATGCACATTGATGTTTTTTTCCTGAAATGTAATTTTACACCCCCCCCCCCCTTTTAAAAGTAAAATCTACTTAAGTTAAACATTGAATGAACACAAACGATTAGTAACCATGGCGACGAAAATTTGACTTCTTAGTAAATATTAAAACAACGAGCTAGAGTTATTCTTGTCATCATGACAATCTGAAAAATCAGAGCAACATCAGCTTTGTTCAAGTAAGGATAATAAGCATTCGCAATTGCTCAAAAAAAAAAAAAAAACTTATTTTTTTCTGGAAGAATAAATATTGTCCTGAATTTTAGTAGTTTTCCAAAAATGATAGCACTGTTGGAGAAATAATATTTAAGCAACGTACTTCAAAAAATATAAAACATGTTTTTAAATTGTAAATACTATTTGTACAAGCTTGATTCGCTCTGAAAAGTATGGAATAACACAAGTACATGATTGCTTGATTAAAACACTCAAAACCTGCAGTTAATCACAATATCCATATGTTTTAGCTATTTCCAAAACAGCTAATTAAAAATAAGTGTTTTAACTTTTTTTTTTTCATTGTTTCTGACAATAAATAAAAATTTGGGGTAAAACGCAGGAATTATGACACAAAATGTAAGCTAGAAAATAGTCTTTAATAAAAATAAAATTAACCACGGTTCGCATTGCTGCGCTGGAAAATAAAAATTATGCTATTTTGTTTCTCACGTAATGTTTTAAAAACGGTATAATATCGTACATGTCTTAAAAGAAGGAGTAATATTGCGACCCCATAAGAAACGTTTCACGATTCTATTTGGGGTCAAATTATGCATCGTTTTCCTCCTTAGGAATTTTCTAAAGAGAAATACAGTAAAATCCTATTACAACGCATACTAATGCAACGAAATACTTGTTTCAACAAATAAATTTCCAATCCCGATTCCGAAATTCGATGGATTTTACTGTATATTATGAATTACATGTTCAATGTGTATCTACCTTCTAAAGAAATTTGACGAGTCTGGCTTTTAAAGACACAAATAATTTTCAAAAACGTTTGTTGAGCTGTGGAAAGCACTTTATGTGTGTACCATTTGTTGTAACATAAAACACATGTAAAAACGATGCAAAATACCTAGTATCTGGAATACGATTTAATCTAGATATAAAAATATTTTTCGACTGGAAGGGAAAAATGTCAACTTTTCGCATTCGACAGCATTGTAACATTGTTCATTATATTGTAAATAAACAATTTGACTCAGAAATATTCCTTTCAAATCTATTTCTTTTCAAACCACAAATTTGAAAAAAAGCAAATGTTGCTAATTTAACAGCTAATAGCACGCATCTACATGGATTCACTTTCAAAAGCACTTGATTCTTCACGAAAGCCTTAGGAAAAGAGGAAAGAAGAAAGGACGTCCAGCGAAGGTCATTGAGGGGAACTAATGAGAGGGTAATAAATCTTACACCCCATTAGTGTTTACCCCTCAAAAAGGGGAGGTCACTATTCTAAGGCGGGGCAAATGCAAAAAGTGAACGTATTTTGAAATTTTTTTCAATAGTTAGAACATGATATTTGTTTAAAAAATGGTCGCATTATTTCAAACAAGATCTCAAAAGAGAGCTGAAAATATTTTGCGTGTCAGGGCGTTCTTAAAATTTCGATAGCACGAGTTGCAGATGTTTTACAGAGCGAAATGTCCAACAGTACCTCGTTTTCGAAGAAATTCATTTTTTCTCGAATTTTAAAAAATCGGAGAATGGACACATCAAAAAAGTAAAAACTAAAAGAAACAGACATGGTCTTGAAAAATACTCAGAAAAAAAAACGGATCCGAAAACTTTACAGGAATTTGTAAAACAAGCTCCAACTTTCCCCCCCGTAGGTTAACATTAGATCCGAATCTTTCAGACTCTCAGTGAAGAGCACCCTTAAGTCGAATCTTTACTAACGTTTTTTGAAGAATGCAATTATTTTTCGATACTGGCTACGGAAAACATGATTTTGCAAATTCTATTCAGTATTCAAGCATGAAATTTGGCATGCTTGTCTTGTAAGTACTTGTGAGTGGAATAGACCACAGATTATGTAAATGATGAAATATTTTTTGATTTATAGCTTTTTCACCGAAAAAAGGTGACAAATTTTTGAGAAATTTCTGGATAAAGTCACGTAATTTGTCATAAACCTTAAAATTCTTGAAATATTTCTTAACCTGCGGTCTGTTTTATGTGTAATATTTATACATGTGAAAAAAATCTAAGCAAATTGTTTATAGCTAGTTAATTTTTATTAATACAGTGTTTCTCCTAACTGCTAATTTTCAGTCATTTTTGCCAAAAAAATCACCCATTTAAAAAAAAATTTTGATATTATGGTTTATTTTTAAGCAAAATACATGTTTTAAGATCATTCTGCTTCTAAAAAAACATTATTTCATAAGTGTTTTTAAAAAAAACTGCTCCGAACCTAGTCGGATACCTTAATTGCAACCATAATTGCCAAATGATAGGTGTCTAACATGTCACGTTTCTAAGTTATAACCTGTAACCATAAAAATACAACCTGAAAAATACAACCATAAAAATACAACCTGAAGTATTATTTTCCAAACCGCATATTCACCCGACAATGGGGTAGCTTCCTTCAGTCAAAAGTAGGGAAATGTGGGGCAAAATGAAATGGTCGAGATGACTATCTCTTTTAAAATTAATAAATCTGAAATTAGTTTTGAAAATGGCAGCGCATGAAAAAAGAACATTCTATTTTATTATAAAATTTGAGTTGAAACAGAATTTTTTATTTTTGGCAGTAAATTTTAATTAAAAAAAAATGGAGATTTCACTTTTTTTCATGGGCAAAGAAAAAAAAACTTTTCTAATAAAATATTTTCTATTCAACGGGGTCGTTTCCAAAAATTTAAAAGTATTTTTTCTGAAAGAGCATGCTTAAAAACACAGGATCTGACCATTTTTTAATAAATTTATTTATGTAAATAATTTTTAAAAAAATTAATTAAATCAGAGCGCTTTTATTGTTTACGGCTTCTGCCGATGACATCACAAATGATAAAATTCCATTCAGTGTTGCCATTCACAGGGCAAAATATTTAATTCGCATCTTTATTCACGTGTATTGCAACGATATGGTTGATAGCAAGCGTAGAGCGAAATTTTAATTCGCTGCTTGATATTCATAACGTGGAAACGTAGTAGAAAGATGCTCCAAAGTGCATCCTTTGTGACGTCATCAAGACCACGCCTTGTTTGAAAAATCGGACATTTTAAACAATTTAAAAAGCTGTTAGGAAAATGAAAGTATTTTCTGGGTTCATGATTTTTTTTTTTTTTTTTGCTTTTTCTATCCATTTTAGTGACTAAAAGTAGTACTTTTGACTGAAGGAAACCACCCCATTATAAAACATTTGTGATCAAAAGAATAAAAAGGTTAAATGAATAAATGAATAATAAAATGAATAAACAAATTAATATATGAAGAAAATAATTGAGCGAGTAAAGAAATGAATGAGAAAAAGTGAATAATTGAATAAAAAAGTGAATTACTAAATGAAGGAATGTAAATGAATTAATCACTGAAAATGTAAATGATTTATATTAAATGACTAGCTGATCCGGCAGGCCTTGTTTTGCCACATAAATTTATAGGATTCAAAATCTATTGGATAATTTACAGTTTCTGCAGCATCGCAAACTGTATCGATCGATTCGTATGAGACCAAGTCGCCAGGTCGTATCTCGAAGTTTATAAATCGTCAACCTCCATTTTTTGCTGCCAAATATGGCTCTCTCTGCCAGCCACGCATGATGCATGTATTGTTTACTTACATCGCGGTCAATGAAAACATTTTCTCGGATTGACGATGGTGCTGAAATTAGCGAGCAATTTTATTCATTCAAAATTTTCATAGGCAGCAAATTTTCATTCGTCGATATCTGACAATGGGTCCAAAAATTTGTATCGTAAACTTTAATCTCATCAGCGACTTTTGAATGTAAAATGAAAGAAATATTTTCCTGAAATCACTTCAAGAGAGTAACAGAGTGCCTCGTTATTTTTTGATGTACACTCCGTGTGTGTCATTTTGAATATCCAGTAGCAGTTTAAGAGTCATTTTTTTTAAAGCTGGACAAAGTGAATGGGGACCTAATAGTTGACAAACCTTCGATTTTCCCGAAACTTTCAGGATATTGTACTAGTATGGTGAGAAGAAAAAGTTAAGCTTCTTTCCTCTCTAATTTGACTTGTTGGCTCTCGATTGGAAGTCAAACTTTAGTCGTGAGAAAAAGAGCTAAATATGATTACTTTGCTTCAAAAGCAATGATTGAAACCGAGCCAATTCTTTTAAATGAGGATACTATTTAATACTAGGTACAAGCCATCATAAATACTTATGTGACTCACTCATATCTTTGAGCGCAAACGTCAATGGAAACTGCTACTTTTTTACTTTTTTGTCTTGTTTAGACCCGGATATCTGCTAAAGCCGTAAGTAACCCTCGGAAATTAGTACATGATTATCTACTCACCACAATATAGTACTATGGAAAACAAAAAATAGCTTTCGTTTATCTTGACTTCAGTTGAACGGTCTCAAAGTCGATGATTTTTTAAAAATGCTCAAGTTTTTGAGGTCAATAACTTTAATCGCGACGGGTCAAGAGTTTTGGGAAGCAGCTGTAGTTATAGTCCGAGTGGTTTAGTTTAAGGTCCAGGTTAAAAATCCATGGCAACTAATCAACTTTTTTTAATTACGCGGTCTCAAAGTTGATAATTTGAAACAAAAACAGTTTTAGGTCAATTCTCTAAAACGACTGAGTCAATAAATTTGAGCAAGAGCTGTAATTATATTCTACGTAGTGTAGTTTTAAACTCATGTCAGAAAATCTTGAGATCTAGTCATCTTACGTAATTAAACGGTCTCAAAAATGACGATTTTAGTAAAAACGTTTTTTCACGAGTTTATATACGTGCTACTCAAAATCTAATGAGCTCAAACTTGCATAAATACTAGAACAGATTAACAGCCTAATGTACTTTAAGCTCCCAAAATTTCATGCTTCCAGTGTAATAAAATTTTCTGTAACCTTGACCAGAACATGGCAATTCTTCTTACAAAGCTGATCCACCATTTTGGAGCACTATATTTTGGGAGATCCCAGATACTCAGGATTTGGATCTCGGAAGCTGAAAATTTGCATAGGTAAGCTTTGAAGACATCTCAACACCTCTATAAAATTTAATCCCATTCGAGGATGATCGAGCAGGGACAGTTTGATAAATTTAGGTGTGTTGGACGTGGAATCATCCTGTAATAGTGACAATTCACATGCATCTTTTATTTGACTTTTTAATGATCATAAATCAATGCTATATTTTATGAAGACGACTTGCAATTAGGTAATAGATTGAGTTCATAATTACAGAAGAATTTGCATATACACTATACTAACAATATTTTTTTTTATAAATGAGCAAATTTATTAAATAAGGCTATAAAGTAATAATGTAAATATAAAGTCAAAAAAAAAAAAAAAAAACACGCAGGATGGTTAGACAATAACAAAAGATGCAGGTGAAACGTGTATAATGATTATTTCAGTGATTCCATGTCAACTGACCTGATTTTTCAAACATTTCCTGCTCGATCATCCCCGAATGGGATAAAATTTTATAGAGGCGTAGACATGTCTTTGAAACTAACCTTATGCTAATTTTTAGCTTCCGAGAGCCGAATCCTGAGGATCTATTATCTCCAAAATATAGTGCTCTAAAATGACGGATCCGATCATGAGAAGAATTGCGATGTTCTGGTCAAGGTTACAGATTTTTTTTTTTTACACTGGAAAAATGAAATTTTGGGAGATAAAAGTACATTAGGCTGTTGATTCGTTCTAGTATTTATGCGAGTTTGAGCTCATAAGATTTTGAGTAGCACGTATATAAACACGTGAAAAAACGCTTTCACTAAAATCGTCATTTTTGAGACCGTTTAATTACGTAAGATTATTGGATCTCAAGATTATGACACGATTTCAAACCTACACCACGTAGAATATAATTACAGCTCTTGTTCTAAGTTATTGACTCAGGCGTTTTAGAGTAATTGACCTAAAACTGATTTTTTTTTTTTTTCAAATTATCAACTTTGAGATTGCGCAATGCAAAAAGTTGATTAGTTGACATGGTTTTCTAACCTGGACCTTAAACTACACCACTCGGACTATAACTACAGCTGTGTCCCAAAGTTATTTGCTTCTAAACTTGGGCATTTAAAGAAAATCGACTTTGAGACCGTTTAACTACTAAAGTCATGAGAAACGAAAGCAATTTTATGTGATTCTTATTACTAAACTGTGATGAGAAATTAATCAAATACTTATTTCGGAGGGTTACTCAGGGCTTTAGCAGACATCCGGGCCAAAAAAGGCAAAAAAATTAAAAAAAGGATTAGTTTCAATTGACCTTGGCCCTCAAAGCCATTAGTGAGTCACCAAAGTATTTATGCTGGCATGTACCTAGTATCAAGTAGTATCCACATTCAAAAGAATTGGCTTGGTTCACTCATTGCTTTTGAAGCAAAGCAATCGTATATTAGCTCTTTTTTTTTCACGACCTTAAACTTTGACCCCTACTCAAGGACAAACAAATCAGTTTTTTTAGAAAAAGAAACTATTTTCTCTTATAGTACCACTAACACAGCCTGAAATTTTTACGAGAATTAAAGACACGAACTATCATAAGTGTCCAGCTTTTAAAAAAATGACTTAAATGCTGAATGAGCTGTTCTGCATCCATCCAGTAAAGTTACTGCAATGCCAAATGATGCAAAGGATAATGCGATATCGTTAGACCACATTTCGGCAAGAATTGGCAAAATGAGTTATGTTTTGCTTTTTTCATATCGGGCATCCCCCCACCCCTGAAAAGAATGCACCTTGCCCCACCAAAACTGACATAGGTATAAGCGGAACGAAATGTCACTATCCAGATTTTTTTTTTGGACACTTTTTTCAAAATTGGGAGTCAAAAAATATCTATACGAGGGGGGACCCAAAAGAAACCGGACTAATGGTGCGATGCCAATCCTAGATGTAGTTGAGTATTCTCCAGCTAGATGGCTCTAGTAGAGACCTTCACAAACCAGATGTGCAAGTGGTGACAGTTTAGTTTATACCCTTACGAAAATGGTTGATAGAGCTTAATAGAATTCTATAGAAAACTATATAGAAGTCTATAAGAAAGTTCCTATAGAAATTATTTCTATATAATTCTATAGATATCCATATAGAATTTGAGAATGAAGTTTCTATAGAGAATTCATTCTATAAAGTTCTATAGAAACTGCTATAGAATTTGACCATAAGGTTTCTGTAGATGATAAATTCTATAGAATTTGATCAAAAAAACTTCCCTTACTGTAGAATTTTGTAAAAAGTTGAGAATTCGTTCATTTTATTAACAATTATTGTTTTCATTAGTGTTTATACAATACTTCTAGTTTGGAAATACTAAAAAGGACTAATTAATTAGGAAGTTTAATTCCTAAAATGAAATAATTTAATTCCTAATTAATCTATTTAATTTTAAAAATAAATAATTTTAACAATTAATTATTTGTTAAGGTCATATTTTTTATTACAATGGCGGATTTAGTATGGTCTTTAATAATAATACTGTTGCATTTTGAATAGTTCGAAGAAGAAAAAAATCAAATTTAATTAAATAAAAAAAAATCATAAAAGATAAAAATTATTTATTATTTACAATGTTTAAGTTATTTTATAATAATAATAAAACTTCTAAACATTGAAATTAATTCTAAGTGCGTGAGAAATCGTATAACTTCTTGTCACTGTTTAGTATATAAAATAATCAAAATTCCAAGATGCAATCTCCATATTTTGTTGCGAGAGCTTCCAGCAATATTTCTCTCAATCTCTTTGCGCATGCGCCAGTCTGTTTTCCCCTTTCTGCCCCAAACGGCGAATCATCCATTTTGCATTGCACGTGCGATCCAACATAGCGCTGAAAATGGCCGAAACTTGCGGAATTCGTTAGAAAGTATGTATTATTTTTGTGTTTTGTTATATTTACATTTTTATTGTTATTTTAAGCCAATTGGGAATGAATAAATATATGAATAGTGGTTATAAAACAAAACTTGAATTTTAAATCCAGAATGAATTTCATTATACATCGGAAATAGCATTTGATTTTACTACATAAATAGAGCTCATGACTGAGTAATGACATTAATTTACTGGTGATTTTTGCATTATTAATTTATATGTAAGTAACAATAACCGAAAGTTTAGACGTGTTAACATTGTTTTTTATACTGATAGGGGTTTTAATATTTAATCAGCACTCCCAAATGGTACCACTGTCCAGTTTTATGAAGTGTCTTTAACAATTATGTGTAATCATTGTAATAAATTGCTGCATCTAATATTTTTAGGCACAATTTGGTTTTGTCAAACGTATATTAATTATGTAAAGCATTGTCATTGTGTTTTATGAAGTTCTTAATAGGATCTAGAGGCTGTATAGGAAGATCTGTAGAGGCTCTATAAAAAGATCTATAGAAGTTCTATAAGAAGATTTATAGAGGCTCTATAATAAATACCTGTATAGAGTTTTATAGAATTATGGCCCAATTTTCTATAGGACATTTCTATATGATTCTATAAAAATAACTATAGAGTTCTATAAGAAGTATATAGAATTCTATAGAACTAATTTTATAGAAACCTATATAATTTTTCACTACAGAATTCTATAGAAAACGACCTATAGAAAATTGGGCCATAATTCTATAAGATTCTATATAGGTATTTCTAAAGATTTTTTTTATAGAATTCTATAGACCATTTTCATAAGGGTAATGTCTGATCGTAGTGTTGGTTTTCTCAGGTGTTGTTGCTTTCCGCCTGCGAACTTGTTATGGCAGATTTGAAAGAACAAACTGTAAGCTTAAAATTTTGTTTCCTGCTTGAAAAGTCGGCAACGGAATAGCTTACCAAAAGTTTCAACAAGCTTTCAAGAACGATGCTGTGAGCCGTACGCAAATTTTTGGAGTGGTTTGGGCGCTTTAAACGTGGTAGCATGAGTGTTGAAGATCATGCTCGTTCTGAGCGCCCTACAACGTCTCGAAATGATGAAAACGTTGAAAAAATCAGCCAAAAAACCAATCATCGTCGTTTTACGATCGACGAAACTATGGAAGAAACAAGAATGAGTTGGTGCTCGCGCGAGAGATCAGAAGAATGGTTCCTTCACCATGATAACGCTTCCGTACACTTAGCCTTCACTATTAACCGCTACTTGGCCTCTCAGGGGTGGCCAGTCGTTCCTCGACCCCCGTACTCGGCTGACCTAGGCCCCTGTGATCTGTTTCTGTTCCCGAGGATGAAAAAAATTCTGAAATCGAAGCGTTTTGATGATACATCACAGCATCAAAGAGCGAAACTGAAAACCATTGGAACTAAATTAAGCAAGGCTTTTGCAAACATTTAAATTTGTTAGAAATTCGCAACTCCAATAAACTATAGAGGGCGCTGCAGCCACTGTCTAAAGGCGGATGAAAAAGGTAAAACAAATGCCATAACTTATAACTTGCTTTGACGCTTAGTGAATGACAGTAATTTTTCATCGTGTTTGTAGGAAACTTTCTATTCTTCTGAAATTACATTACATCGCAAACTGTCTGAAGCCTGTAATTTACCCCTAAAGAAACCACGTGGAATGGAATGTTTTACCTTTTTCTTTAGTATTGCTAATTACCGCAAGGTAGCGTATTTGACCACTGGAGTTGCGAATAGAAAAATGCAATAAATGAAATTTAAAATCATTGAGAATTTCCGAAGCGCCATCTAGTGGGGCCATGTTCCGATATTTTACCGGAGCGTCGCGAAAAAAAACTAAAAAGGGACTTTCTAATTACCTACCGATGTGAATATATGCGTTATAACTGGAATAAACTACATATGGTACTGTATAGTTAAAACAATAACTGATAGGTGGATCTAAAAGCAGAGAAACGTTCACTATTTCACTTTGTCCCGCGTTCTCTTATTTTTAGTCACTAAAATTGACAGAATAAGCAAAAAAATAACACGAAGCCAAAAAACTTGTTTTCTCATCACTTATTTTTTATTCAATTTTTTTTAACTGTCCGACTTCGGAAATAAGGCGTGGTCTTTATGACTTCACAAGTGATGTACTTTGGCGCGCTAAATGTTACGCTTTTGCCAACCCCGTTGCCATGTTAAGATAATTTGCAATGTGCTAAAGGCATCAGTAAATTGCATTTCATCACTTGTGATGTCATGCGCAGAAGCGTAAAAATTTTAACGTGCACTTCGATACAAATAATTGTTAAACACTTAAGTTTGTCAAATTATTTTAAAAAATGGTTAGATCCTTTAAGCATGCTCTTTTAGAAAAAAAAAACACTTAAAATTTCGGAAGCAACCACATTCATTGCTTTCCTTTGATTTTTCAAAAATGTGTCAAGGTCTTTTCGGGCACCTTGAATGATTCAGGATTGTGTATTAAAATGTAAATTGATTACTTATGAGGGAATGACATTTTAGTACTTCACACTTAGCGGCAGTTTCTCAGTAACGAACGCAGCAATTTTGCACTAAACACCCTCCAATTACACATCCACATCACTGTTTTCCGTTAAATAAGAAATCGAAAAAAAATTTAATGAAAAATTGAAAACCCTTGTTTTATAAATTAAATAATTTGTAAATGAGCCGGGTAATAAATAGTGAAAATTTTCCCGCCCACTGCCGGGTTCGACCCCCAAGACCGTAGGGTTGCTGACAGAGTGCTTAACCGACTGAGCTATCCAAACAAAAAATGCATCATGATCATTATTGATTTAATTTTAATTTATTGCAGCTCCACTTTTATTACTCACAGCGTGATGTTATTATAGCCTGTAGCCTTCGTCAATAAATGATCTATTCAACACTTTTTTTTTCAATTCGAACCAGTTGAGTTCTTGAGAATAGCGTTTTCAAACGAACAAACTCTTCTCTTTTATATTAATAGAATTGCGAATATGTGCGAATATGTTTACATATTGCACTCGAAAATCTTTAAAACTTTATCGCATTATATAAAAATAGAATCCATATTCGTTGCAAAGATCATGTTAGATACCAAGGATCGAGCTTATTCGGGGTCTTTAGGGTGTTTTGTGGAACAATAGAATCTTTGATTAAAATAGAATTGCCCTAAGATAAAATATGTTTTTTAATTTCTATATTTTATTTGTTTTCATTATCTCGTAATAACTTATCTGAAAAGTATTTAATTCCCAAAATATGTATAAATCATAAAATATTTGTAAATTATGTCGAGGACATAAAAATATCTTTCTGTAAGAAAGACCTTAATACAGATATGTCAAGATAAAGAAAGATACTCTAAGATTGATAGAAATATTTATATTACGAAAGTATCTTCTTGAATTTGATATTTAGATCGATAGAGATAAATATACCATAAAAAAATTATAAATGTAGGAAGATAAATTTGGAGATAATTAGGTATAAATTGACAGTCAGAAATACAGAGTTAGATATAATTATATTCGCCGAAATATTTTGTGTGAAAAGCGAAGTGAATGGCCTAAAAAATTAAATTGCGCATCTAGGCGCTAATGTAAAATATTTGAAGAGTAGAGGGGAAAATTCCAGTTAGTCAAAAAGAAGCTAATTGAGAAAAACGCACCTGAATGTTTTACAGAATCCCCTTCCCCCCCCCCCCCCCCATCAGTAAGGGATTTTGTACAAATGATAGAATAGTCGAAATGTATAATGCATTAATCATAAATATAAGTAATATACAAAATTGGAAAATAATTGCTTTTAGCTGCCGTACCTTTTTTGAGATCTTTGAATGATTTGTCCAACAATGTGTATTTTCTTTTTAGATCAGTTTTTTCACTTTTCAATAATGAATTTTCATATTCCGCAAATTCTAAGCGGGCTTCTAGAGCTTCATGCTCCTCTTTACGAACATATTTCTCCAATTGTTTTTTCATCAACTCCTTTATCATTCTTTTTGTTTCGTTGCGATCTGAAAAATTAGAGACTCAGTTAATACTCTGAAAACATTAAAAGTAAACTTAATAGCTTGAGATAATATTTTTTTAAAAGACGTCACGTGCATGAAATGTTTAAAGGACACTAAAACTAAGGGGCTCATTCAGCTCTGTTATGTACGGTTTGATCGAGTTCTATCTTCCAGTATAGTAGCAAGATTTTTTTTTTTTTTTTTTCTGAGTAGGGCAAAGGAAATTTCTTTCTGCACTATTGGTAGATACAACTGATCGTGTTCGATTTGATCAAGTTCTGTCAGAGTTGAATGAGCCCCTAAGGGCAGTTCACACTACGGCCGTCCGTCCCGTTTTTACTTCCTCTTACAAAAAAGGAAGTATTGTATTCGCGAAAAAACTGTCACCCAAAAATCGGCCTTAATTTCCATTTTGCTCACTCCCAAATGAATGAGTTTTTTTCAGCAAGACCACACGTAGATATGTGCCTAGGAACGTACAGACACCCGAAATATCCATTTTGACGATCCCCGAGTTAATTACGACGAGTTTTCTCGTGACGTCTGTATGTATGTCGCATAACTCAAGAACGGAATGACCTAGAAAGTTGAAATTTGGTACGCAGACTTTTAGTGGAGTCTAGTTGTGCTCCTTCCTTTTTGGTTGCATTCGTATGCTCCATAGGGGGTCTTGACCCTTTTTGGGGGGAAGTCATTGTTAATTTCGATGTAAACTCAAGTGGTGTTATAATTTAGCGGACAATTAGCGATATATCGCCAGTCTTTTAGTGGCCAAGTTTTGTCGCAAACTTTGAGAAAAATTCGGTGATTTTTTAAAAAAAATTTTAAAATCTGGTTTCAATTTGGCCATTGTCTGTGATTTTTAAAGAGAAAACTATTGAATCATATCAAAACTGCCAATAACGAGAAAGTGACATTAAATTGGAGTAAAAGGAAGTCATGTGATGCACAAATCAGCTCGTTTTCCACCCGAAAAAGGTTTCCTTAGCTGGTTGCCATGACAGCAAGCCATCTTGGACGGAACCGGTTTCGATCAGAAGACCCTTGATATTTGATAGCCGTCAAAAGGACAGCATTTGATTGGTTTCCGACAAGCAGCGCGTTCTTTTCTTTTTTAGGTGGGTGAATTCAGCCACGTGATTGATGTACGGCGATCGTATGTGAATGCTACCCTGTTTTCGTTGGCTGTTCGTCACGTCGAAAAAAAAAACGGGGTGGACGGGACGGATGGCTGATAAGTGAACAACCCTTAAATCAACTATTGCAATTTAGTTACCGCAAACTGCTTCCAGAAGTTAAAGGATTAAAATTAAACTCGCTAATGCTGTTTCAGTCAACGGCAAACAAATTCTCAAAGGTCTAAGGCGTGGACTATGAAGGAGATTACGGGAATATTTTACTGACTGATTTTATCTTTGGTTCAATGCTCTTCTGTTGATAAAATATTCTTTCTACTGACGTCACTCATTTTGTTGCCTTTTGGGTTAACATTGGGATTTCAGAGTTGAGTACTCTTTCATTGAATCTATCGCGCTTTTATGCCGGTTGCCTTGTCTAGTAGTCAGAGAAGTCTGACTGCGACAAGAACGTCCGGGTTTGAATCCCGTATCGGGCATAGACGTATTTTCTCTGTCCTGTCCTTTTTTTTTTTTTTTTTTTTTTTTTTGTAAATGTGTTGTGCTGTGAATGGTTGCCTATCCTATAAACGGGTTCTTATGGTATGCGTGTACTGCAGAAGTCGGAATTCACACGAAATTACAGTACAGTTGGAAAAGTGAACAGCGCAAGCCAAATTGCCAGTGTAACTGGCACACGACAACATCCCATTTTCATAAGTACTGTCAACCTCTGGCAGGTTGAGCTCCGCTGCCCGACCGATTCAACGATTCCATTAGTTGAAATAGGTGAGGAAAAACGGCTTAAGATCTTGCGGATTTGATTGGCAGTGTCGTTGCCCATTTGGCTAACTATATTTCTACTTAGGCAAGAAGTAACAACAGTACAGGCTTTTCCCGCCTATAAAGGGGTTGCAATGGTAGCCCAACTCTGCGGCTAACAATTCCTCTTCTTCCTAAATTGTTCTCCCTTGAACGAAATGGACTTGCTCAAGTCCATAGCTCAACTTCTCGGAGGTGGACTTCAGAAGTACCATCCACCTTATTCATGAGACCCATTTCTCACGAGGAAGAGCTGGTCAACGTGAATGAAACTTTTAAGGCTGTTTTAGGACTTATTGGTCTGTTGTTGAGGTATTTGGTGGGCGGATGGGGATCTTGGATTGGATGCTCCGTAGTTCATCTTTCCACAATCGATGAGAATGGACATTAGGGTGAATAGATCTTAGTTTGGAAATTCACGATTTCAAGTTGATCAAAAGTATAATTCACACTAGCTAATTAAAACACTGTCAATTATGCACGAATCCTAAAATTTTTACATTTCGTTTTAAAAGTAACTCGACATTTTTTGGTAATTAAAGATGAATTTTAAAAAATTAAGTTGAAAATATAAACAATTAAGTGGATAAAATTGCTGTTAAATATAATAGGGGATAATAAATGGGGGATTGAACCTCCGATCTTCGTGTCATTAGTTCTTAGATCCTTTCCAGAAGAAAAAATGTCCTTCAAAACAAATTTTATCTGACGAGGAGATTTGATTTTTTTGTCCGACATTCCCCTACACATGCTCTCCAGCGTGAGATTCATCTTTACATGTAATGCGACTGCGGGTGAAATAAGGTTTTGCACCCACTGAACTCAATGATTCAAATCATTGTAAGAATCTAGACCAGGGGATCTCCAAATTATGGTCCGCGGGCCGAAAGTGTCCTGCAAGGCTGGCTACAATCTGGCCCGTGGCAGCGTGCTAGCTTTTAGCTCAAGAAACCAACATAGTCATAGTTACTAGGTATGATAAATGACATTGTAAGAATTTATGTATTTAGATTTTCCGAGTTTCTAACTTTCGCATATACATTAGGGCAAATGCAATAATCGATAAAATATTAAGTACCTTCGAGTAATTCAGTTCCTGTATTCTATCTCAGGGGCACATTCAACTTGATTGTGTTCGATTTAAAAGGATATACTTACCTGGCATTGAGGATGCCTTTATCATCGATTGCTCTCGATTTGGTATAATTATAACTTCAAATAGCGTAGCAAAAAATTTGTTTCTCGGGAGGAAGGGACAAAGGAAATTTCTGAAAGCGCTACTGGTACAAATGCTACAGTGGACTGGCAAGGCTGCTCAGCTAAATGCTTAGGGTCAGTTCTTCCCTGAAGTCCCATTTGTCCAGGGAACTCAGACATCTAAAACAGATGAACCGTGAAAACGGTAGGTGCGGGGGACTTCGGGGAGTCATGTCAAGCTAGATACAGTTGATCGTATTTGATCCGATCGAATACTGTGACAGTTGAATATGCCCCTTACTCTGTCATTTAAAGAAATCTTGAAATTCATTTGAGATTCGTTTCGTTAGAAATTAAGGGAAACTAGACTCCTAATTTAAATAACAAGTTTTCTTTCAAGGTCAAACTGGGGGACGAGAATAAAAATCTCATAAATTAACCTGATAAATAATACCTGTAACCAGATTCATCTTGAAACATTCGGCAGAAAATTGTTAAAGAGGCATTTTGAAAGATGACACACACGTAACGCTCCTGAATTGTTTTCATTACGAGTTGGGTCTTGACATTTGAATGAAAGGGAGAAAAGTACTTTACATAATTCGAGAAAAAATATTGTGTGCTGTCACTGAATCCAAGACTCAATGAGTGTTAAAAAATAATGATTTTGATAAAATATAACTAATAAATAAAAAGAACAAATTGTTTAAATTGCTCTTTGGGTATGAAAACAAGTGTTCGCAATCTGCATATTTTAAGATCAAAAGTACAATGTTCTAAATACCTTAAATTGCATTTATCTTTTTGATCATTTTTGGTTTGAGAAGATGCTTTAGAACATTCAAATTATTTTAAACCACATAAGAATAGGTTATAAGTTCGTGATAGTTCTTTCTTGACAATTACTATTTGATTCGTATGCAAATAAAAATTTCATCTTCAATCTTTATTTCGCGAAATTATCCTTTCAATTTAAGTATCTTGACTAGCTGCGTTGCCCGGCGTTGCAGTCTACCTCGAAAATAACAGTTGCGTCAAGTGGCGCCTTTTCAACAATCAGGCTTAAATAAAGAAAAATAGCGTTAGGTTCCCGTCAATGTGTAGCAAAGAGCAATTTTATAACTAAAAATTTAACTTTAGATGTCTTTGTTTTTTTTAATTAAAAAATGTATCCATGTTACTGATCACTATTTCGTTTTACGGATTTTTTCGAAACCCCCCCCCCCAAAAGGATCGACCCCCCCCCCCTTTTTAGCGGTCAAAAGTTCCCCTATGTGTATTGAGCGTTAAATGGCGGACCTCTGTGCCAAATTTGGCAAAGATCCGACGTAAACTGAACTTTAATATTGATAGCCCCCCCGGGGGCCGGTCAAAGCCAGGGGGGAATTTACCCATGTAAATTCCTGAGCGCCAAAGAACCTCTGTGCGCAATTGGGCAAAAATCCGACGTAAACTTTATTTTTATTAGAAAATTCCCTTCAAATATTGCACGCGGTCACACGTAACGGTCTGTCACACACGTTATGCCAATAAAATATTTTTGTTGCTATTGTACGAGGTTAAGGAAAAAAATATTTGTGGAATACGAACTCAGTATACGTAGACACATGCACAAAAAGTACTGTTCATTTACCTTATAAAACTTCACAGGGAATTAGAAAATATTATGAGCTATAGCTAATTTTCAGATTCTCCGAGTCACGCTATATTTAAAATTTTATTAAAAAAATTAGAATTGTTATACGAAAATAGAATTGCCACCTAAAACCTCGTAGATATCTTCTGTTAATCTAGTAGGAACTGTTAAGAAACATTTTAAAAATATCATATTTGTTTTTATTGTTATTTGCAACGAAATGGTGTCAAAAAGTCACACGTAACGCTGGAATTGCCTTGCTAAAGAATGCAATTTAAACCAGATGCACTTGCTAAAAAATAATCATTAGGGGTGTTCAAGGTCACAAAACAAAAAGCTATTTTTTTGTGACTATTAAATAGAAAAACCATTCAATCGGACTAATAAGGAAATAGGGGTGGTTAGATGAACTTTTGAGCGGTCTGTGAGAAGGCACGTCCCTTGTTACGGATTAAAAAAATCCTAGATTGATGTCGAAACAAAAAGGGTTCCAATTATACAACACATTTCAACCATACTCTGTAAATTTTAAAAGTAACACTGCCGAGAAAGTTGTCAAAACTGTCTTTGTATTGTCTCGGGCATTAAAAATATAGTGAAGTTTAATTCATTACAATGAAAACCACTAACAAAAAAATAGCCTGTGAGAACTCTAATATTGCGACATTTGTTGTGAAGTAAGCATGCGTCACATACTAAATTTATTTTCAGATTACAAAAAGTGCTCTTGTGTAAAAAGTGATTGACTTTGTCTCGTTTATCATTGCAAAGTGCGTTCTCATTTAGTCGGAGAAAAAGGTTCGAAATATTTGAAGTCAAAGCATACTTATCATGCATTCAAGTTGAAGCGGAATTAGTTTTAATTTTTGCCTCAAAAGTTTGTGCACCCGAGTGTGCAACAGCGCTCGAATACGCTACCTTGCGGTGCTACCTACAAAATTAAACAAAAGGTAAAATAATGCTTTCCACGTGTTCATTGGTAAATATAGGCAGTTTGTTATGAGTATTTATTAACGCGTTCGATATGTCTTAGATTACTTTCAGCTACAGAAATTGTTTCGTCCCTTGATAGTATTCTCGAGCTTCTCAAAATAATGTTAGTATTCCTTATTTCCTTCTAAAAAGTGAGTTGATAGGAGAATGGTTGAAAGCGTAAACACAAAACTCTGGATTAACAAACTTGAATTATGTTAAACCAGGTAAATTTTTTTATTGTTGTGTGAATTTGTAAGAATATGTTTTTTTTCTTTTTTAATCTTTAATTGATTTAACTAACCATATTTTACAGCAGCATTTGGTTGGAATGGACAGTATGCGAAATATTTTTTGTAATTTATTACCGTAGAACGAAATGAAAAATGTTTAACCGAGAAAGAATTTACTTGATTGCTTACATTCTGTGCTGAAAAGTTTGGCCAGATTTGTTTAGGGTTATAGTTTTAGTATTGTGCAAGCAAAGAACCCTTGGCGAGATTTCGCCATGTCAGTTTAACCATTTTTATTTTTTATTATGAATTTAATAAAATGGTAGAAATATTACAGACTTCGATAAATAATGATAAATAATGGTAGATCAATTGAAAAGTAAACTACCACCATATATTAGTGAGAATTTAGTTGATTTGCATAACCATGACATAATTAAATCATAACTCAGAAATAAACATGGGAAACAGAAAAATTTAAAATTTACCGTTTCAGCAATTTGAGAAAAATAACTCAGCTACAAATGTAAAACAATTAGCGCTAGCCAAGCAAGAAGTATCATCTTTTGATAATAATTCGTAATGTCATATAATTAAATTATCTAGCATTGTTATTCTTGTCAGGCCACAATTATTTAGTTTTATCAAGAATTGATAAATATCGAATTCAGCATCGTGGAAATGGCTGCTTAGAACTACGTAATTTGCATTAATTTGACGTTTAGTAACGCTCCTTGAATTCTCATTTCTTTCTACGTAGGCCAGAATATTTTGAAAATTAATTTAAAAAGAATAAAGCGAAAAAATCATGCATACGAAGAAAATTTACTAGTCTTATGAGCATTTCTACGCTACGGCATTCGTTTGTTTTACCTTTTTCATCCGCCATTAGACAGTGGCTGCAGTGCTCCCTATAGTCTGTTGGAGTTGCGAATAAACAGATTCGCAAGTTAAAAGTTGAAGGTATCTTACTTTGTTTTGAGATACTAAGACCAGGATAAACCATCGACAAAGAAATAAATCTTGCCTTGCTTCCAAAAACTACTTTTCATTATGTTGCGTCTTTTTAGCAAGACTGTATGTTGCGTTTTCAAGGCTCACTGCTGAGATTGCTAGTCGTTAAATAGGATCAATCGAAAAATCTTGGGAACAACTTAATGCAAATAAATGATTAGATAAGTTAAAATACAATTTGTTACGCTTTATAACCTGAGTTACTTTTATGCTTGAACACCAAAAGCTAAGAAAAGTTAAAATATAATTTTCGAAAAAAAAAATTCTGGTAGTCTTCATCTTTTGATTAATTAGATGAAATCAGTTTATAATATTACTATATTACACGCTACTTTTAACTGTGATCTTTCTCTTGAGATTTTTCAACATTTAGTAACAGGTTATGAACAGGGTGGCCAGGCCTGATTTCTGAACGATCTTGGGATTTTAATAAAAACCTTGGGTTCTTGTTTGAAAGTCTTGGGTTTTGGGCTTTAATGACAAAACTTATAAGTGCGTTGAATATTTTAAAGATAAAGGGTGTTTTGGTCTGAAACATTTTTGGCCGAGCAATCTAGAATGGAGGTTTCATTTTCTTGCTGTGACTTCCTCAAACGTTTGCATTTGGAAGAAAAAGATACCCACCTAAGACCCGGATGCAATTTCCGAGTACTATCTGTGCAATTGTATCAAACCATTAATTGCACTTTTCGGAAGCAGACTATTCTAACAACATTTTTTAAAGAAATGGGTCCAAAAAAACAATGATATAATCTTAGTATTTGTTGTCAGAAATTCTACTCAATCGACCAGCTACAGTAGTAGCGATAACTAAGAATTAATAGTTACATGGTCTATTGTCTTCTAGATTAGATCTTGGGAGTTCTAAAAACCCCGTCTAGGGTTTTGCGAAAAATTCCTTACGAAAGCCCTCTGGTTACGATGAGAAAAACGCAGCTTAAACAATGTAAAGAAATCCATAACAATTTTTCTTGAGTGTTTTCGAGTGGTCAATGAAATTGATTGGACATTAGTACATTTCCTCTTGCTTCTGTTGCTCCTCTTTTGAGAAAGTTACAGTACCATGTTACAAATTCGAGATACCCAGTTCTTTCAGGAAATCATAACGGATTGCGATTTTGAGGATTTATTATAAAAAGCCTATTTAATGTTTGAAGTCTAAATTAGTTATGAGAAGTTCATAAAATTTGAAGGATTAAGTAAAATTTTAGGGGACTCTCTGTTAAGGAACATTGTTAGAATTTTATAATTTCACTTGCATTTTTCTACCCAATTTTATGATCTTGGTTTTACAATGAATTCCCTTAACCAAAATTTTTACGAGATAGTAAATTAAGTATTATTTAGTAATAAAAACTATAGCCTTTAGACGAAATTCTTAAAAGTATAGCGGTTAAAATCCTGCTAATGCCTTTGATATTTTTGGGGCGCGGTTGCAATTTACGACGCTGTCGATTTAACAACCATTTTAATGGAAAGATCATTCGTAGCTGGGGATGCATTTTAATTCATAAACTCATCTTTTACATAAAAAAGGAAGCCATCTCTTTAATGGCTCAGAAACACGTGTCCGTAATCTAATTCGGAAAATGATGCGTTATAATGTTGTTACCGATGGATTCAAGCATTTAAAGCTTTGAAAACATATTGTAAACAGACAAATCGATCAGTTAATTGAAAAGTGGCATATAAAAATTTCATTTTTTTCAGTAAGAGTAATTCAAAAGTTTAATGAAACAAAGTATTATTTAGGACAGTGAATATAAATTAAATTTCGCTCTTGCGGTAAGTGGGGAAGAACTACAAGTGTCACTTTTCCACCTAAATTTTACATGCTTTATGGTGCCTTTTCATTATCTTAACTAAAAAAAGCCAATTTTTGAACTATCACTTTTCTATCAACGGAGCGAAATGCTGAATTTATGTAACTGTTTTAAGTTTGCAGTTATATCCCCTCTTCCTGCACCATTTTCGGGGATGGAAACATCCAAATTCGTTTCCCTCGTTTTAATACCTTTCAGAAAAACTAACTCCCATAATTGTATCACAAAAATTGCAACGAAACCACTTTCACCGGAGTCAGTTTATAACCCCCCTCCTCCAGCCTATTTTCAGGGTTGGCAACATTCTAATTAGTTTTCCTCGAGTCAATACTTTTCAGGAAAACTAACTCTCGTAAGTGCACCACAAAAACTGAACGGAAAACCACTTGCCCACCAGCACAGTTATAACCACACCCCTGCCCCTCTGCAACATGTTGTTAACCTCCAAATTCGTTTTTTTCGTGTCAATACCTTTCAGAAAAGCTAACTCCCGTAATTGTATTAACAAAACTGAGCGGAAAACCACTTGCTCACTTGCCCCCCCCCCCCCTCCTCACCGCAGTTATAATCATCCCCCTGCCCCCTACCCCTTTTCCTGGTGTGCAGCATCCAAATTCGTTTCTGTCGTACCAATACCTTTCAGAAGAGCTAACTCCTGTTATTGTATCACAAAAACTGAAAGCAAAACCACTTTCATTCTACAGCAGTTATACCCGTCCCCCTGCAACTTTTTCGGGATTGGCAACATCTAAATTCGTTTTTCTTGTACCGATACATTTCAGAAAAACTAATTCCCTTTATTGTATCACAAACTGAACGGAAAACCACTTGCCCTTCCAGCGCAGTTATAACTGTACCCCTGCCTCTAACTCCCTGTCAAGCCCTGGATCCGTCTCTTAAGTGGCGACACACTTTGATCCATGCACTGCGCGCCGCTTTCTACTGCGATTGGAGGTGGGCAATCTCGTGGGTTCATTTTGTGTCGTTGCCTATGTGATTTCACTGTGCGGAATACTAGATATTTTCTCTTTGCTATTCGTATTTTTCATCAAACGCTATCTTTAATGTGAAGATGCCTTGGTGTAGTGCATTAAGATGTTCTAACAATTCAAAATTACTATATCGAAGTACATTGAAAGGTTATTTATGTATTTTAAATGTTTTCATGAATACTGCTGCGCAATTTCAGATACTTTATGAAACTCCTGTTGAAATTGTAATATTTTTTACTTTTCATGAAACTGTCTGATGGTTTGTTAATTTTCATGGGATAATAAGGACATTCACTAAAATCATCATAAATAGTTCCTCCAAATATTGTAAAGCTAAACTATGTAACGGCACCTAATAAACTGCTAGCAGTAGTAAAATATTTGCCCTGTTTTCAAAACTGATTTTTCTGAGTTTAAGATAACAAAACCGCCAAAATTTAAATATACTAGTTATTTTATTTATTTTTAATGTAAATTTTCTATTGTTTAGTTAGTTTCAAAATGTCTCAATAACTGTAGCAAAATTATTTTAAGAACACGTCGTTTTGCTTTTTATTGTGTCATAGCCATGAGTTTCAGTGTGTTGCCAAGTTAATTATTTATCTATTTTGCGCGTAAAAATTAAGATATTAAAAGTGTGAAATTATTCATTAAAAAAATTAAGCTTCTTTGAGATTACAGTAACATGTAACTTAAGCCAAGTTATATAATTACGTAAAGATATTTTTTTAATTTTTTTTTTTTTTTTTGCCCGGAAAAAATCTGTTATCGTTTAATTTTTATTTTGATGTGAAAACTTTTTTAATAAATAAGATATATATATATATATATATATGATTTATCCCAGTATCTGTTATTTTACAAATTCATTATTACTATTTATAACAGTTCGTCACAGATGTAATCTGCACTCTTTTATTTGAATTCCTATTGGTATCAAATATTTCAATTATTTTTTTAACATTGATTTAAAACTGGTTACATTTTATTCGTTGAATTTTTAAGAACTAATAGTATCCTTGAAAATCAGGTTTAAATGAAAGGCATTTTTTAATGTAAAATCGCCATGAGAAACAAGAAAGTGTTGGTAAAAAAAAGAAAGAAAGAAAACTACACACATTAATAATATAAATGATACTGCTTTGCATGAATAAGTTCAAACTGTTTCCCACAAATAGTTTATGACATAATTTAGCTCACTTACTGTTCTACTCAGTAGTAGATTTAAGGGGGGGGAGGAGGCCCGTGTCCCCTCCCCCCCCCCCAAAGAATGAATTTATTTAAATATTTTATTCACAATTTTTTAATTGACTTCTCCAAAGCGTTTTTTTTATATAGTTAATTAAACAGAACACAAAACACACATAGAGCATATTTTGAATAATTTAATAGCATTTTTGTTTGAATTGATATTAATGGAGGCGGTATGTAATATGAATTGTTATCTCAACTGTATCATAGCTTCAAGAACAATCAGCAACTGCTTCGAAATCCACGCAGAAATTGTCCTGAATTTTTCAGTAAAACTTATATGTTTAATAGCTATAATTTTCTTAATTAAATAATATTCTATAGTTAAAATACTATAAAATAACATTAAAACATCAAATGAGGTATGGGTATATTTTTTTATTGAATAACCTTACCCTCGTGTTATAATCATTACGACATTGTTCCTAAGATTAAAACCACTAATTGTATAGCATTTCGGTAACATTATTATGGTTTAGTATTTAATTGGCTTGAAACGTTAAAGATGTTTTACGTCCACATTCAAAGTATATTGGTACATAATATGTATGTTCTTAGAAGTGGATCATTAGCTTAAGGGATCCTAAAAAAATCAAAAAGACATTTTAAAATAAAATAATGAAAACTTTGTTATGAAACACCGTATGTGGCAGGGGGAAGGAGGAGGTGCTATTCAATTTCCCGGGTCCCCTCCGAGAGATTGTTCTGTATCCGCCCCTGGTTCTACTACACCAACTTTCTAATAATAAAACGCATATTTAAAACACTTCAAGTAATTTGTAACTCAGAAGGTCTATATGGGGGGAAAAAAGAAAGTACTCTAAAAAGTAGTCGAAAATTTCTTCAAAACATCTTTTTACTAATATTCGGTTTAATAATAAAAAAAAAAAATATTTTACTAAGGTAAAATTCAACATTTTTGTATGTATATTATCAGTTACATAAGTTACGATCAAAAATCTGCAAACATTCATTGATAAAAAGATACTTTTCAATGAGCGAAACTTTGCATTTTTCTACTGTTGAGATAGGGAGAAAGTTGCGGAACGACACAAAATGGCGGACACTGGAGAGTGTCGCCACTTAAGAGACGGATCGAAGGCTTTAACTCCCTGCACCTTTTTCCTGGTTGGCACATCCAAATTAGTTTTTCTCGTGCCAATACTTTTCAGAAAAACTAACTCTCGTTATTATAGTATCACAAAAACTGAAAGAAAAAACACTTGCCCTCCAGTGCAGTTATAACCGCTCCCAGCTTCCCCCCCCCCTGCACCGCTGTCAGGGTTGGCAACATCCCAATTCGTTTCCCTCTTGTCAATACCTTTTAGAAAAGCTGACTCCTCTAATTGTATCTCAAAAAGTGAACGGAAAACCACTTGCCCCCAAGGCAGTTATAACCACCCATCTGCCACCCCCCCCCCCCTTCACAGTTTTCGGAGTTGGAAAAATCTCAATTCATTTTCCTGGTGTCAATCCCATTTAGAAGAGCCACCATAATTGTGTCACAAAATTATTTCAACTACCATCATTGTATCACAAATGTAGCGCGGAAGCTAAAATTCGACCAATTGCTCATCCACTAACTTTTATTATAACTACCGCGCTCTTATTTAAATAGCCGTTGTTTAAAAACCATTTAAAATGAATTATTAACGAACTTCTAAGGGTTTTGCCACTCAGGGTGACTTGATCCAGTGGCGTAGCGAGAACTTTTTTTTTTGGGGGGGGGGTGTGAAAAGGTTAAAATGCACAATTTTCGGCCCCTGCACGTATGTTCATGATTAAATATACCTTCTTTGCTTTATAGGGGAATGACTCCCTTTTCCCCCTCAGGCTACAGCACTGCTTGAAACCATGCGAGAAAAGTTATACAAGACTTATTTTTTCAGCACAACTCTTGAACAAGAAAAATAACCAACAGAAGAATCAACGGAAAACTGGATAAATGAAAACCTGGATAGTACGGGTTGTATGGAAAAGAAATACAAATCCATAAATAAGGAGAGATACCCTTTTGCAGAAAACAATGTTATGTAACAAAATGACACGGAATTGTTTCGCACAATCGACATTTAATCATTTTATAGTTCAACTGCTATTGGTATTGGACTTATACTTCAAGCATAATTTGTTGTGCGATCTAGGCAGGAGTTTTGCATTTAATCAAAATAAATAGCAAATGTTTGGCGCACTTATAGTTCAGCTATCGTAATTTCAAATAATTTGAGCGAATAAAAAACTTATTTTACACTCCAAAAATTGACTCCGGACTATCAGCCCAGGATGAACTGGGGCCCGGATAAACAAGGTTCGACTGTATTGATAATGGACTATTAAATGAGATGGCAGTGCAGTTTAATCGAAAATTTAATCTGTCACTTTAAAAGCTTCCTATTTTTATTCCATAACGTCGCAAAATTTCGATAATTTATTTCAATACATAAAATATTCCATCGAGCGCGAGAAACTACAAATCATTAAAAAGTAACTTTCAAGCATAACTTTAGAGTAATTTGAGTTAAATAAATATTATACAGTTCTGTCCAAACAGACGTTCAAAAAGAGTAATATCCACTGTAAGCAAAAATCGTACTCCGATATGCAACACGAATGGGCAGCAAATGAAATTTTTTCATACTCATTTTAATTCAAGTAACACGATTCTCGAGATTTCTTAAAATATTCATAAGAGTTATTTCATTTGAAATGTTGGAATAAGTTGATTTGATAAATTTGTCATTATTAAAATCTATTTGATAAGGGTTGCTATGGGTTATACACATTTTGTACAGGAAAATCACAATTGATTACAATTATCTACAAAAATAACAAAATTAAAAAGTTCTTTCGTACAGTCATAAAATTGTTAAGAACACAAATTTCAAAAATGCAAAAAAAAAAAAAGAAAAGAAAAGAAAAAAAAAAATAAGACAGACGAGACCTGTGGGAAAGGATGATAGGATATGGAAAATTAAGCGAAACTGTTAGTAATTCCTGTTCAAAACCGCTCCAACTTTAAGAGCTTTGATTTAGCGATAAAATAAGAAAGATACTTAAATACAGTCGAACCTCCATATATCGAACTTCCACATATCGAAATTTTCTATATATCGAAATCTCAGCAAATTTCTATGTTCATTACATAGAAAAATTGTTTCTATATCGAAAAAATCTCTATATATCGAAATTTTTTTCAAGACATTCGTAGATTTATCCCCCAACTTTTAACTGTTTGTCTCATGAAAACTGAAGGTTAGGGGAAAAAATTATGCTCACTGAAGGTTGCTACGAAACTCATAAGGAATCTGGGGTTGAGGGGTGTGTAGATAGGTCGTTGTTTCGTTCTGGAGTTCTTAAATTCCCTCAAGTTTATTTCAAATCTTAGTTTTAACCAGTAGCACTGTAAACTCAGTTCAAGTTATCCCTTTTCTCTGTTGATTATAATTCCTAGTCTTTTTAGCTTCAGTAAAAATCATTCAAGTTAGGTAGAATGATAATTACTTTTCTCTCGATTACATAGTCAAAAGGAAAATCCCCTAATGTTGCGGATCAAGTTGAATTGCCGAAGTATGAAGATGTATGAAAGCGCAAAAATGTAATTTCTGTTAATTTTTTAATTATCAACTTTCGTTTAATCCTAAGCTCGTATAAATTGGAAATAGGGCTTTATACACAAAAATTAGCTTTAATTTCAATGTTTTAGGAGATTTTTACGATTAAATAAGATAATTTCCATATATCGAAATTTCTATATATCGAATTTTTTTCCGGCAATTTGCTACTTCGATATATAGAGGTCCGACTGTAGTTGGTGCAATGCTAAGTCTACGAAAGGATAACTCGCTTTTTAGACTGGAAAACCCCAGCAGCATTTCTGCTAGTCACAGAACTACTATTTCATTTCTCCAGCGAAACTCATCCGGTCTTGGAAAAATTTCCTTGAATATTCTGAAGCAGAGGTGCCGACCCCCCCCCCCCCCAAGTTCAATGGCGCAAATCCCCCCCCCCTTTCGAATTTTTCTCTTCCCTTTTCTATTTTTTTAAATATATTTATTTATGTTTAAGTATTATTACAATTATTCTTTTATCAGAAAATTTTGTGCTACACCAATGACATACTACATATACACACACAAACAAAAGAAATATATGAAATAAAATTTAAGCAGAATAAATTATTCAAATTAAAAATAAATCAATAAATTAAGAGTCAAATTTTAAACACAAAATCTCCCCCCCCCCCCCAAAAAAAAAAAAAAAAACTTGGATGGCGAAACTTGCGCCATAATCGTGCCCCCTCCCTGTAGACACCCCTGTTCTGAAGCTAAGTTTTATAAAAGTAATGAATACGACGATAATAACGACGAATTTGAACATTTTATACCTGCACGCAGCATTCGCGCTCGACCCCTGGCTATGGCCATATGGCTATGTTTTTCCGGCTGGAAGTTCTCAAAATAATAATAACAATTATAATAACGAGGAAGCAACAATACTGCCGTGTGCAGGTAAACGGCAGTATCTGCAAAAATGAGTCTGAGATATTTTAAGAAATGTGCGGTGGATTCAATACTAATAGGAAAATATTGGAATTGCATGCTTTTTTCGCACCATTTTTTCAGCGGAAACCAAATAAGCGAGCTTGTACACTAAAGTTAACTTACAATAGATAACAAAACAAAAAAAGAAAAAAGAAAAATTTGCAGTTACTGCCCTTTACCTGCACACGGCAGAATAAATGTTAATTTGTCTAATTCTTACGAGCCCTGTTATAACGCGCAAATATCGTGGTTCCTTCCAAGCTCATTATAAGCGAATTTGACTAGTGTTGTTGTCCGCAGTTTCATCAAATTTTCAGCTGAAAATATTAGCGCCATTGAAATTGCGCTCGGTATAGAAATATCCATGAATTCGTAGGTGCAAGATTTGTAGAACATACGGACATTATCTTGTGATTTGACCAAAGAATCTCGTCTTACTAGTAACGTTCTACAAAAATATTCACGTAAACCTTAATTAAACAAGTAACTTTACGAACATTTTCACAAGAAACGTGCTGAACTAAAGTATATAACAGCTAAAGAACTAACAATATTTTTTTTCTGAAAATCAGTTAAAAAAACAGGAACAATTAAAGATACATATGTAAACTATAAAGAAGAAAATAACTTACTCATCTTGAATTTTAACTTTCATAACACTTTGAAAATAACTCGCATGAACAAGATCATAGGAACAGTACGAAGCGACAACTGATGCAACACAACATGGAGTGCCGAAAAGCGTTGCCAGAGCCTGGATTTGCATAATCTTTCCCTGCTGAGTTGTTTAGATGCAGTGAAAATGCATTAGCCGAATTTAACTTTTCATGAAAAGTAAGATTTAGTTTCCTGGGAAACATGAATAACGTTGTTTGCTTCCCATAAAAACCTAACTATTTTTTCATTTAGTTATTTCACTAAAATATACTCACAAAGAAAAAAGAAAAGATAACATATTATGTGCGAGTATTTGGTTGGAGGGGGAGGGGTTACATTAACCCTTGCCTGTACATAAAATACCATGCAAGACTTAGTAATATACCCTAAATCCTTGTCTTCTGGGGAGGAATTGACTTCCAATTCCCCACTTTGCTGCGCCCCTAATTATGACCATTGAACAGAAACGAATAATTTGAAATGCTGATGTGTTTTTCTGACAGTGCAGAGTAACGATTAAGACAAAACTGAAACCGCTTAATTTTTGAAATCACGGGCAAGGGGATCAGGGGCGGACTATGAACCTAAAAGTGCGTCAACCTTGACTTTCTGAAAGGGCACATGAGGACTCTTGGGGCGTGGCCCGCCAAAACACAAATCCTTTGAATGAGCAGTAGAAACTCCGTCTTCTAAGCCGGAGGTCATGGGTTCGATACTCGCCTGTTGCCTGGGAATTATTCCCTTTGTATTGTAAATCTTTTCTGTGTGTGTCCGGAGGAAAGGAGCTTTGTACACAGTCCTCTATACATGTGAAGCAGTTTAGCTTCTGTATAGATTAAAACAATGTATAAGACAAGGTAGTTTCGACGGCTGTCACATTGAAAAGACTACATTATGCCAACACATTCTGAAATATGTAAAAAGTTGCCGCTTTAAATCCAGGGCGAAGACAGGACTGCAATGTACCAGGGTTATGACTTCCAAAGACTTCGGTTTCGTACTTGTTATGGACTCATCAGTCGGGAATAGTCGAAAACCGAGTTGGAGGCAGATTTCTTCATATTGAAGCTGAGAATGCCAGCAAACTGGTAGCTAAACTAAATTTAACACACTAGCGAGAGTCCGCACTAAAGGTGCGGTTCAACTCGTCATTTGATGATAAGGCTTGGGTGATGAGCGATGCCGAAAAGTAAGTGGAAAAATTGTAAAACAAACCCCGAAGAAAAAGAGATCGATTTTGATGATTTATAAACGGAAAAATACAACTACGGAGAAATAAGAAATGGAACTTCTGTTAAGTCACGGAAAATAATTGAACGGAAACGTAGTATTTACGTCAACTTTGCTGCCGGTACTTTTTCCGTTATTTTTTCTTCTTCTTCTTCTTCTTCCTATTTTGAGGTATATGCTTCACTCTAACACAGTGGCTTCACCTCTATTACTCCAAAATTTTTCCTGTTTCTACTTGAAACAAAAGGAAGGACAATGTTCAATATTCAGAAAATGAGACAGAACAATAAAGAACGAGAGGCTGAGAGCAGAGGGCAAGAAAGAGGCAAAAAGGAACAAAGCTGAACCCCAACTAGGGGAAAGCCTAGGAAGGAGAACACTAAAAGGAAAAGGAAATTAAGAATCAATAGCCTTGAGCAAATCAATGAGAAGGGACATCAAGCGGCGAGAAGCATGAGCGGCCGAGAAAACTAGAGAAAAGGACAAGGGGACACATCCCATATAGGCACGAATTCTGTCTCTTTCCTTGTTATATTTATTGCAGACTAGAATGGCATGGTCTACTGTATCAGGAGTATTGCATGTTAAGCACAGAGGGGAGTTACTATGTTTGATTCGGTGCTGGTTGAATTGAGTGAGAGTGGTACGGGTCTGAGCTCTTGATAGCAGGACATCTTCATATCGATTTTTTGTTAAATTGTATTTGCTGTTTCCTTGATCATTTAAGTGGCTGTATCCGGTATAGTATTTAGATCTGTTCCAGGAAGTTGTAGCTTTATCTCTGTACTTTTGTTTCAGGTTTTTTATTATGTCTTCAGGGGCAATCCAGTGGAGAATGATATTTTCCCCGTGTCCCAAGCTAGCCAGTCTGTCTGCAGTTTCATTTGCTTTGATTCCCACGTGTGCAGGGGTCCAAACGAATTCGAGTGTATGTCCGATTGAAGTGTGATTGGAAATACTTTTTGAAATCATCGTGATGATGTGGGGAGACTTGTTGTTAGCTTTTTCGAGGGCAGAAAGGACTGACAAACTGTCGGAGCAGAATACTATCTTTGGACCTGTGTTTCCGAAACGAACAATAGCGAGCCATAGAGCGAGCCCTTCAGCAGTGAAGATGGAGTTCATGTTTGAAATTTTTCCCTTTATATTTTCGTTTGAGCTTGAATTGTGGACCCCTATTGCTGTAGAATATTGGGTTTTTGATGCATCAGTTGCTATAATATGGCAGTCTTTCCAGTGGGTGGAGCAGTAGTCGTCGAAAGCTTTGCTAATTAGTTGCCTTGGAATATCTTCTTTTTGAAAAGGAAGGGACTTGAGGGAAATTGTAGTTCTGTTTGGAATAATATTTGAAGGAATACAAATAGGTATGCATTAGCTGGGATAGATGTTTAGGTCTGTCAGTAAATTTTTGTTCCGAATTCCTAAAGGAGTTTTTTCTAATTTGGTAGGAATTTTTTAAATCTCATAAGAGAGAAGTGTTTTCCTGATTGCTGAGAGCTTGTCCAAGGCAACTTGTCTGATAAAAAACATCTCAGATGTGAGGTCATGAGTTTGGCTGCAGGAGGTCTCATTTGCTTCTCTAAGCAGGATAGGGATTGGGGTGAATTTTGGGAGACCAGTTGCTACTCGTAGAGCAGCATGGTATATTATTTGAATTTTATTTTTATTTGTCTGGGAAGAAGATGAGTAGATGTGACCGCCAAAATTAATCTTGCTCTTGATGCAGCTATTCGCAATTTTTAGAAGATCTTTTGTTCTTGCTCCCCATCTGTTCGAGGCGACAACTTTTAGAATGTTAGTACATTTAAAGACTTTTTTGGCTAAGTAGTTTATGTGTGATTTAAAGGTGAGGTTATTATTGAAGTAAATGCCTAATATTCTGATATCTTCCCTCCATTCGATAGTATCTTGGTTTATGGATAACTTTCGATCCGTTTTCTTTCTTTTACTTGAAAAATTAACTGCCGCACATTTCTCCGGTACAATCGTCATGTGCCAAGTTTTACACCAGGAATATACTTTATTTAGCGAATTTTGAACGTCATTAAGTGTGTTGTCAATGTCCGCACCTGAGCCTAAGATAAAAATATCATCAGCGTAAGTGATTATTTTTACATTTTTAAGATGTAGGAGGCAAAGATCTTTGGTGTAAATTTGGAAAAGAAACGGGCTCAATACCGCACCTTGGGGGACTCCTCTTTGTGATGTGATATTTGTTGAGAAATGTTCTCTCCATCTGACCTGGGCAGATCTGTGGCTGATGAAATTGTGTATCCATTGTGCAGTTTTGCCTTGTATTTCGTTTTGTAACAATTTCCATACTAGACCATCATGCCAAACTGCATCATAGGCTCCCTTAAGATCAAATGCGACGACGAAGGTGAAACGACCTTCATTTCTTGCTCGGAACAACTCATGATGGATTTCTGCCAAAATTACATTGCAGCCCCTAAAAGGTATAAAGCCGTATTGATTTTGAGGGAAAAGATTCTGTTGAATACTATGGTTTGTCAGCCTGGTTAAGATCATGCGTTCGACAGTTTTAGCGAGAGTAGATGTGAGTGAAATTGGTCTGTACGAGTTTATGTCTTCTTTATTCTTCCCTTTTTTGTGAATTGGAACTATATGTGCATTTTTAAAGGAGTTTGGGACCTCTCCGGTATTCCAGAGATGGTTAATGGTATTCAGAATTTTATTCTGGTTATTTGCTGAAATATTTTTTAATGCTTTTGCAGATATTTTATCAGGTCCGGGGGCAGAATTCCTGTTTTTATTGATTGCTTCCTGTAGTTCGTTTGAAGTGAAAGGTGCATCTAAGTCACAGTTTCCACTGAGGTCTAGGGGAATAAATTCGTTGATTTTCTGATGCATAAAAAATTTACTGAATGCATTCGCTTGGGCAACTGGTGAATGGAGCTCTCCCGCAGGCGTATTTAGGATAAAGTGAGATTTTGTATCTTCGTACCTTCTGTTATTAAGGCTCTTTAGAATTTTATAGATGCTGTGATTTTCCTTTGCCATGTTAATGGTCTTATTCCAATAAATTCTTCGTAAACAATTACATAATCTTCTTAGTTTTGCCCCTATTTGTTTGTATTTTTCCCATGCATCACGGTTTAGAGAGTTTCTTGAAAGTCGATGATATTTTCTTTTTTGGCCAAGGAGAAAACTGCATTCTCTGTTCCACCAGTGATTATTGCTGCTTGTTTTTATAATTTCATTCTTGCTGTTTTTAAAAAGGGTTTTTTCTATGATATTAAGAAATTCGTTAATATTAATGTTGTTGGCATCATTAAGGTTTTTGTTTAAATCAGAGTTGAAATTCTTCCAGTTTATTTTCCATCTGTTTTGGTAATGACTCCCGAGATGCGGAATATTTATTTTGATAGGGTGATGGTCACTGTCAAAGGTATCGGCAATTACTTCGTATGATGGATGATTGTAAAGGTCCAATGATGTGATTGTTAAGTCCAGAATAGCAGGTTTATTGTTGTTTGAATAGTATGTGGGAGTACTGCAGTTTAAAAGAACCATGTTGTTGTTAATTATCCAGTCGATTACTGTTTCAGCATCCCGGGAGTCATTATCACTTGCCAAGGGAGGTGTGGTGGATATTGAAGTCCCCCATAATTAAAAAAGGAGGGGTCAGATATTGTTGAAAGGTAGGTAGCCAGTTTTTGTTCCATGAGCCGGATGGAGAGTAGATATTAAAAATTTTTAGTTTTTTTTTTTTTTTTTAATTTTAATTCCAAGTACTTCAACATTGGAAATAGGTAGGGTGATGTTGATAATTTTAGCAGAATATTTTGTACTGACAGCCGTAATGAGCCCGCCCCCAGGACGGTTTCCCCTGTCCTTACGAAAGATGGTCTTATCTTTTAGATTAAAATTAATTTGATTATTTAAAAAAAGTTTCTTGAATGGCGATAACATCAGCGCAAAAAAAAATTCCGTGTTCAGCCAGGTGCGCTTGTTAGTGACGCTTCTAGCATTCCACTGTAAGAAGTAGCAACCTGCCATGGGAAACAAAAGGGAAAACAGGACGAAAAAAGGAAAAGTACAAGCGCACCAGAAAGCGGCCGAGAAAACTAACATTCCACAAAAGAAGAAACAGCAGGGACCGGCCCAATAGTACAGTAAAAATAGGGGTCGGACCCAAACATCCAAAAAAAAAAGCTAAACCTGGTGCAAATTGTTTATTACCCTCCCAATAAGAACAGGTAAAAAGTCCCACCCCATTGTGCGTCGGGTTTTGGAATGGGGGGCATCTAAAAATTGCAGTTTTGAGTATTTTTTCAGAATTTTTAGAATAAATTTAAAGTGAGAATATTATGTTTTACTAAATTTAAAAGCATAAAATTAAAGGTGCTTGACCCCCAAGAGGGATGACAAAACCCACAAATGCTACAGAGCTCCCCTATCCCCGTAAAGCGAAGCAGTACCCCCGAACCCCCCTCCATACATTTCATATGGAAACATTATTTTATGCTAAGAAAATTGTTAGAAATCAAGTGTGTCCATTTTCCAAGAACGATGGTGCACCTCCTCTCAAAGCTACAACACACCCCCTCTGCCAAATAAAATAAATCCTCACCCCCCCCCCCCCACCTTTTATTTCAAGTAGAAGTATTATTTCATGCAAATCTAAAATGCATAAATCAGGACTGTCCACCCCATAAGAACAGTAGCTCACGTCCTAAAACGAAATTATGTACTAAAATATTATCCTCCCCCCCCCCACCCCCTCTGATGGTGCACATTTTATTAAATAGCCAGAAAAATAACGCTGAACTGTTTTTTGCTTTCAAATGATTTCTCCTAAGCTTGTAACAAAAAATCTTCGTTATCAAGATGTTTTTTGGAATCTAGATCCTCAGCAAAATCGTTATTGTTGCAGCTATGTCTAACACAGTTTGTGCATATAATTGAGCACTTCAGTCTACTTTCAGACTTTTCAAACATTCACTATATCCAATGAACCCCTCAGAGCAAGCACAAGATTTGAGACGCAGAAAGTCTTCTAGAGCAGAAGGCTTGGCTGTTGTAATAGGACTTCATTTATATTTCTGTGGTGCTTTCTTTACACCCATCAAAAATGACACTAGCTTTCCCATACTTACAAGTGACCTACACGCTGCATTGCTGGCATATTTCCTTGAAACTTACATATCATTACCAAAAATATGTTCAAGCGGGTATCTTCCTTCTATTACATATGAGGCAGTGAGAAGCAAAGGGCAAAATTAAAAATTTGGAGATAACCAGTACAAATGGTTGGTGAACCTCTCCTATATCTTGGGGCAAGAAATGGTCCCAGTAGATCTGGTAGTTGCTTCTATACAGCATGATTTAGAAAAAAAAAATCAATGAAAGTCTACATAGGATCTTATCTTTAAACGCGTTTTATTCAAAACTTGAAAATGTCCACTTACATCCCTTTGCTTCTCACTGCCTCATATATGACACCAGCTGTTCGTTCTGTGATTTTGGATGAACCTTTTGCTTCAGATAATAGTACTTTAACGATACAGGATTTCTTTCCTTCTGAAACCAGATTCATCGAATACTGATGGAGGATCAACGCATAACTCGTACCAGAAGTTTTTAGCAATTTGTTATTCCATCTTTACTGTTCATACCATTCGGTGTAAAAGATGGTTTGGGCTTACACATATTTACAGATAGTAACTACTCTCGTAACAGAAGCTAAAGACATAACTGCTTACCTCCTTTACAAAGAAATGCCACAAAATTTTTTGCCTTCAATATGATTTGATGTTACTACCCGAACGTTTAAGAGCCATTATTTTGAAATTCAGACAAAAAACGGAAATTTTGGCAGTGACCATTTTTGATTTTCCTAATTTTTTTATATGTCAAAGTAGGCCATGTGAAGTAAACATTCTGAAACTTTTATCCTTCCAAAAAAAATTTTCCGTTCGTTAAAAATTCCCAAAGTTTTAGGTTTTGCAGCGCTTTTTTACAAAAATTCTAAAAGTCGCATTTCAGTGCGCTTTAGCTCTTTACAGAAACGCCACCTCACGGTTATGGTTATATTTATTGGTTGTACTGTATCTAGTGATGATGACTTCATAGTTATTTTGGTTGGGGGTTGTTGCTTTCTTCAGATAAGGGGTCGCAAAGTATGGATTTTATATGTTTTCGCGCAAGTTTAACCTGCGTTATTTCCCCCAAAAAGCCACCCCCCCCCCCAAAAAAAATGTAACATATACTGAAAGTTTATACTATGAAGAGAGTAAATGGCACAAAATTCGTTTGAGGTTTAATTCTTTTTAGGAGAAAAATACCTTGATATTTTTCAAATTTTCAAAAATTGTGCGTTTTTGATCGCAATTAACTCAAAACAGCATCACTACGGAGAAAAACCTTTTATATATTATGGTACCTGCGTATGTATAAAACATCATGAAATAGATAGCAGCATGGGATCTCTTCTTGTTTTCCAAAAAATAATTTTTTTGTAGCTCATTTTACGCGTTTTCTCGTACGTAAAACATGTGTCCAGTATGCATATTAGATCTGCTAAAACTTAAAGGATGTAGTAAGAATGTATATATGTGTGTATAGGAGAAGGAGAAAAAGACTAGCAATATTTTATTTTTCTGATTTTTACAAGTTGATGGTATTTTAATTGCATATTGCATGTAAATCAGAAAACGATACGATAAATCGATATCATATATATATATATATATATATATGTATATATATATATATATATATATATATATATATATATATATATATATATATATATATATATATATATATATATATATATATATATATATATATATATTGATTTATCGTATCAATACCAAAATGATTCCTTCTTATTTATGTCCATAGATATAATATATAATAGAAGAAATTTCATGAACAATATCTGCTTCACTTTCCTCTAAATGTCTATTTTCTATGTCATCTTCAAATACCTCTAAAAGTCTATCGATTCTTGATAAATCAGTATTATTCGCTTTTTTTTTTATTTGTTTTGTATACCGGCTAAAAGCAGCTTGAATTTGACCTTTTGTCAGATATTGTTCGGTTGGAATATTTTTATGTCTTCAATCATCTCTGTTCTCATTGCATGTTCTACTTGGTCGGGCGTCTGTTTTCTCCCGGTTTTCTCACCATAAAGGAACTTTTCATAAAGAAACTCTTTTTGTTTCAATGAAAATAGTGTACTTTTAGAAGTTGCGAGAGCCCACCCCTCACATGAGATTTCCAAAATATTTTCTTCTTTGTTTTCTCTTTGTTGACTGGTGGATGCCTGACCAAGACCATAAGAAACAGAACTTTTCTGTCCTTGCAGCATCTTGACTCAGTTTTTCTTTACTCCATCAGACGATGTTGCTACTTTTACATAACTGTGTTTTCCAGAGTAAATGTGCTGCTCGTAGTCACCTTTTTTGAGAAATGTGCTCATGCAATCTGGTACTGAGCAGAAATAGGAAGCAGCATAGTCCCTGTCCAATCTTCGTCGTTTCTGTGCTTTGACAATGCTTTGAGGACGTTGATATTCCGCAGAAGAGAATTCCGAAATAACTGAGTGACCAGATTTAAAGAATGCATCTTCTGTAAATGAAATTTCCTTTCCTTTACCGACGTCGAAATACTGCCAGACTTTTAATCCCGAGTTGTTTATTTCCACCAAATGATATAAATTTATACTAATTAAATGTTCTGAAATTTACATATTGTTTTTGCGTCATTTACTCTACGTAAATATAACCACACTGTGAATGGATAGCTAAAAGAAAATTATACCGTAGAAGCGATATATATATATAATATCGATTTATCGTTTTCTGATTTACCTGCAATTAAAATAGCATCAATTTGTAAAAATCAGAAAAATCAAGTGTTGCTAGTCTTTTTCTCTTTCTCTATACACACATATATACATTCTTACTACATCCTTTAAGTTTTAGCAGATTTTATCTGCATACTGGACACACGTTTTATGTTCAAGAAAACGCATAAAATGAGTTACAAAAAAATTATTTTCTGGAAAACAAGAAAAGATCCCATGCTGCTTTCTTTTTCATGATATTTTACACATACCCAGGTATCATAATATATAAAAGGTTTTTTTTCCTAGTGATGCTGTTTTGAGTTAATTGCGATCAAAAAAGCACAATTTTTGAAAATTTGAAAAATATCAGGGTATTTTTCTCCTAAAAGAAGTTAAACCTCAAACAAATTTTGTGCCATTTACTCTCTTCATAGTATAAATTTTCAGTATATGTTACATTTTTTTTCGGGGGGTGACTTTTTGGGGGAAATAACGTAGGTTAAACTTGCGGATAAAATCCATACTTTGCGACCCCTTATCTGAAGAAAGCAACAACCCCCCAACCAAAATAACTATGAAGTCATCATCACTAGATACAGTACAACCAATAAATATAACCATAATCGTGAGGTGGTGTTTCTGTAAAGAGCTAAAGCGCACTGAAATGCAACTTTTAGAATTTTTCTAAAAAAGCGCTGCAAAACCTCAAACTTTGGGAATTTTTAACGAAGGAAAAAAAATTTTTGGAAGGCTAAAAATTTCAGAATGTTCACTTCTCATGACCTACTTTGACATATAAAAAAATTAGAAAAATCAAAAATGGTCGCTGCCACACGTTGTCTGAACTTCAAAATAATGGCTCTTAAGGTCTTATCGCAACTCACCTTATCATCAGCGAGCAATACCCATACCAACTTGAGAAAGAAGAAACTTCTGGGGCTTTAGAAACGGATTGAGATTTCCAAACTGAGAGACAAAAAGGTGTAAATATTTAGCATTCTATTGATGTATTGCTCATCAAGACTTGTTCTATCGTTGAATCACTACAGGTTCTAGACCACCTGAATTTGTCACTGCGTTAGATCGATGGATAACTGATGTTTGATGTGATCAAATTTTTTTTATCGCATAATGTACTCAAACGTTTCAGATAGAGTTGCAAGTATATGTCCGCATATTTAGCATAATTCACATAACCAGCTGCGTAAAAGAGAGGTAGCTTGGTGTTTGCAAATGAGAACCCCCACCGACTCAGAGGGTGCAGAATTGCAGCATTGCCCGTCACACTATTGGCAATTCCGGTTTGTCCCACCCTTACGGTGATGGCAAAAGATTGTAGAAAAGTTTAAGTAAGTTAATCAAGAAGAAGTAGGGAAACTTTGGTCAATTTGGACTTTTTTTTATGCTGCACAGGAATTTTTTTTCCCAGCGCTCTAAACAGTTTAATAACTCCAGTCACAAATAATTTGGTTACTGAGTTCGCTTAGATCTTTTAGAATTATCATTCTGACATTACCATATCATTGTGAGGCATTTTGTACTTCGGAAAAGTTTAAGTCAGGGAAATTTTTTCGTGAACTTCACTGCAAATGTGCACTCACTGTGATTTTAGAATGTAAATTCAGGGTCCCCCCCCCTCAAAGCGATGGCGCACCCCTTAAGTGTGACGGAGTACCCATCAAGAATAAAAGTCCTCAATAAAGAAAGAAATACCCCTTGAAAAAACTGCCTTAAAAATTCCAATGACGCAAAGCTGCTCCATGGACACCCCCCCCCCATTCCCCCCCCCCCGCCTGTACACCCCTGTTAATTAGAATTTTTTATGTGAGAGTTTATTGTTTTACTATTATAGAGTGGTTTCTGCGAGGTTTCAGAATTTTTTTTAAGTAATAGAAATAATAGAGGATTATTTCGTCTCCCCCCCTTCCCCCCAAAACCCGGCGCGCAAAGTGCTGGGACTTTTTACCCCTTCTTGCTGGAAGGGTAAGAAGTAATTTGCAACAGGTTTCACTTTTTTTTTTTTTTTGGATGTTTGGGTTTGGCCATTTTTTGGCCTAATTTTACTGTACTACAAGAGCCTCATGATCCATCTGATTTTCGTCTTCTAAACAATCCGTGTCTCCTCTTTTCCTCTTAAAGGCGTTCCAGTCGATCTTGGAGTCCATGTTTTGAAAGGATATTTTTTTTTTATTACCAGAGTTGGTAACTAAATTTTGTAGCATTTTCGCCACGTTGGTGTTTATTTGAAGTATACAGTTTTTCATCACCATTTCAATTGATGTTTGTAGCTGGCTGATTTGGCTGATGAATTCAGCTCTAATTTTGGATTCGAATTTTTCCATTCTTTCTTGAATGGCTTTATCCATAACCTCTTTGGTTATGAATTTATTTTCCTCGCCCTTAGCAGTAATCTTAGCATACGTGGTGTTGTTACTTTTTATTCTTCTTCTAGCTTCACTTAAACTTAAGTGAATGATGCATTTGAATGTCATGATTTCAGCTTCTTTTATCCTCTTTGGGCATAAATTGAAATTTGCTGGATGTGCATTTTCGCAGTTGATACATTTTGGAGGGAAAGTACATATCTCTTTGTGTCTATCTCCGCAATTTATGCACTTACTTGCCTCTGTGCATTTGCTGGTGATATGGAAGAAAGAGAAACAGTTGCTGCATTGTCTTGGCTTGTCAATGAATAGAGATATTTTTTTTCTCATCATGAACAATTTGATATACTCAGGCACTTTGTGCCCTGTGATTGTGATTAATATCATTTCTGTCGGTATTTGCCCCTGAGGGGTATTTTTCTGAAAGCGACGAGCTTTCAATATGATAATTTTATTTTCTAGTTCCAGTTCAGATGTCAGGTCAGTTAGTCCTATGTCATTATTGATGTCCCTAAGGAGGAAGCGTGAGGTGTAGTTTTCAATGATTAGATGGGTTTGGACTTTTATATTAAGTATGGTGGTTATTGATGTGATTTCTTTAGCACATTCAAAGCTATCAGTGATAATCAAAAGGCTGTCAGTTCTGGTGTAGTTGATGCTAGTTATCTCATTGGAGCGTTTGATTTTTGCCATTAATTCAGCCTTGATAAGCTTTGGTTTGTTACGAGGGATTTTTTCTGTGTCGATACCCGATAAAAATATGGGGAACGAGGTGACGCCATTTTCAAATGCTGTTTTTACAATGTCCGCATTTGGTATTTCTTTAGTGTACTTGTGGGGCTCCATGAGGATGGGAGAGCATGCATAAAAAAGGAGAAAGCAAGAAAAAGCAAAAGGCACCTTACCTAGGAAACGAAAACATGAAGTGGCAAACTCACCACCGAAAGGGAACTTGCTTGCTCCCCAGAGCAAGTAGAAAATTCATTCGTGAAAAACAGTCCTGTATTCGAGAACTACGAAGCCAATAGGAGAGAAAGACCAAGGCCGAGTAGAGTCTTATATACAATAGGCGGACATACAACGGGACCACCTCGCTCGGCAGCCAATCACTAGACAAAATTTCCGAGTTAGGCCTAGCTCGGATGCATTCCTAAGTCCAGAGTGTTAACTAACTAAATGAACAAGCGGACAAAAACCGAAAAGAAAAAGAAGCGACGAAGTGCGGTCGCACTCCTATCCTATTTACATTCCTCTCAAAAAACACAACTTTCAGTTACACTTTAATAAGCGGAGCCCACTCACGAGCTCTAACCACCTTCCTCTTCGAACTCTCGGATCCCGACCTCGTCCTTCCGTTATTTTCAAGAAAAAATTTTAACAGTGTGCTTTTATTCAATCGATATCTTCATGCTTCTTTTTGTCAAGTCATTTACTACCATGATTGATAAATATTTTATTTTCATAAGATGTGTGAAATTAAATATTACTAAATTAAAATAGTATATCTCTTCGGAAAATGAAAAAATATTAATATTTTATTTACAAGAATAGAAAATGTATGGGATTAAATAAAAAAATGCTTTTCTAGGCAACTTTCTACTCTAGCTACCTTAAAAATTGAAATCGGATTGCCAATACTCGGGAAAAGATCGCGTTTCAGTTCGATAGCAACTAGATGGTGATGTTGAGACCTTCCAAACACAAGGACGTATGAAGGTTGTTTTGAGACAAAAACGCAATGCAAAATGATAGGGACAGGCCCGAGATTGCATCATGACGACTCAAAATCATATAGCAATAGAGAGTTGGAAGTGATTTCTTGACACGAGAAATTTGAGATATGCCGGGAGTACTCCAGACTGCTTGGATTTTTATGCGGTGAAGATGTGAGGTGTAAATTGTAGCCGTTGGAAAACAATTCGAACACTTACTTTGACCCATGTGCTTTTGCTTTTTTACATGTAAAATGAAAAAGATTGTTCATTTACAGTCTTTTTCTTTGTGGTGCTTCTTTGCACATCACCGCTTCAGGAAAGTATTTCCAAACCTGCATTCAATATGATTTCGAGTCCTCACGTTGCTTCCTACCTCTCTTAAGAGTTCTAAAACAGTTAACTGAAACCCCCTGTATTTGTACTTTGTCATCATGCAAAAATTTTTAGTACCGTATGATCGCTTTTTTGTGTAGCGAGCTCCTTTTGTAATAGTTGTTGTGATATTAATACAACTTTTTCCAAGAAGAAACAGTTCGTTATAAAACAAGAAAGAAAAAGAAAAGAAATAAATGAAAAAAAAAAAAAAAGTTGCGTGAAATTGAACCAAAAAAGAATACGAATAATTTTTATTTTGTAGCAAAAGATCTAGGGGTGCTCCACCTCTCAAGAGCACGGGCGCATCCCCTCCCTTCCCCCCAAATAGGGAAAAATACCCCTTAAAACACCCCTCCTAAAAACTTCAATGCCGCAGTCATCCCGCTCCTCCTAAATGCTTAAAAATGTGTTATTCCTTGGAGAGGATTTAGCAACATTTAGGTCGCAGTTGAAAACTCTTTTCATGGGATTGGGCCCGGATCTATGAATTTTGGGACCCCCTGCAAAAAAAAAAAAAAATATGTAGAGCCCCTCTCTAGAGCCAGCAGTGTGAATTTTTAACGTTAATAAGTCTTGGCGTTAGTTTATTTTCAATCACCCCCCCCCCCCCAATGTCTTTGCCCGTTGTGCCCCTTAAGGACGTGCACCCCGCACTGTACGGCCTGCAAATTGCGCGAGGCGCCCATCTCGTCGAAGAGAAGCTTAATAACGCTAATTTGCGAGAGAAAACTTAGGCGGCAAACCCGAATTCGAGCACGAGTAGAAAAGGTTTTCTCGCTTGTTTTTCAAAGCGCGTTCTCACTTCGTAGGCTCCAATTTCTGCTGTAAGTTTTTATGTGTTTTGGTTGAAAATATTATGGCGAATACATTTGAATTATTTACTTTCTTTTTAATTTTGAGAAATGTATGTTTAAATTTTATTCGATATTTCCTTATTAGCATGCCTTCAAATTGTAAGTACTTTTTTTGTTATTTTTCTTATCAAATAGCTATAACTAACATTCAAGCTCTGTAGTTTGAACCATATAAGCATTAACATATTATCTTCAACAAAATATTAGAGTCAAAAGTAGTTTTGTCACCATAATGGTTTTGTAACTGATGTTGTCTGGAAATATAAAAAGGACGAATGTTTTGTCCGTTCTGTTTAACCAAATTTGAAATCTTATGTTTAATTACGATTAATTATTCCAAATGTGTTCTAATGAGAGTTCTTGCATTTTAGGGTGACACCAGGTGTCGAAGCAAATTGAAGAGTGAAACTGAAGGATCAGGTGTTACCTTTTCAAGAACAGATCCTTCGAAAAAACACACCATCTGTTAAAGGTAAATCCTTTGTTTTATCCTACCATACGTTTACTGATTTCATACTTCATTTTTGTATAATTAGTTTAATGTTAGGAAAGGCTGAAGCTTTAATTAAAATTGGCCGCTCGAAGTTAGTTTATGTGGATTGACAGGAGAACAGTACGGACTTTCTTTTCCAAAACAAAAGAAAAATGTTTTTTTATTGTCAAAGATGTGAAATTCGATGGCGGAGGTCTATTTTTCGCAACTTTAGCGTTTTGAGAGATACGTGATTGAGGTATGGCTTATAATGGTAGATTTGTATTGCGTAAGTCTCTTTGTATCGCACTTTATTCGGAAATTTTCGATAACAAAATTGGGACTACAGCATAACATCGTTTACTCCCCCCCCCCCCCAGTTTATCCGGATCTGTTTTATCTGGATTAAATTTTTAGAATATACAAAAAAATATATATTTATTTAAATAATATATTTATTTGAATAGCAGTTATAAGTTATAATAGCAGGAACGGAATTATAAATGTTCTATATACTCGGTTTTTATTTTGATTATTATTATTATTTTGAGTTTTTATTTATTTAGATTGTTTTTATTTTGATACGATTTGATTTTGTTTTTTTATTTTGATGAAAGTAAAATTCCGTCGTAGATCGTACAATAAACTCATAGTCATCTAAGACACATCATGGCGCACTTTTGGCATCAGGTCGACACCACTGCAGCTGAACTATAAAAGGATTCAGTTTTTGCTCGAAACAATCACATGTAAATTGATTACAAAGCATGTTTTTTTTTTTTTTTTTTGAAGATATTTAAAAAAAAAAAGTCTGCTTATTTACGGTCGTATTTTGCTTATTGAACTTTAGTTTATTCGCACTGCTTTCGGTCCCAGTTATTCCGGATAATGAGATTGCTTTCTACTTCACTCAAGACCATCGATTTAATTCAGGAATTGAAAACTAATTCGCTATTTAAAGCGTTGTTAGCTAACTATTCGGCGTCTTCACGCATCAGCAAACACTTGCTCCGCACTTGTGGAGCTGTGTTTCGGTTATTCGCGGGGTCCTAGAACATACTCCATTTAAGTACACGGTAGAACCCCGTTTATCCGACTCCCGTTTATCTGGATCTCTGGTTTATCCAAATAAAATTTCTGGAGTTTAAAAAAAAAGTTTTATATTCACACAAATGATTTCAAACTATGATAGCTGAATTACAAAGGCACCAAACATTTGCTTTTTATATTTATCAAATGTAAAACTCCTACATAAAGCGCGTAATAAATTATAGCAGTCTTTCAATTATCATGGCTTATTTGGAGCGTCAAACCGAAACCACTGCAATGGAATTATAAATAATAATGTGTTTGCTAGTAACAATCCTAAGTAGTTTTGTCGCAAAACATTGTTTTTTGCTGTAATAAATGTCAAGTCTGATTGTTTCAGGATTAGCTTTGAGTATTTTTCGGACTATCTGGATTAATTTGGATCGCAGTTAGTCCAGATAATCGAACTTACAACTCGACGTTAAATCCCGGTTATCACAAATTTGCCATTTCAACTGCGCTTGCGCACTGACTTAGCTTTTTGGGTTTTCTGATTTCGTGTTGCTTGTTTATAATGAGGCTCAGCTAGAGTCAAAAAAATTAATGTATGCGGTTAGAATATTTTCACAGCGATTTCGTGATATATTATATGGAACTACGGATGTGAATAACTGATAATCTTTATAATGTAAATAGAAAAAAGACACTTCAATATTTATTGGTTTGGAAATATTTATTGAACATAAACGTAAAACACGTTGTGCACTTCAAAAATGATTGGGATATGAGTATTATACATTTTTATTTGGGTTGAGGGTTCGGCTTTGTATTAGAAGTGATGCTGCAATTTTAGTACGCTCTTCTGAGGTTAAAACTTTGCTGTTATTTTTGTTCCTTTTCATCTTTTTTGTTGAAAATAATCTTCTTTGAGGTACTATATTTTTGTTTGATGGCAAATTTGATTTAGGAATCGATCCTTTGGCAGTGTTTTCCATCATTGACGGGAGCATTGCGTTGATGTATGTAAGTTTTTTTTTAAGAAAACAAAGTTGTTGTCTATTTGCTGAATCGATGATCTTGCACAACTCTTGTTTCAATGCATCTTTCTCATGTTCAGTATTGTCTGTAACTACATCAGTTTTCTGTATTTGTTTCATTAGGAACTCAGTTTCGGTGTTTGTTTTTACTTTTAGCTTATCTTGATTTGAAAATTTTGAGACAGATGAGCTTGCACATTCTTCTTTTTGAAGCATACAGACTTTGTGAATGTGTTTGCACATATTCCATTTTATAGCTGAATCTGGACAGCTGCAAATAAATTTGTGGATGCATACTTCACATTCATAGCACATTAATTTGCATTGATCAGAAACGCACTTTTTACTATTTTCTTCAACCAAATACATTTCGTTACAGTTTTTATTAAGGACGTTCCATCCTTCTTCGCAGTTTGTAACGATGGTGTCCATTTTGAAACTCGTTCCGTGGCGGGTTCTGATATTTTTAATTTTATTTGACACTTTCCCTCTGTATAATACCGTGAGACAATTGAAGATTTTATTGCGCAAGAAACTCATTAAAACGTGTAGTGACGTAGTCCAGACGTTTAATTGATTTTTCCTCTAAATAAATATGTTTTATAGTACCATGCATGCGTTCTAAATGCATGTTTTTGTTTATACCACTGTGCAGTCTGTAACAATATGCCCAAGAACTGATTTTATTAGCATAATGCTTTTAAAAATACTGAGCAAATGCGACTGTGTCTTCATCATTGCTGAGAATGTGAAGAACGCCTTGAACCATAGCTTCGATTGCTGATGCATCAGTTTCTTCCAATAATGTTCTTAACAGTTTATGTGTGTAATCTTGTTTCTCTTTGCCTTTTATCTTGGATAAATTTTTGCGCCAAGCGCGATCCACATGCCATGTGCAATATAAGCGGTGGTGTGGTTCGCTCATTACTTGCTTCCAAGCGTTATAAAACGCATTTTCCATGTCCGACATAATTGATTCAGGAATTATAATTCCAGCTTCAGTTTTTATGTGTTTAAAAAAAAACGGACAGTGCTTCTTCATCGATTCTGTTTGAGACGAAAAAAGCGCACGGAAAACCTTCCCGTATGTCGTCTATAACCATTAAAGTTATTAGCTCGAATCCATAGCCATTGAGACCATGTGTTCCGTCAATACTGATACAGTCTGATCCATACATTTTTAACATTTCTCTCTGCGCTTCGTTCATAATAATTAAAGCAAAATCCTCATTTTTGAAAATCGGCTCACTTTCTAGTACTTCTTGAGGTTTATAGAAAAGAACGCATGAATCACCATTTTGTGAGTCGTTCATCTGTTGTACCCAAACGTCAATGCTTATAGCATCATTGGAGTGCTTTTGAATGCCTGATTTTAATTCAAAACTTTTTTCAATGTTGTGTAAATCTTGTTTCGTTAATAAATGGATTCTTTTCAGATCAGTGCTGTTCGTAACAGAATTTCTAACTTCATCTAGTATTTTGTGCAACGGAATTTTCATAGCAATTTTTCTGCAATGCTTTTCCTTTCTGGAGATGACAGTTGAATGTGACAAAGCTCCATTTGATGTCCAATATGAGTTTTAGTGTACGTTACTGTACACATCCCATCAGTATTTTCCTTAATTTTCAAACTAGCTGGGCAAAGATAGTTTGCTTTCTTACTCCCTTGAATTTTTAAATGTCTAATATTTGTGCTTTTAGACTTGAAATATCCTGATCTATGGCATTCAAAATAATGATGTTTAACACCATCATGTGTTCTACTTCTAGAGCCTACAATAAATTTCAATTTGTCCTCTGCTTCAATTCCCTCTTTCCACGATATAAACTCCGCATAATTAGAAAATGGTAGCGTCTCTTTTAAAAATTTTATGCTGTGTTCGTTTTCATAGTGATTAAAAAGAGCAATTTTCGGTAGAGAAATAGAACACAATGAACCTGCATGAGATATCGGCTCAAATGCAACTGAACAATGTTTCACTCTTTGATGCGCCTTAAGATGATGTGCATAAGAAAAGTTCTTGGAGCACATGTTGCATTTGAAATTCAAAGTTCGATTAGGTTGCTGGCTTTGAAAATCATCAGTTGAATGAAGTTTCATAGAATGCCGCTTTAAATTGCGTTTACATGGAAACCTCTTATTGCATTTTGAACATTGAAAAGCGGAATCTGTACTTACTGCTAAGGAACAATTTTCAGACTCAATATTTTCAACTGCAAGTTCACATGCATTTTGCATGTCGTGTAGAACAGGCTAATTTGGCCCTGAAAAGGGCCTTTGTTCGATAGACTCCGAATCAATAATTAATTAACCTTAAACAGTTATCAAAACTCAATCTTTATTGAGGCCTAAAAACTGAATCAGAGAAAGCTTTGTGATTTCTAATTTTTATCTGTTGCCATCTCATATGTATTAAAAAGTTTAAAATGTTTGTAATTAAATTTAGCAAGATTTTTGAAATCAGCTGAGTCCGCGCGCAAGCGCAGTTGAAATGGCAAATTTGTGATAACCGGGATTTAACGTCGAGTGAACTTACACTGTACCATTATTTGCTATACACCAATCGCATATAGGAACGTTGAAGTTGTGAAAAATGAGACCCTCACCATTGAATCAGTGCCCTAGATACATAGGGTAGGTGGGGGTAAAGCCCCGCGTGGGGTAAAAACCCCGCACCGACATTTTAACTTGATCACTTTGGAGTAAGAAATTTACCTCTAGGTGGTGGGTTTGTCCTATGGGAACCTATTGATCAATGAAATTTTGTCCTAACTAGGAACTCCAGAGACGAAAAAGGGGGATAAGTCTGTTTTTTACTACTTTGATCTAACTTTTTTAATATATTATTTGAACATTGTAAAATGTAGAATTTGAAAAGAAGAATCAATGAATTGCATGTTAATACTGGTACATTAAAGCTTCACCTTCACGTGAAAACAGTTATTCTAATGGCTGCTTAAAAGCAACATGGGGCATTTTTCAGAAAGTGACAAAATGGGGAAAATCCCCGCAGTTGTTTTGGGGTAAAACCCCGCATCGCCAAAAGGTCAAGGATTCTCTCCACTCGGCTTAAAATTGACTCTTTTTTGAAATATTATTAATATCTTTGTTTCGCATGGTGTTTTGTACAGCTTATTCATCTTTAAAAATTAATTGTTGGTGTACATTTACTCATGAAGTTTTAATTTGGATAAGATTTGTTAGGTAAAATCTTACATTCATTTCAATTCAAATGTGCTTTCATTAATGTAATAATATCTTCTCTTTTTTTTAAACATTTACGTGCGTATAATTTTTTGTTCTAGTACCTTCAGAAGAAAAACAGTTCAGAACCATGATAAATGTCGAGATTAATGAAGCACGTAACTTAATTGCAGGCATCTCTTCGTTCTGTATGGTAGACATTAAAGTTAGGTTCAAAAATATCGATTGAAGACATCTCTGAAAAATGGAATAAAAGCTTGGGACTTCGAAGAAGAAACAAATTTCCCTATAATTTCGAGTAAAACTGTAGAAAATAACTCTAAGCTTATCCCTGCACAATGTCGCTAAGATAACTTCAATATGACAAGGAGGAGGAGATTATGTAGAGAGTTTTTTTTTAACATAAAACACCTAGAAGCCTGCAAATGTACTGAGACACAGGAAGAGTCATTGGAAATGAAGACGTTATAAACAAATTGTCGTAACCTCAGCAGGACACGGTTCCATCCACGACACAATAACATTTTTAGAAAACTCAACCTAGTGTACTGTTAACTCAAAGAACTGGTACTAGATATTCAATTAAATTATAACTTCAGGCATTTAAATTATTTTTTATAATGCGGCTGTCATTTTTTCCCGAGTAATTAATCCCCCTTTTGTGGAGAAGAAAATATTTTCGTGACAAAGTTAAAAAAAAAAAAAGATTAAATGTGTGAGATATTTAAGTTCGGTACTGCTGAATAACAATAAAGCAATGGTTCAAGGAGGTTTTTCAAGTTTTTTTTATCGAGCATTCACCCTTTTTATTCACATTCATCTTGAGTGGGGTAAAGATCCGCATTGCGGGGTTTCACCCCATTTTGTGGGGCAAAACTCCGCAATTTTGTTTTCCCGCTAAATTGTAATTTTCTCAATTATTACTAATCAGATGTAGCTAAAATTTGGAAAGATTATAGGTAACAACCCACGCAATGACTCTAATTTGAAAAAATGGGAAAAAATGCCTTTTATTGACCATGGTGGCATAAAAACTGAAATTTGCGGGGTTTTACTCTCACCTACCCTATTGCAACTGGAAAAAAAAATACTTTGTACTTTTCTACTGACACATGTTTTCATTGAACAGAGAGTACAAAAGGTAATCTCAAATAGAACAACAAAAGAAAAACAAGTTTGAAGAATACAAGGGATCTTAGTAACCAACTAAATAAACCAAGTGGTCAACTTACAAAGGATTTTTTACAATACTCCAAACCAAATTTGGGGTACATTAGTGGTCAAGATAGACAGGTAATTAAGATAGAAAGATGGTCAAGTTACAGAGGTTTCCCTTCATTATACAAGATAGGACTGATTCCGTTCCTGACAAAAGCGGTCAACATAGGTGATCAACTTTACAGGTTTTACTGCAGCTTGAATTGGTTCGTGTGAGGTATGGCAGAGGCGCCGCCCGTTTGTATTCCGATTCCCGAATTTGGCTGACATTCTGCAGTCTAGTGTCTGAATTTACACAGAGGCCTAGTCGAAATCTAAGTTTATTCTTGAATCGGCTGGAAATGAGTTCGGCATTTGTTGCTCGGTAAGTGTTTTAGTGCAGTTTTATTAAATGCGAATGTCGCCAAAAGGGCGATAAAAAAAATCGAGTCTCGGAGAGGAATTTGAAAAGGCTTGAAATGAATGCGTGATGAAAACAGATCGTGAATGTGGTTGAAATCTGGTTGGGTCTGCATACTTGTGTAAATAAATCGCATTTGAGTTTGACAACAGCAGTTAAGTCGTGTTGAAAATCTTCAAATGCAAGAAATCGCGGATTTTTTTCCTGCGACACGAATCACGGTGTAAACAGATACGACAATTTAATAGCGAAGAGAAAATGTAAAGGTAAGACTTTTTTCACGAAAGAATGATGTACACGGCTCATGGGGATGTGGGGGGGGGGGAGGAAAGATGTTTTATCGAAATGACGGGGTTGAATGCAGATTTTGTTTAGAAAGCAGTATTGCTTAAAGTAAAATGCACATTTGCAAATGTTGATTTTTTTTTTAAGCGCACAATCTCAAGAGGGTTAGAAAACAAGTTCGAAAGGGAAATGAAACTAAAAAAATAAAATAAACATCCGGCATCCAGTTTTCATTTGAATTATGACGTCTTGAATTACGTTTTTTGCAATCACGAATTGTGAAAAGACTCGACTCGTTGGGTTTCTTGTTTCTACAAATGGAATAGAAATGACCGAGAAATGTGCATCCGTCATATTATGATCGGTGATGTCCTAGAATAGGAAAATTGGCATATCCGTAAAAAAAATTAATGGTTATTAGGATGCGGTGATAAAATAAATATTTCATGGCCGATATCCACAAATACACTTGTCATAAATATTGCTTTTAGCGTATAACGTCATGTATTTTTTAATCTTATCAGTCTTAAATGGAGATTTTGTATTTTGGATATTTTTTGGACATTTCATTTTTTTAACGAAGTCGCTTCAAAATATTAGTATTTTTTATATCTGAAAAGCAATACAAAAAATATGAATTGGATTTATTTAAAATTCGTGTGAAATGATGCCTCATAAGATAAACCTCAAAAAAAGTTTCTCGGAAAAGCTCCACTTTTCATTCTTAGCACCAAAATGTAATTTCGTTACGATTTTTTTTTTTTCAATTTCATGAGCAACAGACAACACTATCATTGAAACTCTCATGTCTTGCAAAATGGGCTAGAGGTTAACCTAAATGCTGCAGAAAAAACATTACTGGTAGTTAAATGATGAAGTGACGGAATAAGATCTTAAAAATGCGTCCTGCACGTCGAAATCGCGGGAAGAGCAAAGTTTGCTACATCTACGTCACCCACAGTAATCGCGGGATTCGGGTTTATAGTGAGAGAGTTTAAATATAGGAATTGTGTGTGTGCAGGGGGGGGGGGCGGTATTTCATGGATTGTGTCTCTTATTGTCAGTGTAACCAGAGAAAAGTTTACTTGCAATCAATCTTGAACAGAAACGCGATTTGAAATGCGCAGGAATTAACAAGATAACGTTCTTTGTGAAGAAACTTTGAAGCAAGTACTCACAAATAGACCTTTGATTTACAGTCTGGTAACGCATAAGTTGCATACACGTTTTTAATGTTTGCTATCATTAAAAAAATGTTTCGCAAGTACGCATAGCCATAATGCTATTTAACGACCAAATTCGAAAGGATTTTCTTAAGCGATCGTGAAAAACTTAAACATTGAAAAGGAACATAAATGACAGTAGTCTGTTGGTCTTGCTTATTTCATTTCTAGTAGATGAAAAGAGCATTTGCAAAAGCAGTGCAGGTCCCTATGAAAATAAAGTTGTGTATCCTTAACTTTAGGCAAGTTCCAAGGACTGTTTTAAATTATTTTCAAACGTGTATTGAATGTGTTTTGTACGTGTACTTATGTCCAAGAGAAAATATTTTTAAAAAAAATAGACTATTCTCTGTAACCAAAACATTAAATAACGTTACTTAAACCATGAAATACGGCAGACATTTTTCAGAAGTAGCTGGGGTTACGAAACATCTGCTTTCATAAATATTGCTTCCTGATTTTTGAATGCATCCATTTTTCCTGCAGGATTTTGAACGAATGAGATCGTTGATCTGTTGACCAACTGTCGTTGGCAGGTAAACTGCAGTATCTGCATAAATGAGTTTTTGAGATCTTTGAAGAAACTTGTTTTGGATTCGACGCTAACAATAGGGAATTCTTGGAATTAGACATTTTTTTCGCCCTTTTTATCAGCGAAACCAAATAAGAAAGTTTGTACAAAAGCGAACGTGCAATAAATGACAAAAATAATTTTTTAAAAATGCATTTAAAACCCTATACCTGCCCACGGCGGGCTGTTTGTTGCAATTATATAAATAGATAACTCAAATTGTCATTGGAAGTTTTATCAATTTAATATCCTAAATTTTGTGAAGTGCACGAGGGGGGGGGAGAGGTTACATTCGCCTCACATCACCTGGTAAACATTGACAGTTAGGAGAAAATAGGATTAAAGACACGATCGAGTTTTAGTAGTATAGATTCACTAGAGGGATTCGCAACAGGCTCGCTTTGCTCGTCCTGCCCCGTTTGTCACCTGCGTGGTGAGGATTGAAATGGTATTTTTAATTCCGATCTCTGACCCTTCAAGGTTTAGAGGGGTGAGTTAGGAAAGATTAATTTTCTCTGCATGTCGTGTACCCAACGACAAAAGTAGTAACCTGGTAAACTTTAACAGTCCGGAAAAAAACAGGATTACAGACCCAGACAGATACACGCACAGATTTTCAGATGTAGGTATGCGGGTCGTAGGTTTGTATACCAGCATCTAAGAACTCTCCATGTCCCCTTTCAAAAAGTAACACCGTACCTCATCGATTAGCTTTGCTATCCCCGTAGGTCTCTAGGGCCATAGATGAGTACTTTTTTCATTAGTGGCTAAGAACTCGTCCAAGTCACCTTTCAAACAATAACTGGCTACGAAGATCAGCTTCGCAGAACCCATGTGACCCGCAGGCCGTAGATTGTGTGAAACCCGCTAAGAAACTAAATCAAGGCACCTTTCAACCAAAAAGAAATAAAAACTAGTTCATCCCTTTAATTGCTACGGTGCCACAGACATTCCTGTACCTAAACATACATAAGCCCGTATAAACGCTAAAATGAAAGCTTAGTCACCATCAGAAAGCTAAGTTGGCGTAAGATGGAACAGAATTTCGAAGTTTCAACTTTGGACACTTTCCTTTCTATTGAGAAGTGAAATTTTGCGCGTGGTGTTTAAAACTACTCTATGAGAGTTACTGGGTATGGAAAATTTGCCTTTGTGATTGCTTCTTGGCGAATGAAATAATGTTTACATTTACTTCAGTGCAAAAACTTCATTTTACCACGGAGACGAGTGGGTAAATGTAAATCCTAATTTCTTTCCCCATGTGGTTGATGTAGGTAGACAATCGCAGTCAGTTTGGATCTCGATGTAAGGTCATCCTTCAGGATCTCCCGAAACTAGCCTTATAACCGGAGTGACTTTGTAACCGAATCTTACGATAAGCATACGTATAAGCAGTACTATTCTCTGCAAAATTACTTACATTAAAAACTATCTGGTTATTATGACCCTTAAGTCCTTAACCCTAATAGAAATTGAATGAAAAATCAATAAATGAAATTATTATCTTCAGCTTTTAAGTTCAGAATAAAGTTGTATATGAGTATGCTTAAGCAAAGTACTCATATACAACTTACCTCACTCAAAATAATACGGAATACACGACTACCGCAGTTTCCTAATTTTTATATAAACAAAATTAATTTTATATTTTCTGCAAAAAAAAAAAAAAAAGCTCTCTCATATCTTTTAAAAATGTTTTAAATTATTAATACTCCGAGTGCATGTTTATATCAACACTTCCGGATCATTGTCTGTATATCCACCTTCTAATACTTTCTCTGTACTACTACGTTTCTAGAGTAAATAACTATTCATCGATAAAAGATAGTAGACCACGAAAAATTCTTCGAATTGAATTTCTATAAATTTGAAATACCCTCCTCCCCTTAAAATAATTAGACAAAAGTGACCACATAAGCAATTACGATACTCAAGGCCTGACCATTTATCCGATAATTCATTACAATGAGTTTCTATTCTTAGAACCGAGACTAAAGAAAAATGGCCTTATATACGGGTGACCTTATATGCGGTTGATCTTATATATATGTCTGACGCAATCAGTTTCGAAGCTTAAGACGTTTTGTACTAACAATGCTCAATCTTCGGCTCGTAGGTCACATGCAACCGGATGAATCTTTCAAACTTAATCTAAAATCATTTAAAAAGAAAGCTTACAAAACATTACGTTACGTTTCAGTAAGTTACCGCCCTAGCGGAAGCCGCTCTTGACTTCCTTAAGAGGTTTTCTACCTCCAGCTGAGTCACTTCCTATGCCGGACTGATGAGTGCTAATATGCACGAAACTGCAGTCCTCGGGTGGAATGACTGAGCTGGCGGTGTATTTCATGTATTACGTTACGTGTTTAATTTGCGTAATAACACAAGTGTTTTTACACAAAAACTTGATGTTCCTGAAAAAAGCTTCGCTTCACTTGCAAATACTTCAACTTCAAAAATCACTAAGTGTGGGTTTTTTTTAACAGTTTGTTCGTATTTTTTACCTCTTGCTTTCGTCATGCCAAGCGCACCGGTGGGAATCGAACCCGCCACCCCTTGCACCACACACAAGCCAGGACGAACACCCGTTATTTGAGGCCCTTAAAGTAACATTAAAGTAGTAAAATGTTTTTCAATGCTTTGCGTAACAGTATAATGATTATTATTTTAAAAATAAGAGCAACAGAATGACTATCAAATAAATGAACAAAAACTATTCCGTCCATGATTTTTGTTTTTCAAATTTTTACCGTTCCGCTGGTAAAACAGATTTTAAACGTTGGTTTACTTTTCATGCAAAAAAAGGTTCTTATTCAACGTCATTTGAAGTTAATATGTGACCAATCACAGAGTTCCAAACTCGCGCATGCTTGCATTCTAATGCGCCTAGTTTCTGAACAGCAGTTTTTCTTTCAGTTCACGATTGATCTCGATGGGCGGCTCATGGAGTGGTTGAAAGTTCGGAAAAAGGTTTTCTTCGAAGACGATTGAATCTTCTACGCAGCTGTGTCCGGAGAAATTTCAGGTAAGAATTTGTTTCAGTTTTGTATTTTTATGTACCGTTGTCATTAGCGAACTTGCTTTTTAATTTCTAGAATTGCTAATGCAGTTTAAACATTTAATAGGAAGTCTTTAGGAAGGCTTGTTTTTAGTAAATCGTGTTAGTGTACTGTGCTGTCTTTAAGCGGTGATTGTTTAGAGAAAGGCATTGCCCCTGGAATTCCGCTGCATTATATTTTTTAATTAATGCTTTTATTAGCTGGATTACCAGTTGTATTTTTGTGGCCTTTCAATTTAGTGCATATGAATTTAGTTTCAGGTCACTGATTGGTTATGGAATTGCAAATATTTAAGCGTGCAAGCCCCTCCTTAGCATTTTTTTTTTTTTTGAAAAGTAATTTGAAGACGCTTTATGTATCCGGTATACATTTATTACAATTAGTAATATTTTACTATTGATGGTTTTAAATGTTGTTTTATTTATGCTATGTTTTTATGAATATCCACACAAAACTGGAAAATACAAAGATTCAACATATTTTAGAGACTTAAAAGATAACGTTAGAAGATCATTAAACATTTTAAAACAAACTTTTATCTTTAAAACATTTGTAAAAATATAAGCAGTGAAAATGATTGCTTGCATATTTGATTTTAGCGCATTATTTTACATAAATATCAGATATTTTTCACAATGCGATATCGTGATAATAGTGATATCAGTTATATAGAACTACATGGAGGGTGGAGATGCAATCCAGTGAGCTTTCGTGCTTTTTAATATTCGGCAATCACGAATTATTATCCTCACTTGACTAAAATTGATGTTGCTCTGATTTTTCAGATTGCCATGACAACGAGAATAAGCTACTTACTTTTACTTTTAAACATATCTTTTTTTTTTGCTACTTAATTTTACTTTTAAAATGGGAGAGGGTGTAAAATTAAGTTTTTCGTGCAGAACATCAACACAGATGAACAAAGAAAGCAAAGCTCAATTTTAATACATAATTTCTAAATTACTAACCTATTCTACAGAATACCAGTCACAATAAGACGGGTGCAATTTTCTTGACCATTGCCATTCCATTTGTGGAAACAAGAAATTCAACGAGTAGGGTCCTATCGCAATTCTTAATAGCGAAGAACATAATTTGAATTCAAGATGTCAAAATTTGAATAAATGTTGGATGATGGAGATTCATTTTTTTTTTACAAATTTAATTTTGCAGCTCTTTTAATATTTGCTTTTCCTACTTCCTCTAAAGTTTCAAAATATATTTTTGAATGAGCAAAAGTTCGAATCATAATAAATGTAACCGTTTACATTTACGTCTTGTACGTAATATTTTATTCCCGCCTTCTTAAACGAATAAAGTGTTTTTTCTGTGCCCCATTTTGTTTATTGTGTCGTAGAAGCCAGCTGTTCTAATGAGTGAAGATAGCGTATTTTAACAGTTAAATAATAAAAAAAAAATCTGTGTGCTTAGGGAAACTGGATCTTCCGTATTTTGATTAGTGTTTCTTAAATTTTATATTGGACATACAAAGTAATAAAACGTGAATTTTCCTTTGTACTGACATTATACAAAATAAGACGCGAGCAACAGTGCAGAGCAATAAAAATCACCTACAATTGTTTTTAAAAGTTTTACCGTGCCGCTGGTAAAAAAGATTTAAAAACGCTGGTTTACTTTTCATGCAAAAAAACGATACAAGGGAGAAGTTTCGGAACTACATGGGAAAGCTGTTCCACGGATATCTTTTGATCCTAAATCGTTCTTTAAACCACAAAACATACTTATAAAACATATTTAAAGAAGGACTGTGATCGATTAACCCCTCTAATCCTTCATCTCCAGCCAAGTTGAAAATCCTAGTGCGTTAATGTATGCCGTAGGAATTTTTAATTTTTATTGTTTTCTTTTTACATTTTGTCATCTATTGTACCTTAGCTTTATTGTACAACCCAAATTCAAAATAATAGAATACTTCCCACATTTTGGAAAAAAGTTTATTCTAACCAAATATAAGTGCAAATTAGGTATTTAAATGAACGTGCCACCTTTCTTGGACCTTAAAGTGTTCATTTCAATTATAATTAGTTAAAAATAATCTTAGACAGAATAATCCAAAAGTTTATAGTGATGACGATTTACATTGAGTCAAAAAATTAGAATATCCAAATCAAAGGGGGAAAAAGCACTTTCAAAATAAAATATATCAATACTAGAATGCGTCATCTTTTGCTGGATTCAATGCTTTAACCCTTTCTCTCACGGATTCTACCACCTTTTTCCATTAATCGTTTCTGACACTGTTTCCGTATCCTCTTCAATGCGGCAACGACCTCGATTTTGTTCGCGGGTACCAGGTCTTGAACTGCTTCTTTTAAGATTTTTTTAGATTAGACCAACAAACTCTTGATCGTATAGGTAGATTTGCTTGATCAGTTTAATACCAAAAATCCCCTTTGTGTTTAAAACCTCTGAGTTGATTTAGAGATGTGACACGGAGTAGAATCTTGCTAAAAAATAAAATGTCACTAAATGCATAACTGCTGTGCCTCAGATGAAGTATCATGCAGTATTATTGATAAACAGGGAAAGTCATTCATTGTTTTATTTTAAGATATATATAACTTCCCAATTCCAATGCCCTCATGCACCCACAAACCAAGAAGGATATGTCAAAGTGGAGAGAACGTCTTACGCAATACTTCTCATACGCTTTTCTTTTTAAACGTCAAACCCGAACACTTTTTTTTTTCAGATATTTTAAAACATTAATCACTGAAAATAATACTTTTCCCAATCTTGTAGCACTTGTATGAGCTTCTCTTTGCTCCAGGAGAATCGTACACATTTTTGCTTCATGATTATGTTTGGTCTCACTTTGTAGATCCGCAATTAAAACTGCATTTTATGCAAACATCCAATAGTAGTTGGCGTGGATAGGGTAACTATATACATTCTGCCCACAACATTCATGGACGTAAAAAGCCTTTTTCAATGATTATTTTGGACAATTTACTTCTACTTTGGTTCATCTCTACCAGGTGTTACAATTTTTCTACCTCGTTTGCTTCAGTTACTTTTTAGTTGGTCAGTCCTTCTATATTCCTTTAAAATCTTACATACCATAGCTTATAAAAGGTTCATTTGAATTGAGTTGGATAGTCTTTTTCTTACTTTGAAAAATGATACAATATGTAACTTAGTTTTTTTTTTCCAATTTATCAACTTGACGACCCAGTTTGAGCAATAAAAGGCTTTTAAAAGAGCGTAAAGTTATCCGGGCGCCAAGATCCAGACTTGTGATACTTCAGGTTAACAGGTATGCAAATATTTTCACTACTTTTCTAAAATTCACATTAAATGAGATTTTAATTTTTTTGACCAATATAAAAATTCTATCTATTTTTCCACTGTGTTAATGATCCATAAATTGTTAAAATGTCTCAAGTTGTTTGAATTGATTTACAAATTTATGAGTAACGAATTTTAGTCGTTTCAATTTGCATGCGTTCATTTTTCCCGACTCAGGGACAAGTTTTGTTCAAACAGTTCTGAGATTCTATTATTTTGAATTTGTGTTGTATAAGCATGCGTAATTGGTTTCTCATGGGGAAAAATGTGCGAAAGAAACATCTAATTCCAGCATTTCCCTATTGTTAGTATTGAATCGAAAAAGTGTTTCTTCAAATGGTCTCGAAAACTCATTTCTGGAGATGCTTTTAATTGCCCACGGCAGTAGGCTGTTTCTGTTGCAATTATAAAAAAAATAACACAATCATTGGAAGTTTTCCTAATTTAACTTGCTAAATTTTGTGAAGAGTATAAGGGGGTAGGGTACATACTCCCACTTCACCCATCCGCTACAAAAAAAAAAAAAAAAAACACTACCACTTAAGGTGTAATTACTGATCATTTCTAGGGTAATTATATGTCATAACAGCTCATTAGTTCTAGGGTATTTGTAAAGGGTGTTCTTTTTGAGAGATAGAGAAGTTTAGGTTCAAATAAAACACAGTTAAATGTTGTTAACTGCCATGAATGTTGCTTTATTCGAAAGATGATTCTTTGCCATTTTTATTTAAATATGATTTCTGGCATATGGCCAGCTCGGCTGGCTCGGAGAAAGTCCAATCGGAAAGTCCAATTTTCTCACTTTTTGCAGCAATAGAGGCCGTATGTCAGTGATAAGGTGGCGAATATTCTCTTCCAAGGCGTCAATCGTCTGTTGCTTATCGGTGCAGATCAGTCTCCACATAGCCTCACAAAAAGTAGTCCAGCGGAATTAAATCGCAAGATCATGCAGGCCAATTCACGGGTCCATTACGCGAAATTATTCGTTCACCGAACGTTTCTTTCAATAAATCAATTGTGACACGCGCTCTGTGGCATGTTGCACCGCCTTGTTGTCTATTCATGATGAAATGGCAAACCGAACTGAACACAAAACAAGTGACAGCTATCAAAATGGCACACATATCAGTGTTGCCAACTTAGAGTTCTGTACCTCTAAAAAAACACCCTTTATATCCCCGTGATTGAAGTCGGGTGCACTCGCCCTATACATTTGTGACATAATTCCTCTAAAGGAAACTTAAGGGCTCCTGTCATGTATTTAATGTT